>NC_040916.2:12462952-12827173 GCF_004126475.2 Phyllostomus discolor | reverse complement strand
TGCTGCAGGCAACAGCGCTAGCCAGTAAACATCACGCGGAATTCAGTGTAAGACAGGCAGTGTGGGTGTATTATTGTGCAGTGTATGAACAAGAATTAAAGATCAGATAGAAGAGAACGAACGCCTGTAGTCCTGTTCTTAAACGTGAGGTCCCCAGCATCCTTGCTGGTACCTACAGTGGCCTCCCGTGTGTGCGGCAGGGGAGCTGTGAGGTGGGGGACCTGTCCATGTATCTCCCTTTCTGTGTCTGTCTTAGAAGCAAGTTTGGATTCGGGTCTGGAGCTCAGACAATTTTGCAATGAAAATGCTTCCAGAGCGAAGTCGGCCCAGCCATCCAGTCCCCTTCTTCAATGTCCCCACAAGTCCGCGTCCCTTTTATCTCCCACCAGAGTCAGAAGTCAGGCCCTGGGTGTGACTTGCGGCGCCCTCCGGCAGTGATGGGCACAGCTGCATTTCCAGATGTGCACCCGTTCATTGCATGTGGGTGTCGCTGTCGCCGCAGATTTGGAAGTTTCTGTAAGTGAGTCATGAAGCAAAAGTGACTAGGAAGCTCGGGCATAAATCATTCCATAAAAGCTCAAACTTGGACGTCCACTGATTTCTCTCTCCTTTAAAGTATTGCTAAAGGGGGACTGCCTGACGACCCTAGCCACAGTACAATACCGGGCAGAAACCTGTGGTAGTTTTCTCAGCCCTGCAAACATCAGACGGTTCTTATTACAAACAAACACTGAGTAATAAAACTGTAAATAGTCCTCCAGAGGTACGTAATGCCAGAGAATAATACATTAAAAATGATGATTATAAGAATACTTATAAACTCCTCATAAATCATTTACTGCAAAGCAATAACTTTGGAATTACTCAAAGATGTTAAAAACCGTGATAAATTTAACTCATTCTGACTAAGCCCTATGTTTCCAGTATCAGACAATATATAAATTAATGTCCTTAATTAGCCACTGATGAGGAGAAAATCGTGCGTAACTTTAAAAGAATCCTAGAACGTCTGTGAAATTTCCACGTCTGTGGCTAAAATAAGCTTTTTCCTTTCGCAGCTTTTTTTTTTTCCTCCCTGGATCTCCCTACAAGCTGTCAACCCAATATATCATGGCGGCTTGTGAGGCTGCCCATCACAGGAAGTTGCTGTCTAACCAAGGTATTTCCAATCTGTAATGATTACTGTGTCTGTCAAGCAGATAGTTCCAGTAATACGATAAAAGCGAGAAAATCGGATGCTTCCCCATATGCCTGGGTAACTAGTATTCTCTCACACATGCACTTAACAGATGCACTGTATTTGTTAGCAGAATACAAAATAAAACGTAACAAAACCCATTTTTTCCAATTTGCATAGGCAGCAGCAGTGCGGGAGGGGAGCTGGAATGCAAGATTCGAGGCTTCTTTCACTGGTGTCTTCCACTTTTCAAAACCTGAAAAGGTTAGAATCACCCTGACAGGAAAGGAGTCGGTGGTTGCTATGGCAATGGTGAGACGGGACTGCCAAGAACGGCCAAAGGAGGTGGGGTTCTTACTACCATCTCCTTCTTCTCTGCATCTTGTTCTTTTTGACATTTGACCCAAAGAAATGGGCAATTTTAGTGACTTTCTTTTTTGAGGTTTCATGGAAAAAAAATGTCTTGAGGACAAGGGGGGTAAGAAGGAGATTCTCATCATGAAATCAGACCTCTGAGGTCTGAACTCATAGAGGAACCTCAAAGGTCTCACTTCTATGAAACCTGCAGTGAGGCAGACCTTGCATCTGACATTGAGGCCTTCCTGAGAAAAGGAGAGGGAAGGCCACAGAGCAATGGATCCTTTGAGACATATTTTTCCAAAATACAGTGCCAATCTGCCAAGTCCCTGCATATCCCACCTTATCCCAGATAACGCAGTTCTCTGCCATTCAGCTTGTTATGGAGGTACAATGTTGGGAAATTAGGAGTTGCAGAAAGTTCCTGGCACGTGTACTGCCAATAACCTAAGACCCCTTTGTGATAAAAATGGCTTTCTGAGGCAAGTACTTCACCTTTGTGCTCCAGCTTCCTTATAACTGATGAAGGACATTTAAAATGTCTGTCTTCTCTCCGATTGCTACTATATCTCATAAAAGAACTGAGCAAGGACCAGTGGAACAGAGCATGCTGAGGAGGGCTGATCTAACACTGAACCTGGCTGGGGTGGGGGGGGCGGGCAGATACCAGAGGAGCCAGGGTCTTGGTACATTGGCAGTGGAGGGAGGTCAAGGCAACAGAAGGGGCACAGAAAAAGAGGGAAGGCCAAGGGTGAGCATCCAGATGGAACAGCACAGAGAAACAGGGTCTCCCAGCTGCCACCACAGAATGTACTGAAGGGGAATCCAGGGATATTCATTGGCAACGTGCTGTTACTAAGCACCCATTACCTTTCGGCAAAGCCATCATCGAAACTTTCTAAGGTGACAAAAGATCAGAAAACCAGCAGTTCCTTCCTTCCTTCATTCATTTTTGTTTATTCCTCTAATATATATTTACTGACTCACTCAACAAAGTTTTTAAAGTTCCTTTCAACATTCCAGGCTGTTAGGCACTGAGAGGACAACTCTGAATAAGGCAAGTCACCTGCCCTCATAGTGAGTACATTCTGGTGATAAAGTCTGGTGTATCAGTTATAAGAAGATCACTCTGGACCTGCTGTGGAAACAAACATATGTAGAAGCAAGCAGTTACCGGAGGAGTCTGGGTGAAAAACAGAAAATAGGTCCATTTTGAACTTTTTTCCATATCCGAATAGCACCATGAATACGGGGAGAAGTTCAAAGGTGCTGAAGAAGGTTGGGGCAGTGCGCGGAGGTTTGGGACAGGGAAAATCTACTCCATGCAAGGCAAACACTATATCTTCCCTGTAAACACTTCTAGTTTCATCTCAATTGACGGTTTGTGGGGTATTCCTATGTGGAATATTCCTATGTGGAACCACAAATTAGCAAATATCGTTGGATTTAGTTCTGCTTAAGTCTAATGCTCACGTCCTGGTCTATGTGTGGAGTGTAGCTCAGGTCACGGAGCAAGGCTCCTGGACTCGGTGATGGGCAGGTTCCTCGTTGCTTGGTCCATCTTCTGTGAGCCCCGCTCTCTGGAAAAAGCAGCCTTACACAGTTAGATGAGATGACCACTGGGGCCAGGACACTGCTACTGCCCAGAGGGCCAGAGAATAGCTTTAAAAAGAGAAGACTGACCCATTTAGCAAACTAGTAAAAAGTCCAGATGACATCGGGTGGGGGCTTCGGCTGGCCTGAGACTGATTCAAGGGGGTTCGAGTGCCCTTCCAGACACGTACTTCCCCTGTCCCTCCTTCATCTCCAGCTCAGGTTCCGAGGATGAAGGTTCAGCTCAGGTTCCAGCTCAGCTGGTTCCCTGTGGCCTGCTGGACACCAACTTTGAATACTGTGCAGTCATCCTTACAAGAGATCATCATCACAAACTTTATAGGCTCATGAGAGTAGCTAAAACACAGTGTCTATCTGAGCCTCTGAGAGAGCTCTCCCAGTAAAGCCTCAGTGATGAGCCCCACCTCTTCTCCCTCCGCATACAGACCTACTTTTATTTCCTGTAAAATTTGTACCACGTGAGGGCACAACGTATGATGGGTGTCACTCATGCTTTCAGTGTTCCCTGCTAGCTAAACCAGAACCGGCCTCCCCTCCCTCCTGGAGAGACGCCAGAGCAGCTCAGGGCAAGGAAGGGAGTTACTTGCAGACTCTCAGTGTGTGTATTCCTAGGTACAGCTTTCCTCCTGTGCCGCTGGAAAGAGAACTGATGGGGAGCAACTGGTGACAGAGAAAGAGAAATGCAGCCGTCTCCATCTGGTGATCCGAGCAGACTGTGGCTTTATTCATTCCGATGCTGCTTCTCCTCACCCTTTTGTAGGATTTCAGCTGTCTCATCAGATGGCTCCTCGGCGTTAAATAGTCCTTCCCAACCATTTCCATTTCTAATAATAAAAATAGCCCAGTATTTCTAAGCCATTTACATATAAAACTTTTACATTATGTTTCTCAGTCGAGAGAGATTTCTGGGAAGGAAAAAAGTTTATATTTCTTGTCATCCTCACAACTGTTACAGTGAAATCCGCCTGGCATACCAACTTTCTGTGCCAGGAAGAAAAGAAGCTAAAGAGACAGTGTACCTTCCTGTCAGTTCTGACTCTTTCCAAATGTGGCTAACAGTAGAAATTAAGATGGGAAAAATACAACAAAATCCAACTTCTCAGACTATTCTGTTCCCTATGTTGCCTTCCTAACACAAGTATTTCTCTAAAAAATGGGAACCAAGTGGATAAAACAATTATGGGACATTTATACAAATGGAATACTACTCAGCTGTAAAAAAGAAGGAAATCTTACCCTTTGCAACAGCATGGATGGTCCTGGAGAACGTTATGCTAAGTGAAATAAGCCAGTCAGAGAAAGACAATTACCATATTTCACTCATATGCGGAATCTAATGAACACACCGAAGTAACAAGCAAAATGGAGACAGACTCATCGATAGAGAGCAGACTGATCACTCGGGAAGCGGTGGTTAAGGGGCTGAGGGACCAAGCAAAAAAGAAAAAGGACTCAGGGACACGGACAACAGGGTGGTGATTGCAGGGAGGGTAAGGGGATGGGTGAAGGTGGAAGAGGGTATAAGGAAGACAAATGGTAATGGAAAAATACAATAAAAATTTTAAATAAAGCAGAAAGTTTAAACATTAATTAATTAATTTAAAAATGGGAACCAGACTAGTCCATGAAGGGAAATTATGTTCTTTGATCCACTTCACTGAATTTCAGGACTCAAGGTGATTTTATTTTCCCACATTTGCCTGGTTTTCCAGTAGAAGGGACAGATTTATACTGGTAATTTTCCAGACTAGTTTCCCCATGTTTAATACATGTATTTCTTAATCTGCACACTGTAACATTTACTCTGTGCTGTACAGTTCTCCAAGTTCTGACAAATGTGTCAAGTTGTGTGCCCACCACAGTCACGGCACGGAACAGTCCCGTTGCCCCCTAATGTTCTCCCATGCTCTTCCTCTGTACACACCTGTGCCCACCTTGTCTCCACCCTTCTCCCATCTCTACCATTTTGCCGTTTTTAGAAGGTCATATCAATGAAATCATACAATATGTAGCCTTTGGGGTCTGACTTTTTCACTCAGCAAAATGCATTTGAGGCTCATGCAGGCTGTTGCACGTCTCAGTTCACTTTTTGTGTGTGTGGTTTTTGAGTGGCATTGCCGTGCATGGACATACCACAGTTTGTTCATCCATTCACGCTCTGAAGGATGTTTGAGTTGATTTCAGTTTTGGGAGATTACATATAAAACTTCTACAAATAGCCCTGGATGGCATAGCTCAGTGGATTGAGCACAGGCTGCGAACCAGGCATTGCAGGTTCGATTCCCAGTCAGGGCACATTCCTAGGTTGCAGGCCATGGCCCCCAGCAACTGCACATTGATGTCTCTCTCTCTCTCTTTCTCCCTCCCTTCCACCTCTAAAAATAAATAAATAAAATCTTTAAAAAAAACTTCTACAAATATTTGTATATAGATTTATATATGAACTTAAGTTTTTATTTCTCTTGGGTAAATACCTAGGAATGAGATAGCTAGATCATATAGGGAGGATGGCTTAAAATTTCTAAAAACTTTTAATGTTTTTAATGGAATTGTGTGTTTTATACTTTCCATCTTCAATGTATGAGGGTTTTAGGTGTTCCACATACTCATCAGCACTCATACAATCATTTGTCTTAAACTTTAGCCATTCTGGTAAGTGGGAGGAAGTACATGATTGTGCTTTTTATTTATTTATTTATTTTTAGGAAATAAATAAATTATGTTTAGTAAAAAATAAATAAATAAAGAGGGGAAAGGAAAGAGAAAGAGAGGGAGAGTCATCAATGTGTGGTTGTCGGTCGTGTGTCTACTCCTCAGGACCTGGCCCACAACCCAGGCATGTGTCCTGACTGGGAATTGAACCTGCAGCCCTTTAGTCTGCAGACTGGCACTCAATCCACTGAGCCACACCAGCCAGGGCTGATTATGCTTTCAAGTTGCATTTTCTTAATGATGGCCCCTTCAGTTCCATCCTCATAGCCATACTTTAGGCAGGAAGAAGAGATAAACACCAGGCAAAAAGCACGTGCCAGAAGAGGTGGCACCCTTTTTAAGTGGCATTCCTGGAAGCCCCACCTACAATGTCTGACTCCATATGATTGGCCAGAACTAGTCACAAGGCCTCTCCTATGTGCAGAGAAGACTGAGAAATGTAGTTGGGTGGGGGGTTTTTTTGTATTATTTCTTTTCTTTTGTTTGAGTGTATTACCACTTCAGTGAAATTAGCAATTTTTAAGTGAGAAAAAGGACATGGACCTGGAGTTGGAAGCTGGCAGAGCCCTCTCACACCAATCACCCCTCTTCTCTCTATTGTCTCCGAGCAGTCTGTTTTTCACCTGCAGCCACAGTGAGTCTCATTAAAATTCATCAGATCGTGTCTCTCTGTGCTCAAAATAACTCAGTGCTTCCCATCTCCCTCTGAGCAAAATCAAAAGTCCCTTCAATTGTTGATCAGCCCTTTCCTGATCTGCAACCACCCCACCTTTGAAACTCATCTCCTGCCGATGTACCCGGAACACCATGCTGCAGCTGTCCTGCTCCCCTTCCTCACCCGTGAACACACCAGCATGCTCTCACCTCTGGGCTTCTGTGCTCCCTGCTCCTTCAGCATGGAGAGATCTCCCTGCAAATAGCCAGACTGCTGTGCTCTCGGTTCCCACAAGTGCATGCACAAATGTGCTTGTGTCGTAAAGGCCTTTCCTCTTACATAAAATCGTCTCAGAGACACTAGAACGACCAACCCCTCCCACATTCTGTTTTATTTTTCTTTGCCTCTAACATCATCTAATGTAGCATACAGCTTGTTTACTTGTTAATAGTTTCTGTCTTCACTTCTAGACACTACAAGGGAGCAAGAAACTTTTTGGTTCACTTCTGTGTCTGGAATGGAGCCTGGCATTCAACCAATATTTGCCAATGGAATGAATGGAGAGAGGATGGCGAATAAATGCCAATGAATGAATGGAGTTGCAGGGAACTCACAGGAGAGAGAGTGGTGTGGCGTTTCTTCTTCCCTTACTGCGGCATCTTTTGTCTCCACTTCCCAGGTAGACGAGGAGGCCCCCAGAAGAGCCTGGGCCTTTACAAAGGAGAGCCCAGCATCTCACCCCTGTCTGCATATTTGCTACAACAGGGAATTCTGAGTGACCTGGGGTTTCCTGATATGGCAGGGGACACAAACAGAAGGGGAGATTAGGAATTCAAAAGAAAAGGGAGGCATGAATCTTCCTGCCTGCCAAGTAGACACCATGATGGCTGCCAGGCTGGGGCCATATTGAAAGAGTTCCACCCACGTGCCTTCCAAGGTGTATTAGTTTGCTAGGGCTGCCATAATCTTTATATAAGTGTCACAGAGAGGGTGACCTAAACAATAGGAATTTTTTTCTCATTCTTGGAGGCTAATTCGAGATCAAGATGTTGCTGGGGTTGGTTTTTTCTGGACCTCTGTCCTTGACATGGACAAGATCATCTGCTCCCTGTGTCTTCCCATGGTCTTCCCTCTGTGTTTGTCTCCTAATTTTCTCTTCTTAGAAGGACATCAGTTATATTGGATTGCAGCCCATCTCAATGACCTCATTTTAACTCAATTACCTCTTTAAAGACTCGGTCTCCAAATACAGTCGTTTTCGGCAGTGCTGGGAGTTGGGACGGCAACACATGAATTTTGGAATGACACAGTTCAGCTCATATCCAGCCCAGGTCTAAGAATTCCAGGCAGAAAGAATCTGTGTAGCAGGACCTTCCAGAACGCAGGATCTGGGAGCACAGTGATGCCTGCAGGAAAGAGCATCACCAGATCAGGCCCTGAAGAACCCACAGGAAGAGCCTCATGAGAGAAGATCTTTTTGTTGAACACCACACATTATCAGCCAAGACAATTATAATGATCAAGAGGGTCTCTTCCCTTCTCCTCCTTGTTCTCTCCTGTGCATTCAAACACTGACCCTGGAGGGTGAGGATGACACAAGGAGTCGAGAGTGAAAGCACAAGCCACCGGCCTCTCTGCCTGCAGGGTGCAGAGCTGTGGGTCACACCCAATCCAGGGGAAAGAGAAAAGGTCGGATGGCATGAGAGATGAAAGCTGGATTTCTGAGTTTGGCCTGCTGTGGACCAGGGCTGCTGGGGAGCAAGGAAGGTCAGACATGTGGAGACAATGGGGTTTCTCCAGCAGGAGACACAAGCCTGCTTTGGAAAAGTCTCAAATCAGTCCCTCTTGAAGAAACCAGAGCTTTCTGGGAGGAGAAGCATGGCCTGCACCATCAAAACTGCCCTAAAAAAAATCAAGGGCCTTACCCAGTAATTAGGAATAAATCTTTCACTTCCCAGTCTTTTCACAGAGTTCTGCCAGGAAAGATAATGTCCCAACAGTCACTCACCAGGTCTTTGTTCTCAGGTGGCCTTGAGCCTAAGGCCTTCCCATTCTCTGTGATCCACTCTCTGATTTTCCCTAATTATATCTCATGCATGTACCAGGCCCCAAAGTTCACTCATGTTCAAGCCTGATTCCAGCATCCAAATCACAGAACCCCGGAGAACACTTCCTTCCTGTGGACCAACACCCCAGGGATGGGGTACAAGAGGTCTGGGGCACCCTTTCTCTAGGGCAATTCCAGGCTTACTCATCCTATAGACACCTTTCAAACGGAGGTCATATGCAGCAATTCCAAGATGATGCTCTGTCCCCCTACAGGTGATGCAGCTGGCAAGGTCTCTGTGTTGGTCTGCTAGAGCTTCCACAGCAAAGAGCCACAGACTGGTGGCTTAAGCTACATGAATTTCTTGTCTCACAGTTCTGGAGGCCGGAAGCTCTAAATCAAGATGTCTGAAGGGCTGGTTCTTTCTGAGCACTGTGAGGAAGAAATCTCTTCTAGCTGCTCCTAGTTTGCTGGCCGTCTTTGGCATTTCCCAGCTGGCAGAGGTTGTACTCCAATCTCTGCCTTTATTTCCACAAGGCAGGCCCTGTGTGCCAACCTTTGCTAATCACATGTAATTGCCATTATCGAGATAAAAGAATACATGCCTTACAGATGAGTTCTGTGAATGGGATATGGGGGCTCGTATTGAGATAGGGGGTTTCGTGTTTTATCTGTTACTTTAGCTGCTGTTGACTCATCTGTACCCAAGAGCTTACACACTAGGATTCAATGTGAGTAGAACTTTGCTTTGAAGTCAAAAGGATGTCAGAGGCTTTTATTTGTTTTGTTTGGAAATATTGTTCTTGGACTGTCTTGTTTGATTTTCTATTATTCATCCAGGGATTTAGGGAAGGCAGAGGCTTCTTTGGTGCCCTCTATCACTGAGTGACATTGGAACGGTCTTAAAAGAATGGTCCTTGAGTGCATGTGGTCATTTATTCAGGATCTTAGGATCTTTTACAACAGGTATTATTTTCTGTTTTATAGTGTTGGAGGCTAGTTCAAGGCCTGCAAGTGGATCTGGGAGGGGGAGAAGGGAACTCAAAGAATAAAGTATTCTGATTGAATTCCTAGCCCATAGACTCCACCACTTCTTAGAAAAATGAACTCCCTCTACAACATAGTATCACCTGCTCTAATATACCTGGGCATCTGCCATCTGAATGAACTCTACCTTGACCAGCCACAGGTGTTATTTACTTTACTAAGTTCTACTGTGCGTCTCAGACTATCCTTTGGATGAGGAATGCAGTGATGGGCAGAGTTCTCATGAATTTACATTTTAGTGAGGAAAAGAGACAGTAAACAAGATAAATACGAGGCCTGTCCTGAAGGTATCCAGCCATGGAACGTGGAAAAAAGAGACATTTATTGAAGAAGACCCAAGAAACATTGTACATAGGACAATGGCACCTCAGTCCACTTCAAAATACGCACCTTGGGACCTCACACAGTTCTCCCAGTCTCACCATCAGTTGCCCCATCTGTCTTTTCCTGAATCTCATCGATGGTCTGAAATTTCTTCCTTTGCAAAGGTGAGTTTGGTTTGGGAAAAGCCAGAAATTGCAGGGCACCAAATCTGGGCTGTAAGGGGTCTGAGTCACCTCGGTGATTTGATGTTTCAACAAAAAACTCTGCGCAAGATGTGATACACAAGAGGGCATGTAGTGATGAAGCTGCCAATCCCAGTTGCCCACAGCTGCGGCCTTCTAGATCATCCAAATAGTTTCCATGGAGGAATATTCAAGCCTAACGCAAAATTTGATGCAGGTTTGTTTCTCTACTCACTCAGTCATCTTGAATGCAACAGCTACACAGTATACATGCTCACTCAATGGTCTCTACTGCCCCCACTGACTAATACAGTGAAGTTGTCATTTTTCATGCATGTGTATTCTAGTCCACTCTCCTTGATTGCCAGGTTATATCGATGTTGCACAAACCATTCTCATTATATAAACAATGGCTGGACTTGTTCCAGACAGACCTCATATATTAGCACACTGAGTTTAATAGTCATTTCCTCCTAAAACTTATGTCTACCAGGAACTTAGGAATATGACCTTATTTAAAAATTTAGTTTTTATAGACTCAGTCAATGTAAGATGAGATGATACTGGATTAGGGTGGGCCCCAAATTCAATACAACGGATGTACTTCTAAGAAGAGGGAAATGTGGACACAGGGAAATACAGGGTGGGCACCATGTGACGACATGAGGTAAAGATTGGAGTGATAGGGCTTCCAGTAAAAAAAAAAGTCAAAGATTGTCAGTAACCCCCCAAAGCTAAAAGAGATACATGATCAGATTCTCCCTCAAAGACTCAAGAGGGAACCCACCCTGCCAACACCTTGACTTTGGACTTCTAGCCTCCAGAACCATGGGAGAATAAACATCTGCTATTTTGAGATACTTAGTTTACAGTTCTTTGTTATAGAAGCCCAAGGAAACTAACATAATTTGTAAGCAATGATAAAAGTTAAGGAAAAAAAATAAAGTAGTGAAATAGGATAGAGAGTCCTAAAGAGAGATTGCCATGTTACATTGGCCAGAAAAATCCTCAAAGTGAAGGTAACATTGATTAAAGTCAGAAGGAGGTGAAGAAGCAACACAGGATGATACCTGCCCAAAGTGTTCCAGGCAGGAGGAAGAGCATGTGCAAAGGCCCAGAAAGCACACCTGCACATTTAGAAACAGTAAGCAGGTCACTCTTTACTGTTTACCTCTCAGGCCACTGTTACGGAGTGGAATGAGAGACAAGAAGATGGGAGAAGAAGATGAGTTCAGGGAGGTGATGGGCAGGCAGATCATGCAAGTGCTATAGGTTGTTGTAAAGCCTCTGGCTTTTACTCTGAATCAGGCAGAAGCAAAGCTCCCAGCAAGTTTGGAACAGGGGAATGAAACAGAGTGACAAGATCTGACCAAAATTTTGACAAGATCTTTGAGTTATTGAGATTATTCAAAAAAGGACAAGACAGAAGTAAGTAGACCAGTGAGAGGAACTATTGCAATAATCCAGGCGGGAAGAGGCAACGACTTGGACCATGGTGGCAGCTGTGAAATTGACTGCATAGGGTCAGTTTCAGGATACAACTTGTAGATTTGGAGGATGAGACCTATGTGGTCAGACGTGAGACATGAGTAAAAAAGAAAAATTTAAAATGGCTCAAAGGTGCTTCGCCAGAGAAATGGACTT
The DNA here is from genome assembly GCF_004126475.2 of Phyllostomus discolor. NCBI lineage: Eukaryota > Metazoa > Chordata > Mammalia > Chiroptera > Phyllostomidae > Phyllostomus > Phyllostomus discolor. Next base: position 12,815,414 of record NC_040916.2, on the reverse strand, counting down.
GCCGTGTATTGAAGGGAGGAGGCCGTGGGAAAGGAAGACATGTTGGGGAAGGTCAGGACTCAGTTTGGAACACGTTAACCTTGAGATGCCATTGAGATATATGTGAGAGCATTGAAGAGCAGCTGAGTATACGAGATGGAGCCAAGAAGAAGTCTGGCAGGAGACACAAATTTACAAGTTGTTGGAATCCAGATAGAATCACATGTCTGCGTATTCACTACATTTCTCCTCAGGGCTTGTTGTTTCCCTGCAGAACTGCTGCATGACTTGACAACGCCGGAGGGGTGACCCTGCCCCTGAGTCGTGACAGTTCTACATCCTTCTTGTGGGAAGAACTATAAAACGGACTTACAGCAATCCGTTCAGTGCTTTAGATTGTCATATACTTATTTTATAACCTTTCTAGGTTTTTTATGTAGGTTATTTTATAACCTTGCAAAAAAAGTTAAGCAGTTCATAATGCTAGAAAATATAAAATAGGAAAACACAATTTAAAAAGTAAAAGTGGCAATCAGGAAAGTAAATTAAGTAAACCAAACACCTTAACTTCTCTGAGTTCTTTTTATGATCCTCAAACTTTGTGGGGAGAAGAAAAGAAAGCAGGCATAGCCTCCATGGAAATTTTTTAAATCTTTTTATTATAATTTCACTTTTGGGAAAAAAAAATATGTATTATTGAAAATCAGTGAATGTAAGGTTTGTGCTGATCAGGGAGATCTAACCACAAATTTATTTTGATTCCTAGTATTAATTAAGCATTAATAAATTCTCTTTGGAAGATTTAATAACTAAGACATGACCAAAAAATTCATTTGACCAAATTCAACATTTATTCATGATTTTAAAAAAAAGAACAGCCAGTAAATAAGGAATAGAAGAAAACCTCAATCGCATAAAGGGAATATAAAAAAGACTAACAGCTAATATAATACTTATACTGTGAAGCATTGAAAGCTTTCTCCCTAAGGTTGAGAACAAAGCAAGCTGTTCACTCTTACCATTTATATTCATTGTACGCTGCTGGTGCACTGGTAATCTTATACCAGAAGCAGTGAGATAATAAGGCAAAGAAAAGAAAAACAAGGCATGTAGCTTTGACAGGAAGAAGTAAAACTGTCATGTTTGCAGATAATATGATTGTGTATCCAGGAATCCTCAAGGAATCGACAAAAACAAATCCTATTAAAACTGACAAGTGAATTTGGCTAGAGACAATAGGGAAATATGGAAAAATCAATTCTATCTCTACATACTAACAAAAAATTATTATAAAGTGCAATTTTAAAACAATACTATTTATAATAACAACACAAAACATCAAATATAGGAATAATTCTAGCAAAAGATGCACAAGACCCCAAAACTAAGAACTACAAAAGTTTCTAAGACAAATTAAAGAAAAGATATACTATATTCCTAGTTTAAAGAACTCAATACGATTAAGAAAAAGAGGATATTATCATACTCTCAAAGTAATCTTTCTCACTATATGTATCAATTTCAAATGTAAAAATAATAATTTTATGGTGGAAACCCAGCAGACACCACCTTAACCAAGTAATCGAAATTAGCGTCACTGGTAGTAAGGGGTATCTACTTCCTGATATTGCTAAGACAAACGTCACCTGGGGTGTTCCTGCCAAAAAGGCAGAGCCTCATCTAATCGTGACAAAACATCAGATGAACCCAAATGAGGAGACATTCTGCAAAATAACTTCCCAGTGCGCATCAAAATGTCAAGGTTATGAAAGACATAGAAATAATGTGGAGCTGTCACAGATTCAAAGAGACTAAAGAGATAGATTAGCATGTGCAAGTGAGGTTCTGGATGGGATCCTGGAACAGAAAAAGCACATGGGCAGGTGTGGGGGTGGGGAGGGGGGCCTGGAGAATGCGTGATATTTCAGCAAGGTCTGCATTTGAATTGAGCGGAACTGTACCAATGTTAATTTCTTCATATTTTAATCACTATATTATACTATGGTTATACAGGTTAACACCAAGCAAAGACTGGTGAAAGGCACATGTAAACCAGATACTATTTTTGTAACTTTTCTGTAAATATAAAATAGAAACGCTTTTTTAAAAGGCATTGGGGAGAGGAGAGCATCTCCCACCACAGCCAGCTATACAAGAAACAGGATTCAAAAGAGAATTCTGCAGGCAAAGAGTTTCCAAAATAACAAAGCAAAAGGAATTACAAAAGCAAAAAAAAATGCACTACACACTGAAGACATAGTTTAACTATCCTCTATGTTTTCTAAAAAAAAAAACAAAAACACCCTCCCACCCCTAACCCAATGGTCCATTTACACTCCTAGCCCTTCTCAGAGCACCTCCTCAAAGGGGTGACAGGGCGGAGGAGAGAACTAATGGCTTCTAAAGATCAAATCGTGCACTGTTAATATCTGACCACCAGGTTAGTGTAAGGATTAATGAGAAATGCGTACAAAAGACCCAAGCTGGTGACTGATAAATAAGGGGAGCTCCATAAAAGTATCTGAAAAGGCAGGGGTAGGTCAGTGTTTACCCCTGCCCTCACATGTCCCCGGAAGAGAGGGGACTTTGGTTCCATTCTGCAGGGAGGAGCAGCGGGAGTAAAATTCCCAATCTCTCATCCCCTCCTCTTCCTTAGAAGGAGGAATATCTTTTCTGTTGAAGTGTTGAAGTCACAGGGCGACTAATGAGACTGGATCGTAAAACCAGTAAGCTCCTCAGAATCAAGACAGATTCCATTTCCCACTCACTGAGGCTGCCTGCCGCAGATATCTGGGAGGAACAAGAAACAAAAATGAAAACCTGGCTTTCTCCTCTATGCAGTAAAAAAACAGAGAGCTGCCCCAGCGTGCTGGCCCTCCTGCAGCCTTCTTCTGTGTGGAGGTGAGTGGGCGAGCCGGGATAGCATGGGTCCCAAGTTCATTTCTCAATGGGCCTTCTCTCTCAGTTTGGTCCATGCTGAAAAAAGCACGGTTTTTAGTAACAGATTAATAATGGTCTGTCCCTGGCTGGCATAGCTCAGTGGATTGAGCGCGGACTGCGAATTAAAGCATCACAGGTTCAATTCCCAGTCAGGGCACATGCCTTGGTTGCAGGCCATGACCCCCAGCAACCGCACATTGATGTTTCTCTCTCTCTCTCTTTCTCCCTCCCTTCCCTCTCTAAAAATAAATTTAAAAAATAATGCTCTGTTGTCTGGTCCTTTAATAACGCTGGTCTTGTCTTCATGGACACGTTCAATGGACTTTGGGAGCAAAGTGGAATGACAGAATGCAGGCCTAACTTTGACCTTCCCCTCATTCGATTATTTTATCTTTATGGGAGACTTGAATTTAGTGTAATTATGACGTTATATGATCTTTCTCTATGAAGGATTCCTGAACTCTAACCATGCCTATTTCATGCAGAAAATAATACGGTCCAAGGGCAGGGACTCTACTATGTCTGAAAGACCTTGCTGGATTGATTTAAATTCTAATAATTCCTGGCTGCCAGAGTGAGAGAAGGGAATTAGAAAGTGCAGTCGAGTGTCACAGGTTCGATTCCCAGTCAGGGCACATGCCTGGGTTGCAGGCCATGACCCCCAGCAACCGCACATTGATGTTTCTCTCTCTCTATCTCCCTCCCTTCCCTCTCTGAAAATAAATAAATAAAATCTTAAAAAAAAAAGAAAGTGTAGTCGAAGAATTCTTTGTCATAGGGATAGGTAGCTCTTTGTCATAGTCATCGTTTGCAGGAGAGAACCTTCACTAGGCTTTATTCCTTATTCCCCCAAAGTATATCGTATATTATTTTAAATATTTCTTGATTGGCTTGTGTTTACCTAGCACTGAGTGAATGCCATTAGGAACACAAAAGATGCGTGCATTTCCTCAAGAATTCGCAGTCTCGCTGAGGAAATGACAGAAACACAAAATACATACACGGAGTAGCAGGAACCATCAAGACTACTATAAACCATGTGACAAAATGTGGGAGGACCAATACATGCCACAGGAAGTCAAAGGAAAAACAGATCAGCATTGCCAAGCACAGTATATTTTAGGAAAGCTGCAGGGGAACACGAAACTGAGACAGGTTCTGAAGGATTTGTATTTGTCATGGCCAAGCCAATATGAGTCAAAAACATGGTGTGATGGGCAGAATAATGGCTCCCCAGAGTGTCCGTGCCCCAATCCCTAGAACCTGTGAATACATTACCTTACATGGTAGAAGGAACTTTGCAGATATGACGAACATTACAGACTTTGAGTAGGGGGTGCGGGGGCAGGATTATCCTAGATTATTCTGGTAGGCCCAGTCTCATCCTATGAGTCTTTAAAAGTGGAAGAGGGAGGCAGAAGGATTGGGGGAAAGAGAAGAAGAGGCAGGAAAGATTTGAAGCTTGAGAGCAACTGATTTGCTTTTGCTGGCTTGAAAGGCAGAGGAAGGGGCCACCAGCCGAGGAAAGCAGGCAGCGTCTGGGAAGTGAGTCCTTAGCTGACAGCCAGCAAGGAAAAGGGTCATCAATCCTACGATTGCAAGGAACTCATTTCAGCTCCAGTGGAACCTCCAGAAGGGAATGCAGCCCTGTCCACCCCCAGATTTCAGTCCGGGGATACCCACACAGAGCTTCTGACCTACTGAACCTATAGGCTTTAAGCCACTAAATTTGTGGGAATTTGTACACTAAAAATAGGAAACTGATACACATGGGCACAGTTCCCATGGCTTGCACAGGAAGCTTCCATTAAAATATTTATTTCTTATTCCTTACACAGTGGATTTCTATGCAGCCCTTTGGGAACATCATTAAATGTGGCCGCAGTTATTGTCTCTGCTGAGGGTCCTCCTCCTGGCTGTCATGGCCATAACCCACTGCTGAAGGTTTCCTGACATGGGGGTCCCTGGGCTCTGAACCATGTAGCCCCAAAACTGTGGGCATAATTAAATGAATTAGGGAAGGACACCCAACCCAAGGCAACCCAAACAGTCCATCAGAAGCTCATTGGGTGACCCAGGAGCATGCAGTGATCCATGGTGAATGGACAATGCAATGGAATCCTCTGTTCAGCCTCAAAAGAGTCACCAGACAGATGCTTGGTGGACAGAAGGAGACACAGAGAAAAGTGGTAAAAAGAAGCTATTGGGAAGCTAACAGAAGGCGTGAGCCCAAGCCACTAGGTAGCAGAAACCCTGATATTGAAAGGAAACAGAAGAGGGGGACGTAGGCAGTCACTTGGTAATAGCAGGAACAGTAAAGCAGGGTGCCCACACTTGTGCAGCAGAAGGAAGCCAGAAACATCCACTGTTGAAGACGCCAGAACAGAATGAACTTCCAGGCTACGTGGAGCCGTCTGAGAAACTGTCCCCATGTTTCTTTGCTATTTCCGTATTCTCATAAAACCTGCTCCTTAGGTAACCTGACATCTCTTTTATCTTGTAACCTGCAAGACCCAAACCAGCTCAGAGGTTCCCATGACTGGGTACTTGCTAAGGGTGACCTACCCCACTGAATAAAAGATATTCACGGTAAGGGGGCTCTTTGCTGATGACCTCTGTGGATTTCCTTCACTGTTGTCCTTCGGAGAGGTTGGCTATGATTCCCCAGAAATTACTCTGGTAACCAGCCATTCCAAACATCACAGAAAGGAGCAGATTACACAATGAGAAAATCAAAAACTACCCTAAATGCTACACAAACATCTCTTTCGGCAATTAGCTATACATATAATCATAATCTGGTATTTTCATCATTTCATGTATTAGTCCTTTCTTCCTTATTAAAGTATAAATTTTTGGAAGAAAGAGTCAGTATCTTGTATTTCAATAATGAAGAGCAGGGGTCACCAACCTCCAGGCCACGGGCCGGTACCGGTCTGGGCTTGTCAGGAACCGGGCCGCACAGTAGGACAGGAGCTTGAGTGTAACGCTCTCGGATCATCCCAGAAACCAAACCCCCACCGGATCCATGGAAAAACTGTCTTCCATGAAACCAGACCTGGTGCCAAAAAGGTTGGGGACCACTGATGTAGAGTATTTAGTTTTATAGCTAATTAATAAGTATGCATTGGTCCATTACATTTTGGGACTTTTGACAAAACAATGTTGTTTCTGAGAAAGAGGACCACAGCCCTCATAGCATAAAGACTATCATTTTCCTCTCTTTCTACCACTTAATGCTTTTCACTTTCCTCATTCTTCATGAAAGAACCCATTTCCAAACAGTCCAGTTGCAAGAATACTACCCCACCGATAGGAGACACTAGACTAATCACTTGGACACGGCCTTCAGAGAACAAATGGGTGGGGAGTTAGAAGAAGGTATATTCATGGTTTCCTTACCTCTACCATTTGCAGAACAGCTAGCTCGTGCCAGCCACTGTATGCACAGGACTAATATTCACAAAAACCATTGGCAAAGGTTGGTGCTGGCCACTCCCCTTGAGAGGTGAGGAGCTAGAGTTGAGAGGGGTTGGGTTGCTTAGCCAAAGTGTTCAACCCTAATGAATGGCAGAGCGGATATTCTAAAGTGAATATGGCCCAAAGCTGGGACGCCTTCCACTTCCTTGTGCCTGCCTTGTAGTCCTTGCTTAAGGATCTGAAATGCGTAAGTAAGCAGACCCTGAATGTCAGCAGTTAGGGTTTTGAGCCCTACTTTGATCTGCCTGTTTGAATTAGTGAGGCCTCTGGGAAGGTCCAGGGTCTGGGTGCGGAAGCTTCAGGGAGGGAGGTTTGCATTGGGACCTGGTGCCACCTGTTGGTTAATCCATGAAACTGGTGATGTGGTTAGTTCCACCCCCACCTCCCCAGAGGGAGAATCAATCAACCAAGAATTTTTTAAAGGAGAAGCCATATCAAGAACTTGTCACTCGGCCCCACTCTGTCCCACCTCTGGCCTCCAAAATCTGTGTCCAGCCAGCTGCTGCCGTAAAAAAAAGCTACTGAATTTAAAAATCTATCCCGTTTCCCCAACCACTGCTATGAACTCTGAGCAGGAGAGTTAACTTCCCCAGGTCTGGGTTTCTCACCCAGAAACTAAAATGACACCTTCCTATATCCCAAGTTCATTGTGAGGATCAAATGAGATCACGTAAAGGAAAGTGAGGTGTAAATAGACCAACACTCTGTGGGTGTGAGGTTCTTGCTGCATGTTGGAGGTGCCTACTTTTCATTTACTGTCAAATGTATACGAGGGTTACCGGTGCACGGTACAGCTGTCCCTCAATGACCATCTCACAGGTCTCCTCGCTTTGTCCCTGTCTGCCGGGGTCAGAGTTGTTTCTGCACAGAACAGTCTCTTCTGCTGGATTAGGAGTCCCCCAGGAAATGGGTAGAACTCACAGCACGAAGCACAATGTGGCATCTATATTGGGAGCTGAGGCATGGATTTAAATTTTAAAATCTATTCCTCAATGAGCATGCAGTGCTGAATGAGAATCGACTTTGAAATGCTTCATTAAAAGAAAAGAGGTGACTTTGGGGACCAGTGAAGGGCCAGAAAGGAAATGTGAATTTCAAGCAGGCATAGTCATGAACTCTGGTGTAAAAGAGCTGAGGGTAGAAATGCTGATTGACGGGAGAGAATAATCTCCTTACATTTGTCAAATATTTTTTCTTTTACAGAACACTTTGACCCAACAGTCTGCAGGCTAGAGATGCTAAATGACTTATCCAGAAGCCGGAGTGTACAAATCAGAACAAGAATGTGTGTTTCTTGATTTCCTACCTGGCATTCTTCCCACTGTCTCATGCTATCACCCCAACACCTGGCTAAAATTCAGATTACCATGCTGCACATGTGCATACTTGTTTTGTCTGTCAAACTCCTATTCACACCTCAAAACCCAGCTCGATTGTCAACTCACCTTAGAATATCCGCTCTGCCATTCATTAGGGTTGAATGCTTTGGACAAGCAACCCAGCCCCTCTCAACTCTAGCTCCTCATCTCTCAAGGGGAGTGACCAACCTTTCCCAATGGTTTTTGTGAATATTAGTCATGTGCATACAGTGGCTGGCACAAGCTAGCCGTTCTACCTTTCTGGGAAGCCTTTCATTGTGCCGTCTAGTAGAGCTCAGGACCTCATCTTCCGTAGTGATGGGAGGCAGCCACCCACTTTTTATTTGCAGGGCTTCCTTTCCCCCACTCAATTGGTGTTACACTTACCCATGCTTTAGCACAACTCTCGGCACAAATTGGATAACCAATAATCATGAATGCACACTCACTCAGTACTGGAAATGCACTGCTGATGGATAAACGGCACGATGGTCCCTTTTACCTGTTTATATCTAGAGAAGTATAATAAGGAAAGAAACATGGCAAAGAAATAAATCTCATGGTTTAAAAGATTAACCAAGACTTTGAACAGCATCTAGAAATTGCCCTTTTCTTTATGTTAAATGTCGGTCACCCATGAAGGACCCCACGACAGGAGCACTGGGGTACACGATGCTATCTGATGGGTGAATATGCGTCAGGAGTTGGATTCGAATCCAAGTTTGTTTTCTCTGAACTTGCACAAGTGACTTCAATTCTCTAAGCCAAAATCTATTGTCTATAATCACTCTTTTTTTTGTCTCATTAAAACACTATATCCATTCTTCCTCCTTCCACTTTGCCTCCATATGGTATATTCTCAACACAGTACTTGACGACCCCTTTAGAATGGAAGATCTCCGGCTCGAAGCCCCCAGCTGCACCATTAATGCAAGTGGGGGGTGTGGGGAGGAGTCTGCTGTGGACACAGCTCCGGGACAAAGCAAATCTCTATCATTACTCCGAAGGGCCTGACCGGAAAAAGGCTGGATTCAGAACCCATCCATTTTCACATAAAATTTACCATTGATTATTTCAACATCATAAAAGGAACCCTTAAATTTATTAAATATAATTCAGCTGTTATAAATGACCATAAAAAGGAATTCAAATCTTTTTCACCTGTTTGTAAAAAGTTGCTAGTTGATGACAGCTATCGAGAATCTGAGGCAAAGCTGATACCAGAAGTTCATGGTCGTGAAAGTGAGTTCATGTCTATTATTTAAACTGTGACAAGATTTTATTTGTAAGTTCTACAAAAAAGTACAACTTTTCCTTTATGCTTTATTTTTATTTTTATAATAGTAACACATAACATAGGCAAAATAATTTGTTTTTCACCAAACTCCAGTATGTATCCTCCCAAATCCCCCTTGAGTTTTCCCAGTCTTCATCAAAATATCGGCACTTTCCCTGAGTGCTACTGCATGAATAATTATTGGAAATTACTGGAATAATGCTCAAGAGATTGAGATAGCAAGCTGATTCACTTCCACACTCGGGGACACACTGGCTACAGGTACTCTTGCATAAAATCTTTCTGAAACGTGGTTCCTTATCTGTGAAGTGGGGATAATGACACCTACTTTATCCAGCTCCTCTGCAGACTCCAGGACCTGACCCATGCGAAGCCCTTGGCGCCGCAGTGCCCAGTGGGCAGTGACTGCTCAGTACACAATTGTGTCGTGATGGCCGTGGTGACAAAGGTGTTGGTTGATGCTGCCGAAAAGCCTCCTATCACAAGGCTGATTTTGCAGGGCAGTCCCGGAACTCTGACTTCCCCGCATCCGGAGCTTCAGGAAGTGTGGTCAGAGCTGCACGCACACTGCAAAAACAAGAGTTAAGAGCTTCGCTTGCCGCCTACTGACATTTTTTTAAGTTTATTAAATTGGGCTTGGTACAGACAGGGTCTTAGCCTACTAGCCACATTTCAGGGCACCTGGTAACAATTTCTTTAATTCAACCCTGAAAACATAAAGTGTAGCGTAAAGGAAGTGTTATTTGGCTCTGTCCGTTTGTTCACTTTTCTTGGGATGAGATGCAGATAAAAAATGAAAGTGGCCTCCTCACCCTGTGAAGGAATCTCATGCATTTTTCAGACACGTGTGACATTCAGACACCTGGAGTATTCTGAGCCTGTTACTGTTTTTTTAAGTTATCTTTATGACATTCTGCCATCTGCAAGTGAGGTTCCAAGTAGAAGGAAATATTTATATACACCAGTGAGTCGTACATAATTTAACGCTGGAGAGGGAGAGAAGAAAGTGTTCCGGCGTGTAGCACAACACCCCTTACAAGGATACATATACTTAAGCAGGAATTCAAGATCAAAGGGTTTTCTTCTTGAGCAACACCAGGGATTGAGAATAAGCACAAATTTCGACTGGATTTTTTTTTTCATTGACTATTCCCTAGAAAACCAGGGCTTGCTTTATTTATCTCTGAAGTAAGGGATAAAAATTAAATGTTCTTTGGAATAGTTAGAGGCGGAATTTTTATCTCTAATTCTTTTATCATCTCTGAGAAGGCCTAGTAACAGAACAGATTGGTGCATGCTGTCTATATAGTAATAGACTCAGTCATATGCTGACAATGATCGCTGACTGGCTAAAGACTTGGCATCAGGTACATTTCCAGCAATGCTGTATAATGTGTTCACACCTAGGTACCTCATATTTATGGATTTATTAAAAATAGATGTGAACTGAAACTCTATAGTCTCTTTCATTTTTGATTGTGCAATTCATAGTACTTGCTCACAGCATGAAAATTGTAAATTAAAGACTTTATATTATATAATGCAGCATTTTAATCATGAAAATAGATATCAGCATAAAAACACAAAGATACATTAAATAATGTCAAGCAAAGATAATTTTCTATAAACTGGGTGAGAAACTAGTGAAATTATGTGTATTTTACATTAATAAAGACATTGCAATAGGGATTAGTGTTGTTCATAAACATGCCAACTATCTAGCCCTGGCTGGCGTAGCTCAGTGGATTGAGTGTGGGCTGTGAACCAAAGTGTCGCAGGTTCGATTCCCAGTCAGGGCACATGCCTGGGTTTCAGGCCATGACCCCCAGCAACCTCGCATTGATGTTCCTCTCTCTATCTCCTTCCCTTCCCTCTCTGAAAATAGATAAATAAAATCTTAAAAAAGAACATGCCAACTCTCTCCTTCTTCTGGGTACATAGTCGGTGTACTAGTTGCCAGGGCTACTGTACCAAAAACTGAGTGACCTAAGAAACAGATAGTTATTTCCCCACAGTTCTAGAGGCTAAAAGTCCAGACTCCAGCAGTCAGCGAGGTTCGTGCCTTCTGAGGGCCTGAGGGAGCTCTGCCCCAGGCCCCCATCCTAGCTTCTGCCAACCTCAGGCAGCCTGTGGGTGACAGATCATGTTCTCCCTGTGTTTTCACATCCTCTCCCTTCCATGCATGTTTGTGTCTGCCCACGTTTTCCCTGTGTAGAGGGACACCAGACACACTGGGTGAGGAGGGCCCACCCTGAGGACTGCATTTTTATTTGATTATCTTGGTAAAGACCCTACTTCCAAAGAAGGTCGAATTCACAGGTACCGGGATTAGGACTCCCACGAGGAAGGACTCGCACGTTGGACTTAGACCTGACTCCGTGACTGGACAAATGTGAGCTCTGCAAATGTGTCTCCTTTCGGCACGTAACCCTGGCACGCACATCCCCTTTTTCCTGCCTCGGCAGCCACCCCAGGCTGTGCTCAGGAGACTCTCCATCGCTCTGCCACTCTGAGTCACTATGATGAGACAACCCTCTTTGAACACCATGAACAAGAGGTAAATTTTTCCCGTGTTAAGTCATAGAAGATTTGAAAGTTCTTTGCTGCTACCAGAACCGAGTTGTTCGGATTGATGTAAAAACTGGTACCTACCCTTGGAGTAATAAACACCCAGACTTAGTGGCCCATTGGCAGACAGCCAGAATACTGCTAAGGGAGAGGCAGGGATTGGTGTTATACAGTGGCAAAAACTAGTAAAAAAACTGTCACGTGCGGTCACTTGGGGAGCAGATCGCACACCGGCTGGACTCGGAACTCCAGGGGAAGCAGTGAGGAAACGCTGTTAAACCTGTGTGCCTGGGCTGGTGCTGCATTTGGCCAGGTTTGTGAGAGGGAGGTGAGCTCAGAAACAAACTGGCCAGGAGCAAAAGCAAGAAAGAAAGGCAACAGAGTCCATGAATTCAGAGAGCCCCTAACAGGAACATGTAACATTTAGAAATGCTTTGAGTGACAAAGCTGATTAAAACCCAGCCTTGAAGCAAGGATCAAGTCCAAAGGATCATACCCATTGCTTAAATCTCTGAATGGATTAGGGTACCTAGAGGTCATGGTTAACTCAGGGCTTTTTTGTAGAGGAGAGAGAGATGAGAGGTTGGGCAGAGACTACTGGTAACTCTCCTTGGAATGTAGCACTAAAAAAATAATAAACGTTTGAAGATAAGCAAGTTAGTCAAGAGAGAAAAGCAAGGGGAGCAGAAAGATAGAGACACAGATGATATAGATGTGCAGAGGGATATAAAAGTATAGAAGCCTAGCAAGAAGCTGTGGTATGGTTATTGATATATGAACTTGATTGGAATCAAATAGATGAAAAGCCTACTAAGGACCCAAGAAAGCTGTGCTGCCCCACAGCCGCAGACCTTAAGCATGCCCTGACTGACTCGGAAATGACGGGGACACAGAGAGAATGGAGACGTTGTTCCTTCTCTGCTCTGGCAAGGAGGTAAAATTTGAGGTGAAATTAGAGTTTTGTTTCCTTTCACAGTGTTTTCTTATAATTGTTTTAATATTATCTTAGGAGAACAAAGAAATAATATGTGAAAATGTAAAGTCTCGTGGCTACTTTGTTCTTTCTTAAGTAAATAACATCCCCCGCGCACCCCCCCAGCAGAATCAGTCCAAGGTCAGAAGTGGGGGCGGTGACTTGGCGCCGTGAGAATCTCAACAGGAATCAAAAGAACTTGGCTTTGCTGCAAACGTCCACAGACCCGCAGGCAAGCGAGTGCAAATTACACTTGGGGAAAGAAACTCTATTTGGTAAAACTTGGATAGGATGCATTCATGTCTGAATTTTTCTTTTGGAAGGAATCTTTTTTAGTTAAATGTATTGGGGTGACGTTGGTTAATTAAATTACATAGGTTTCAAGTGCACGATTCTATAATACATCATCTGTATGTTGCATCTTATGTTACCTACCCAGTCATATCTTGGAAGGAATCTTTTTTTTTAATTTCCATTTTTTTGTTTATTTTTATTGAATTTATTGGGAAGGCATTGTTAATAAAACCATGCAGGTTTTGAGTGTACAACTCAATGAAACATCATATAGCGACTGTGGAAAACGGTATGGGGAGTTTCCTCAAAAAATTAAAAAGAAAGTACTACCCTGGCTGGTGTTGGTTGGAGTGTTGCCCCATAAACAAACGGTTGCAGATTTGATTCCCAGTCAGGGCATATACCTAGGTTGTGAGTTCAATTCCTGGTCCACGTATGTATGATCCCTGGTCTGGGCACATGTAGGAGGCAACTAGTCAATGCTTCTCTCTTGCATTTATGTTTTTCTCTCTCCCTACCTCTTCTCCTCCCTCTCTCTCTCTCTAAAAGCAATGAAAAAAAGTCCACAGGTAAGGACTAAAAAATAGTTAAAAAATGAAATTACCTCGTTTTTTAGATTTTATTTATTTATTTTTAGAGAGGGAAGGGAGGGAGAGAGAGAGAGAGAGAGAGAAACATCAATGTGCAGTTGCTGGGGGCTGTGGCCTGCAACCCAGGCATGTACCCTGACTGGGAATCGAACCTGCGATGCTTTGGTTCGCAGCCCTCGTTCAATCCACTGAGCTACGCCAGCCAGGGCTGAAACTACCTCTTGACCCAGTGATCCCACTTCTGGGAATAATATCCAAAAAAACTCAAAACACTAATTCAAAAGAATATATACACCCCTATGTTCACAGCAGCATTATTTACAATAGCCAAGATCTGGAAACAGCCCAAGTGCCCATCAGTAGCTAAGTGGATAAAAAAGCTCTGGTACCTTTACACAATGGAGTACTACTTAGTGTCTGAATTCTTTTAAAGATTTTCTAATTTATTTTATTTTTAGAGAGGAGGAAAGGAGTGAGAAAAGAAGGGAGACAAACATCGATGTGAGAGAGAAACATCGATCACCATCAGGAAGCAGGAAGGGGAGGAAGAAATCACTGAGGTTACAGAGAGCAGACGGGAATACTTTTCATCCCCAGGACTATCATCCAATTCGAGGCAAGGTCTCAGTGGGATTATCTGGGTCTTGATTGTGATTTTGAAAGTAAGAGACCAATTCTATCTCAGTCAAATCTAATCCCTTTGACCTGGGGAAATCCATTTCAGTCTGGGAAAGAGATGTTATGATAATGAATCCTTTGGGAAATTAGATTTCAACAATTTGGCAATGCTTTCTGAATGGTCATTATGTCTCTACAGTTTACATATTTATCTGCAAACTCAAATTGGATATTCATATGTGGAATAAATTCTTACAGTGTCTTCCGTGCTTCGGAGAATTACCTGTAAAGATGAGGCTAACTCTTCTCACATTCCACCCCCAATAAGCATGTGAGTATATAGGCAGACACACACATACACACACACATACACATTACTATCAGTCCTGTAACTACAGCCGGATCCAAACATGCCCCAAGGGGCCAACAAAAAATCAAGCCCCCAAATAATTATAAAACACCAAAAACTATTCAGAATGTTGCTAGTTTACATTGGTCAAACTCTAGGGAATCTGTGCAAGAATGTGTTTTGAGGTACGTATTTTTCAGACCATAAGAGGCACCCAAGTATTAGAGGAGGAAAATAGGGAAAAAATTTTGAAGCAAAAAATGTGGTAAAATATTTAATAACATAATATTTCACCAATGTAAATGTAAACAGAACTCAACAGCAGCATTAACAACCATTATTCCTCCCAAATTTGGTGGGGGGTTGGGGGAGTGCATCTTATACTCCAAAAAATATGGTATTTGGCCAAGGAAGAAAAGAATGCAGCTTTATATTGGGCCTGGATTTATCAACACAAGCACACTTAGCAGAAATTCTGGGTTGCATGTCCTTGCTCAATCAATAGCCAGGAATGGTTCTAACAGTGTGCTCAGCTGGTCCACAGAAATCTCGATTTGGTGTCTGACCACACAGAACAAAGCTGAAATGCCAGGGATTCCTCACTGTAATATAGTGAATGGGCTTGAAGACTTTGGAAGACAGGAATGCTGGGTAGTACTTACCATATGACCCACGCTCAGTCTCTCAGACTGTGTGTCTTGAAGTGATCCAGGAGGTACCCTTTTCAAGAAGTCCCTTGAGGACAGTGACAGCATCTATGAAAAACTGATTTGTGTTTAAGTTAGAGATTCCATTGCAAGATACTATACTGAAACAGGCTTTCTGATTTTATTTGGATTTGACGGATCTTGGAGTAGCAAACACCTTAACCTCCAGCTACTAAGTAGGGTGGCTTTCCTAGCAGGTATCAAGCAATCGAATGACCCAGCTCTTTGGCAGTGACCAGGGGGTCCAAAAGACAGATTATATGGGTAGCTTGCTGAGACACTACTTGATTTTTTAAGGAAAAATGTTCCAAACCTAATAAACAGAGGCCTGATGTGTCGACCAAATAATGAATGGAGTCCAGGCATCGTCACAGAGTGCAGGCATGGTCATCTCAGTAAAGCTTCCAACATATTTTAAGGTCCCCCCCCATTTCTGAGCCAAGAGCTCAAATTGATCTCTTCGGGAACGGGAAGCCTTCTCTTACTGGCTCACTAGCCATGGCAATAAAGGATAAGATGGGAGAAAGAGAAGTAGAAGTCTGTTCCTCTCCATACTCCCCACCAAAACAAAATGGCAAATCCCGAACTGCAAGAGCCGAGAGCTAACCACTTCCCTGAGGGATGCTGTAGAAAAAATGCCATCATCAACAACTTAAAAGAAGCCAGCGTGGTGACCCAATACACCCCATTTAACTCTGACAGCACAGCCCGTGCAGAACATAGATAGGTCTTGCAAAAGGAGTGGATTCTGAGAAGCTAAATCACAAGACAAAACAGAGGACTTGTTTTAGAAGGTGTCTCTTTATGGAAGGAACGCAACAGAGGTCTGGCACCAGGAATGCAGATCTTAATCTGGCAAGGGCTTCTGTCATATCCCAAGGTAGAGATGATGGCAGAAGTCAATATCTGTCACTTGGCAGGAGAGCTGTGCACCTTAACATTCTCACCCCAGGGTTAGATGACCCTCTGATCTGTGCCGAGGTTGAGTCTACAGAACGTTGGCCACCTTACCATTATGCTGGGTGGCTGCTTGGATGACATCACCTCACAATGGCAGGACCTGGAGAGCAGGAAGTAGCCAGTGCCCTCAATGTGTCAGAAAGAGATACAGGTGCTAGAGAGCAGGGGTGGACCCTACAGGGTGAAGGAGGCCTGGGAACTCAGTGAAGAGGACAAGTCAGGGACGAGTAGTTTTAGGCGTGTCGGACATCCCCTCCAAAGGAAAAGACAGGGTCCTCACCTCACCAATAAGAAAACAGGCACAGTATACCATGTGTCTCTTCATATACAGAAGGCAAAATAAGTCACATTTGGGGAGGTGGTCTGATACAGTCACCAAGTGACCTGACAGCCACTGGCCTTGAGTGAGGCCAAGGGCAACTTAATGCTGTCTGGCTGGGTAGGCAGTAGGGCTAGGAGTTCTGCCCTCAACCTTATGACCCAAAGATGCTGGAGAATTCAAGGGGTCTCAGGTAATCAGGATGTTGTATGGAGACTGTAGCAAACCCCTGGCGGAGAATCAGAGAGGAAGCCCCGCGGGTTCTAACAGAAGGCCCCCTGTAGCAGTTCCTGCCCTGCTATAAAGCCGAGGTTCAGAGTGAACGGCCTACAACAAGATGCAGGTGACTACGGGATCTAAGTTGTATATATGCCCTGGGTGGCACAAATTCTGGCATATCCATCTTCAAGTGCAAAAGATATACCTGGAACTTGGCCCCGGAAAGTCTGGAAGACACAGGAAGTTGCCTGAACAGGTAACTTATGCCTCCCAGCCAGCTTCCTCCTGCTGTTCTGCCAGCATTTTTCAACCCTCGTGGTAACTTCCGGTCAGGAAGGCAAAGTGGCTGACCGCTGTGCTCGCCTCCTCCTGCAACCTCATCGGCATCGCAGATGAAGTACAGAACAATCACCCCGGAGAACCACCTAAATAACCCTCGTGGCAAGAATATACCAAACATTTCTTCTAAACACCACGCCCCCATCACGGTCAAAGGAGCAAGGCTGTAAGCCGGCGCCCGGGAACTTCACTGGTTCTATCACATTCCCCACCTGCAGGCGGCAGACATCCTGGCAGGAGCCTCAGAGCCTTGGGTACATACAGGGCACACAAGGACTGAGGGTCGCAGAGGTGAGGTGCTGCTGCACGGGATGCAGTAATGCCCTGAAACAAGCAAATCCGTGCGACATCATGAAGGATTCCACTGAATGAGAGGCAGCAATTTCGGGCATCCCCTGAAACTGGGCAGAAATGATGAAGAGGATGCTGCGGTGCTTGTGATTATCTCTGACCACTGAAAAGACTAGAGAGGCAGACGCTCCCGCGGGGGTGGGGATAGGAAGCCATATGGATGGAACTGAGATCTCCATTTGGGGAGTCTCCTTGTGCAGTCAGATCCAGGCGAAATATTAATTAGCCTACTCTGTGCCAGGCATGGTAACAGGCATTTTAAACACAGAACATTTTTTTAAAGATGAGATTAGGATTATCCTGACCCCCAAACACCTGAGGCAAAGAATTATCAAAAGTGGAAAAAACAAGTCATTAATTTAAACTGCAGCCACTCACACGGATGCAGAAATTTTCCCCTGTTTTTTCTTCTCCCTTTTTCCCATTGCCACATACAAGTTTTACTGGTGATGGCCAACTGAACCAATTAGCTGGGAGATGGGGTATTCATCTAGAAGGAAAGTGGGCATTTCTCAGAACTATTGAACCAGATATACAGTATGACAAGGCCCTGAGTTATTTCCCACTGAAGAGAAAGTAAATAGCTTCTTAGTTGTTTTGAGCAATATTACTTATTTTTCTTTTTCAGTGTAAGTACAGGGGAAGGATATAATCTTAAGCGGCCAGAGAGGTAGAATCCAGGGAACATTAACTTTTTCTCTTTGGGGCCTCCCCACAATCAACCCCCTTCCTCAGTGTGTGCAGGACCGAGGTGGTGCAGCACCCCACCTCCCATGCTGGAAGCCACAGCAGCCGCGTCTCTTCCTTCCAGGCCCAGCACCTGAGGACACGGTCTCAGCCAGTCAGATTCCCCCACCTGGGCCCATAAAACTTACAGTGGTGTGAACACATAGGAACACTTTAGAAAGTATACGCAACAGCAAAATCATCAATGGGGCAATAACATATCCACCAACGAGAGCCAGCAGCAGGAATCTAACTAATCGGGCTGTCTGCACGTGTTTGTCTTGGCAATAGTTCCAGCTCCCTCCCTCCTCTGGTTCTATTCTCTGTGCTTTTCCCTCCAGCCATCCCGTCAATCTTTCCAATACATTGCCCGTTAGCCTAGGCTAACAAGAGATGTTCCTTGCTTGCAGCTGGGACCCAGAATATGTACGCACTGCCATGCCCCCATGCTCGTGTGCTTCTGGTCCTGCCTCCCTCTATTCTAAGCAATCCTAGATGCTCAAACCAGAGCATTCTCACTATGTTTAGATTCTGATCATGTCCTTTCACTGCTCAAAATCTTAATGACTCTCCCATCACTGTTCACTTCACCACCACCTCTGTCACTCACATAATAAATTAAATGCTTCCCTCTAACCATGGATGAATGTTCTGGCATTGTGCTCACCACTTCTTTGTGTTTCTATAGAACCTCATGACATTCTGTTCTCCAAACACATACCACAATTTTGTGGTGCTGTACCTTTGCTCCTAATGTTCTCGCCATCCACAATGTTACTTCCTCATCTGTCAGAGCTATATCCACCTGTTAGGGCACATCTGAAATGTCACCTCCTACATGATACCTTTCAAATCTTTACCAAAAAAACCCATAATGTTTCCATCTTTTTAATTTTACAGAGTACTTCATGCTTCCTCTCTTACATCAGTCATAACATTTTACACTAATTTGTGGACTTTCCTTCTCATTTTATAAAAATACAGTTTATTTTTCTTTGTGAATCCTAAAGCTCCAGGTAGGTACCCCCAAATATGATTGAATTAGATTGGTTCACAAATTCAGCACATTACACACCAACCTCTAACCCAGAAGTTGATGTATGTTCTGTGCAAAGAAAAATTAAAACACCTGTGCCCAGTCTGGCAAAAGGATTTACTTGAAACCAACTCCAGTACCTTCTTATGTGGCCTCTTGTACTACAGAGGCTGGGAAACTGGCCTTTGTGGACACCAGTTCAACCAGAGCATGGTGATTCCCAGGTTCCATGATAACCAGGGTTCCTTGTGTGATTTGAACTCCAAGAAAGCAAACACAACCACATTAGAGCTGGAAGCGGACGTCACCAATGGAGACGGCTCCTCCCTTGGGGAAGCTGGCTAGAGACAGGATTGTCTGGTTATCATCACAGTGTCCAGTGTACACCCAAGGCTGTAAGACCCCAGATGTGGCCAGTTCTCCTCTCCTTTCTTCCAGTTCAATGGCACACCCAATGGCACACCGTCTACCTTGGGTTGCAACCTTATGTTCACAAGTTTTCACTTTGTATCTCCTACAAAAGACTCATGAGCCAGTTACTAAAGAAATCATTTCTTGTTTTCATGGAATCTGAAATGAAAATTTTGATTACATGTCTTTGATTTATTTATAACATGTCACACTAATGTATCTTCTCTAGACACTAAGACTTTAATAAATCTAAATTGTGGACTTCATAAGAGATGTTAAATATCCACAACCACTAACTTTTTTATAAATTAAATCCTTTCTGTATATCATGTAGAAATTCTAGTCATTATTAAAGACTAATTGTTTTCATTGCTTAGCAATATGGAACAGCTCTTTTGTTCTTTATTTTTCCTAATCTTAATCCTTCAGTAATATATTCTATGGTGTTTGTTTGTCTATTTGTTTGTTTCTTTGTTTTTAAGAGAGAGAAGGTAAGGGAGGGAGAAAGAGAGGAAGAGAAACATCAATGTGTGGTTGCTTCTCACATGCCCTCTACTGGGGACCTGGCCTGCAACCCAGGCATGTGTCCTGAGACTGGGAATTGAACCAGTGACCCTTTAGTTTGCAGGCTGGCACTCAATCCACTGAGCTATACCAGCCAGGGCCAGTATGCTATAGTTTTTATTATGTCCTATGCCCTTGTTCCCTCACATGTTATAGTAAATACAATAGGGTAGGAAATAATCACACCATCAGATTTACTGGCATAAAACCACAGTAATACATTTATGCCTGACTAGCAACCCCTGGCTATTATCATCCATCCAAACCAGAGGACATTAGTACTACGTTGCAGACACTGAATATGAAAGGGGCTTGAACTCCGATTGCACAAATTCTCTCAGCTTCCCAAAACACACCCAAAGCTTTAAGATTTTCTGTCTTAAATTTCCTTCAGTGTCAGATCATACATCACCCACACTGCCTACGGAGCTAGACTCAATGACAGCTCACAGACTCCCGGTATCAGTAAAGGGCTTCCGGAGAGGGGCTCGCACGGGCTGCAGCTCTGCGGGCTTACTCTGACGAATGTGTGGGGCAGGCGCGCCTCTGTGCGCGTGCGTCTCTCAAAACAGTCCGCGTGTCCTTAATGGTTCTCTCTAAGAACGAATGGTCTTGATTAATAGTGCCTTTCATTCAGGAAATGTGAAGTCCTTTCCTCGCCCCCTGTTATTTCCTTTCTTAAACTAACATTGTTACAATATTGCTATAGAATGACAGTATGTCAAGGTTTAATATAAATATGAAAGCCTTTCAAAAATTGATACACCCTTTTACCCAAACTGCCAATTCCAAAAATTCATTCTAAGAAAAGATTACCCTGGTGTCAGACATGCACATAAACATTTTGATGCAGCATTGTTTGCAGTCTTAACAAATTAGGATGAGCCTAAATGTCTGGCAACAAAAGATTGGCTAAGAAAACTGTGGTACGTTTTGTTATGTGGTGGTTACTGAGCATCGATGAAATATCGTGTTCTAGAAAAATATTTGTTAGCATGGGAAAAAGTTACCATACATTGCTACGTGGTCACTTAAGTACTATTTTGTTTAAATACATATCAAGAAGAGGGGTGGGTTACAAAGCCACCACACTTCAGCTCCTGCCCCCCCTTTGCACCAGCCTCTCCCTCCAAAGTCAAGCAGGTCTTTTATATTTAACAGAGCAATATCTTCCTAATGACATTTTTAACTTTGCAAGCTCATTGAATCACTTAAATTAGCCTGTGAATTGAGCTGCCCACAGATTAATTTAAATCTATTCCAGAAAATATCCGATGGCAACCAAACCTAAGGCTAAGAAATGATGGACCACCTTGCACAGACACCAGCCGTCCTCTAGGTAGGAAGGGATACAACACACTTACACTGACATGCAGAGCTTCTCCCTAGAGGCTGATAGTACAATCAGAGAAATAATACATGTACCATGAGACAGTCATGAACAGGACAAATACCCATTCATACTTGTGCAAAAGTACATGGCAGAGACATTTAGGGAACAAGACAGTGCATATTAAGATTCCGGTTGGAAGAATTAGAAGAAGGAAATGATCAAAGTGTGTAGATATCCTGAATAAGGACTCGTGGAGGCTGGCATAATAGGACTGCGGGCGGCCTTCCAGTTTACGGAAACACGTTGTTTTAAAGCCTCACGGTAGGCGGAGCACAGCGGGCCTAAGAAACAGGCAGGAGCCCAGCCCGATGGGAGAAACTGATGTTTGTGACTGTTTTTCCTGAGGACTACACAGTAATGTGTGGGCAAAACTCACCTCTGCTGAGGAACTGAAACCTGAGAAGGTCCGTGACGTAAACATTTGTAATTAGGGAGAAGCACTTAATTAGAAAACCAAACAATGCACATTGTTTCTAATTATTCAACCAAATCCAGCTTAGTTAACCAAGACTTATTTGAATACCTAACTCTCTCTTATTCAAACCTGAAAAATGAACATACATAAAAAATATATATATATTTATTTATTAGCAATCACCAAGAACTGAACTACAATCAATTCTGTCTCTGTGTAGATACGGATAGATTAAGAAATCAAGTTTAAAATAATCCATTTCATGGTCACCAGATACACTGCAGCCAGGCATAGTTCAAGGGAAAAGGGAATCGTTGGAAAGGGAATTATTTTTCGCATGCCCATCAGGGACTCTGTTAAATGTGTTTCCAAAAATTATGGCAGTTAATTCATTTCCTGGTAGAGAGAGAACATTTGTTCTCCTGGTTGAGAGTCTCAGGGAATAATGTAACAATAGAGAATTTCAGCAAAGAAGGAATTTGTGCTTCAGAAACCAGAACTTTTGGAAAATATTTTGAGTCCTCATTCTGGTTCACGTGTATGAATGCGGACTTTGACCCACTTAACTCCTTGTTCATATCAAATATTGCAACTCTTTCATTGGATTTTTAAAGACCACCATTAAGAAAATGAAAATAAGATATATGTTGAAAGTAGAAGGAAGACTATGAAAATGAGCAATAGAATCCTGTTGGATTCTCTTGTTTCTTTTTTTTTTAAGATTTTATTTATTTATTTTTAGGGAGGGAAGGGAGGGAGAGAGCGAGAGTGAGAGAGAGAGAGAGAGAGAGAGAGAGAGAGAGAAACATCAATGTGCGGTTGCTGGGGGTTATGGCCGGCAATCCAGGAATGTACCCTGGCTGGGAATCGAACCTGGGACACTTTGGTTCCCAGCCCATGCTCAATCCACTGAGCTACGCCAGCTAGGGCTGGATTCTCTTGTTTCTAAATGAGGAAAAATTCCTTGTCAGATCAAATAGCTCAACAAACACGGCACTAGATATAGAGAGTGTAGAACCTCTTACCTAAATTTCTCACAGATTTCTAAACATCGGGTTATGTGATCCTGGTCTCCCCCTAAACAAACTGGCCTAGAGGGTACGAAAAGGTCACAATCACAGTCACAGACCTACCTCCAGGGTCACTGTAATTCTAGCCCCGGACCAGCTTCCCAGGTGCACAGGTGTTCCGGAGCATCTCTCCCAGGCACCCCAACAGCCATGGCTGATGTCACCTCCCCTGATACTCCCATTCTCAAAAGGCTGGGGGGAGAGGGGGCAGGGGTCAAGTTGAGGGCCCCAACTGTGATCTTCTTCCTTTCTCACTGTCACTGGGCTCACCTGGAGGAATTCCGCTGGAGCTACATCCTATTCACCAGCTCTGCACAGTCACTGGGTTTCTTAAAGAGCTACTTAAGGGTGCATATTTTACTTCTTTTCATTTCATTGTATTGCCTTGTAACTTCTCACTCAGCCCCTCCCCTAGGGCATTGGCAAAGGTCCCTTGGGGGAGGGGGCCAGATGCTAACCCGTGTCACACCATTAACTAGACGTGTATGGCTGCATGGGCTGGGCCCAAACGTGAAGAATGCAGACACGCACCGAGTCTCTGCCTCATCCTCTGTTACACACCTTACCCCTCCAGGTATTTATTTGCAACAGCAGGTAACAGGGCACTTTCGCCTTCCAGGCAAGTGTTGAGAGTTAAGGAAAGGGTTGAGGAGAGAGCGAGGAGGGAGGCGGGGAATGGAGTGGAAAATGGAGCTTCTGTTCCCCAGTAATTCTCTCAACTTCGGCTGGAGCAGCAGGCACGGGCAGTAGAAAGAGACCGGGCTCTGAGGACCACACCCGGGGACATCCTGGCTTTTCTGTTTTTCCATATAAAAGGGATTACTATGATGATGAGATCATTATTTTGAAGTCTGACATATGGTAAATTGTCAATACATGTTTTAAATGATAGAAAACTTAGGTCTTGAAGAAGAATGTTTTCTTTGTTTTGCCTACTTTATAAGTAAATGTCAAAACTGAGAAATATCTATAGACCTCCTTACGACATAGAATATTTCATGTCATAACTTAGAACTTTCTAAAGTATATGCATCATTTAAAAATGTGTGTGGACCACGTCACAAAAGATCCTCAGCTCTTGCCTCCCCAGGCGTATTTATAAAAGAGTAATGTTCATGGTTTTTGCCTAGGGAAGGAAAAGTCCATTGCGAAGTCCATCTTTTTTTTTTTGCTTAAAGAAAGAAAATGCAAAGAAAAAGGGGATATTACCAATGAGATGATTGTTCCCAGTATTTCACATTATCACACGGAGAGTTCAAGCAAAACACTCTGGGGACAGCTCAACTTTTCAAGATCAGCTCTTGGAAATCCCTGAAAAGTGCAGTGCAGTAATAAAAGATGCTGGTTTCGGATAACCAGCATTACAGTGCTATTGGATGCTCCCAACAGATATGCACAGTCATGAACCGTGTGAAAAACAAAAGAAGTGATTTCTCAGCTTCCTGTAAGAACCTCAAAACTTCAGAAATGGCAACCGGACCTCAACTTGTAACAAATAATCTCTCATGATAGAGGTTTTGTCATTCTGGCCCCTGTCAAGAGTCAAAAGTAAAATTTCTTGGCTATGCAGTGCAGGATGTCACATTCTCATTTATTTGTACCTGGTTCTACCTGAAAGGTTCTACTCCTGTTATGCTTAAACTTCTCTTGTAAGAGGCCTATATTTAGAATGAAATAAACTTTCTGTTTCTCTCCAGCATACCAATTAAAACTTCCACACTTAGTGGGAGGTGGTGGTCTGAGCCTCTTAAGGGTTGGAAGGAGATTAAGGCAAATTTATAAAATCTGCCTTTTATTCGTCTTAAGCATCACATTGGTTAGTCATCATCTCAGTAACAGTTGTCCTCACAAAGCATGAATTTTAGGGATATCTGTCACACTTATCCATACATCTATGCTAACCCCTTCCATTATATTCTCAAAAACAGCATTTTATTCACTGGAATGGGCTACTTTTATAGCATTTGGCACAAGACTAGAAACTAACCATCCCACATTTTTTTTCAAGGATAGTCTGAGAAACATTCACTAATCAATCCTGTAAGATGCAAGCAAAGAAAACCCAATTTGGTAGTCAAATAAGAATAGTAAATGCTACAAGCTATACCATACTCATGGCATATTAAAATGTATAAGAAGGACTACTTAAAGAACCCTTAACTGTTTGTAATTTCATTCTTATATATGTTTCTCTACTACAAAACCCTTTTCACATAGAACATCTATAAACGTTCTAAACATCGATCATTCTGGGCCTGCCCAGTGGGCAATGCTGGAGCAGAGAGCTGTAAGGCAAACAGCTGTGTGGGTGATATTTCATAGTCCTCCCAGGCCGTGATCTCGGATGCTTTGATTCATGGTGTCCTAGGACTTCTCGAGAAGGAACACACTGTTATGTAACTCTGCAGTCAACTTTCTGGATCATGAAGTAATTCACAGTAACAGTTCATTTGTATTCCATACCTATTTCAAGCAAACCAATTATTAAGTTCATCATAAGTGCTAAATTATTACAATAATCATGTGTGGGTAGCGCTATTATTATTTCATTTACGAATGAGCAAACTCAGTTCAAAGAGGTTAATTAATTTGTACAAGGTCTCATTGCTATTAAGGAGCAGAATCAAAGTCTTTCTGTTTCAAAAATCAGAGCAGTTTCCAATACCTTAGAATTCAGAGTGAATATTAATATTAATACTTTGAGAACTTGTTACAGGGTTTACCAACTGTGTTCAGCCCTAGGGATTCAGTATTCAGCAAAATATACAAGACTCTTGCCTTCATGGAACATGGAAGCCAAGGGATCAGACCAACATTAGTCAAATAATTATGAATATGAATGAGCAAGGCACTGTGTTAGCAATTCAAGGAATTACAGAGACTATGCATTCTCTCAAAGAATTTACCATCTAGTTGAATAAAGTTTTAAATGAGAAATTAAAATAATAGCACATAGTAGCAAATACTAACATAAATTAAAAATAGAGGAAGAATATGACTAGCAAAATCATACTTGACTATTGGAATAAGAGCCTCCAGATATTTATAAAAACTTTAGGAGAACATCGAACTTTGCGAGGAAGGTGAGACAAGGGCCTGAGGCATATTTAGCCAAACCTCTATCTCGTCTCAAAGACGAGATTCCTGAGCTGAAAGAACACAATTTGAAGAGTAATAAACTCATCTATGTTCCTAGAGCAGAGAGATAAAGAAATAAAGACATTTACTTATTCATCAACAAAAAATTTGTTGAACACTCCTACGTGTCTGACACTATGCTGCCCTTGGAGCAGATAGCAGAGGCCGTTTTTAAGCTAAGCCAAAATGTTTGACCAGTGAAGCAAGTTCCTATTCCTGACTCCACCACAGAGAAGTTGCAGGAGGGGAAGCAAAGAACTCTCTAAGCTTCCTGTTGTTGTCTGTGAAAAGGAAATAGTAAGAATATCTATCTCACTGGAGTTTTATGATATTTAAACCAGAAAATGTATGGGAACAGCTTAACATGGTGGTTGGAGCATTGGATGAGCTCAGGAAATACCAGTGATTGGCAGTCAATAGGAGTGAAGGGTCGTGGGAGTTTCCTTTGAACACACAGGCCATGAGCAATGAATGAACGCCTTGAGAAGCTTAATCAGCAGCAAAGTTAGGGTTCATCTGAGAAAGATGAAGCCATGTGTCCAACCTTACCAGGCAGCACAGTCTGACTATGAGGTGAAAAGGAAGGGGACGAGGGCTGGAGTCATGATCTTCAATATTACCAATCAGAAATCAGAGGAAAATTAAGATCGATAGTGCCTGGTAGTAGTATTGTACCATGTCCAGTGGGCTGGAATTGATTGGATGTCAAGTTGTTAAGTATTTTGAACATCACCACTAAGAGCAGCAACAATGGCAGTTATTAGCCCCTCTAAGCTCATTTTTCTTACCTGTAACAGTGGGAGGGGCGTATGACTTGTCCTACTTGGAAGCCATTCTATGGCTTAGAACTAACAGATGTTAAATGCCCTGCACACAGTAGACATGCAATAAGTAACTATTAACATATTAAAAACATGTATTCTACAAGAATTCAGGCTACAAAGCATCACAGTGCCTCTCTAGCATGTTCTTCCAACCTATAGGCCACGGACAGTGTTCAGCGAAGGTTCTTCGCCTCTTTTTCCTCCCACCCCTCTACACGAGCTGCAGAGACCCAGCAGTCAGGCTGCCTCAGTGATTTCTCAGCACTTCCCACACCCCACCCGCCAACACTGCCCTGACCCACCACTTGGGTCAAAATGACTCAAGATTCATCTTGACCAATGAACAAAAGTTAAACGCATCACTTTTGAAACCATACAGGCACTATCGTGCACCAGTTTTTATGTGGTACTTTCTTATTTAACAGATAAGATCACAGAACAAATAAAGACTGATCTCTGCCTTTAGAAGCCGACAAAAGAAATGCTTTAGCTTTGCTCTGCATCCTCACTTAACTCCAGAAATATTTCCCAGGAGCCCCACAAAAAGAGCAGTGCAGTGTGCAAACGGTTGCATGAATAATGAGTCCCGATTATATGCAGACCTAAATGCCTTGCTGAGCTTCTAAGAATACTCAGTCAAGTAGAGCCGTTTATTACCATGCCATCCAGGCACCACTGGGGCAACAGCCAGGGTGGGGCTAATGTTTGGTAGCGTTTGTTTATGTCCAAATTAGGAGGAACTATAGAGGTGATGCATTGCAAACCCCCACCCTCAATATCGAAAGATGAAATCTCGCTGAAAAATGCCCATGGGGGAGATCATGAATTTTTCAGAGTTCATGAAAGTTCTGAGTGTTAGAAGGAGTTGCAGTCCAATGAGCTGAAATTCTGCATCCCCATTCCTTGGCCGAGGGCATCTTAGAACCTGGTGTTGTCACTTACAGTTTCTTCTGAATTCTTTCAAAATACGACTTCCGTTCATTCACAACATGCAACCAGTGAAGCCTTGTGCTTTCTGTGCTTCTCTGTGTTTCACATTCAATAAATCCAGCATTTGCCAAACAAAAGCCAACACTTACAAAATGAAAATAATAATGAAGGGGAAGAAGAACAGAAGAGAGGAATGTAGGAAGAGCAAAAGAAAAGCACTTCCTAACACACAAATATTGGTAACCCTGAGAAAGATATGTAGGATTTCCATTAACTGCGTACAGAAGACTAAAAGCTGTCCACCATAAAATGCCTGAAAATGCTACATGAAATAGTTTAAACACTTTGACATGCATTGCTGAGGTTGTAGGAAAGTAAGACAAATCTCCAGATGCCACAAAAAGTAAAACCATGACTATGAAGCCCAAACCCAGCTACTGCCCCCCTCCGGTACACATGAACTTCCTCCTTTTTTGTAGGTGGCTCTTTGCATACAAACAGTGAATTGATAAAGACGAAAGAAAATAACCACAAATGTAGGGGAAAATGCAAATCAAAATGGCCTTCTTGGTTATGTACAAATAAATATGAAAATATAGACGAAATAAGTTGCTCTCTAGAAGAGTCAAAAAGCAATAAGATCATGTCCAGTCAATCACAGACAAGACTGGGCTGTTCTCACCACAACCGTTTGGTGTTGTCCCCGACCTACTAACCAGTGCAGTCAAATGAAAGAAGGAAACACGACATACGAACAGTAGAAAGGGGGCAGTAACATTTCCACACTTTGAAAATGACATGCTTATACACCTGGAAAATCCAAGAGAATCCACTATTTTAAACACTATGGAGAGAGACAACTTTACACCTTAATAAATGGGAAAACATACCCTATTACTAGATAGGAAAATTCAGTGTTGCAAAGATGCCCATTTTCCCTACCTAAACGTATATTCTTTGTCATTGCAATTAAAATAAAACAGGAGTTTCTTTTATCAAATAGGCAAGCTCAAATTCTAAAGTTACCATGAAAAAAAATGTAACAAAAGCCTGAGGAAAAAATAAAGAGAAATGATGAGTAGACCAAACAGATATTGAAATCTATTTCAAAGTTACATTAATTAAAACGGAGTGACAGTAATAAAGCAGTCAAAACACACTAATCACTGAATCAGAAGAAAGGAGCTAGAAACAGGGGCAAATACACTGAAGTCTTTAGAAGATGATTGAAGTGTCATTCCATTCCAAAAGATAAAGACAGATTACTGGATAAATTTATTATTCCACAAACAATGCCATCTCAATAGGGTAGCCAAATGAGGATAAGCGATTTCTATTTTGATCTTTATAGCCAAGTAAACATCACATGGAACAAAACTTTAAAACATTTTTTTTTATTTATTCACTTTTAGAGAGGGAAGGGAGGGAGACAGAGAGAAAGAGAGAGAGAGAGAGAGAGAGAGAGAGAGAGAGAGAAACATCAATGTGCGGTTGCTGGGGGTTATGGCCTGCAACCCAAGCATGTACCCTGGCTGGGAATCGAACCTGCGACACTTTGGTTCGCAGTCTGCGCTCAATCCACTGAGCTACGCCAGCCAGGGCTAAAACATTTTTAAAAGAAATGAAAGATGAAAATGATAAACCATGAACAAACACCAAAGAAAAAATATTTTTTCTTCAATTTTAGGGTAAAAAAGTCCTTTCTAAGTATGACACAAAACCCAGGACACAAAAGAGAAAACATTAACATATTCAAACATGTAGAAAAAAGTCAGTTTCTTCATGGCATAAAACAAATAGGAATATACATTTGCAGCATTATGCCATTACCATTAAAATAAAATATAATGCCTACTAAGGCCAACAGACAGAAAGAAAAAAAAGATGGACAGAAGATATGAACAGATAAATCATCATATAATAGAAATGACTTGAGCATTTAAAAGATATTGAACTCCACTAATAATAAAAAAAATTGTAAATAAAACCATGAGACACCATTTACTATCTTATTTACTACCTTAGTAAATCAGAATCCCCAAAAACAAAATACCTGGCCCTTTCGGGGTGAAGGAAGGGGTAAACAGGCCCTTGCCCTCTTCGCTGGTGCAAAACCAGGGCAGCCTTCATGGGGGTGGTTTGCCAGTGTCTGCCAGATTGTGAAAGGCATGGTCCCTTTGTCCCAGCAAATTTACAGCTACAAGTGTTTCCTTAGAATACTCTAAAATAAACTCGGCATTGTAGGTGCAAAGCTGTTTGTTAAGCACAAGCAAGAATTTAAGGAAGAGGCTGAAGACAACCCATCGGTAGGGGACTGGTTAAACACACCTTGGTACACACAACCACTAGAAAGTATAACTCTAAAGGTTCTGAAACCGAACAATCCCCAATACATATTGTTTAGTGAGAAAGAGAGATAACTGTATTGTACACTAGTCGAGTGAAAAATATAATATGTATATATTTAAATATCTGTATGTATGGACTATTTGGACATAGGAGGTCTGTCCAGAAAAAGTCCAGCCATTGTTAATATAACGAGAATGGTTGTGTGACATCAATGTCACCTGGCAGCCAGGGGGAAGGGACTGAAATGTGCATGTGTGAACAATGATGACTTCACCACAGTAGTCAGTGGGGGCAGTAGACGCCATTGAGTGAGCGTGTGCACTGTGTGGCTGTCTCATTCAAAATGACCGAGTGAGTAGAGCAACAAATCTCCATCAAATTTTGCATTAGCTTAAACATTCCTCTGCGGAAACTATTCAGATGATCCAGAAGGCCGCAGCCATGGGCAACTGGTGACTGGCAGCTTCATCACAACAATGTACCTGCTTATGTATTATGTCTCGTGCAGAGTGTTTTGGTAAAATATCAGATCACCCAGGTGACTCAGCCCCACCACAGCCCAGATTTGGTGCCCTGTGACTTCTGGCTTTTCCCAAAACCAAAATCACCTTTGAAAAAGAAGAGATTTCAGACCATTGATGAGATTCAGGGAAATACAATGGGGCAGCTGATGGTGATTTGGAGAACTTTGTGAGGTCCCAAGGTGCCTACTTTGAAGGGGACTGAGGCGTCATTGTCCCATGGACAATGTTTCTTGTCTCTTGTATCTTCTTGATTAAATGTCTCTATTTTTTATATTACATGACTGGATACCTTCTGGTCAGACCTCATATAATAAACTGATCACAGTTAACTCAGGCAGAAAATCTGGTTGCTGATAGAGAAGGGTAAATAGAAAACTTGTTTTACCTTTTATCTCATTTTGAACAACTTGAATTATGTACCAAATATATGCATTAATTATTCAAAACTTAATTAGTTTTAAAAGTATCACACACAGTGGCCACCCTATCAGAAAAATAAAGCTTACTTTGCAATGCCAACCTAATAACTTGGACAATTTGAAGAACCATGTGACAGGATTGTGTTTTTCCCCCAAAGTGCAAGTATTACCCCCTTTTTGAATATAAGAAAAGATTTACCTGTGGCAACTAGAGTGCTAGAAGTAACATTGCCAACATGAACAGAATATGAAGAGTAAAATGCTACCTGAAAGAAAATAAATTCATTTGCTCTGCTGTTAAAACCACATGGGTTATTTGAGTATAACTTTGCAACAGTTGTTCTAAAAAGATTGTTAAGAAGAATTTAGCAAATCACATCAAAGAGAAAAAATATATTAATTCAGCTGATTTTTAAAAATCTTATAGTTCTTTAGAAAATGCACATTAAAAGAGAAATATGTATTATTCTGCCTAACTTCCAATGAAGATGTTCCATATTTCCTGGCTGTGATACATCTGTGTTCATTAATAAAAATTCCTGTGAATCTGTTTTAGCAACTGAGATATAAACAATTTTCTAATTGCTCATAATTATCTACACAGCGACAATCATTTTAGTGGCAAAAAAATTGATCTTTTAAATATAAATGCCTAAGGAAATGGAATGGCAATTACTTTTAATATGTGATAATCCTCAAAGCTCGCTATATAAAGAATAAACATTAAAATATAATAAACTCTGTTAAGATAATGTTCAGGAGATCTACTAATGAAAATATAAAATTTCTTAGGAAGAGAAGCACAGCTGTGTGACTATTCACCTAAAATTATGAAAATATCATGTGGGAAAGGTTTATTTTAAAACATGCTATAAATAGATTTTCTTCTTGTATGTTTTACTAGACTTATTTCCAGGACTTTATTCTCCTATTTCCGACTTCAGTTTTTGCTTTGAAAGACCTCAAAAAATAGAAATAAAAATTTTCTTGGATATGGCAATTTCTTCCCCTACCTCTAACTTCTAAAAGCATACTTAGTACACAGACCTTGAGAATATCGATGTAAATAACCAAAAACTACACCAAACATTGAGAAATAATCAACCCAGCGACTTAACTTACATGTACACAATGAGTATTTCCTGTGGGTTCATTATTATATCATGGTCACTGCTATAAAAAAATTGTTACCAACTGTGAGACACACACATCCACACACCCAAAAATATATAATATGAGAAGGTTTGGGAGTAAAGATGGAATGGGGATGCTACAGGTTCAAAATGTAGTAAGAGTCTAGAGAAGAGGGGCATCAAAGACGACCATATAACCTGAAAAGGCCTCGAGACTTCATCAAGATGTTATAAACAAGGTATTTTTTAAATTGATTTTAGAGAGAGAGAGAGGAAGAGGGCAGAGAGAGAGAAAGAAACATCAGTTTGTTGTCCCACTTATTTATGCATTCGTTGCTTGCTTCTCCTGTGTGCCCTGGACGGAGATTGAACCCACGCCCTTGGTGTATGGGGTCAATGCTCCAACCTGCTGAGCAAAAACGCTCCACCTAGGGATAAAGATATGAAAGTAGGAGCGTTCGAGCCAAGGCAGAAATCAGCTGGATGCGTGTGGAAGGTGAAAGCTGGAAAAGAGGAGGAAGCAAAGCAGGACAGGTAGAAAGAAGAGAGGCAATGAGGCTCAACAAATGAAGAAACCTTCCCAATCACACAACCATTGAGAGCCGCAAACAGGAAGCAGCCCCCCCCAGAGCGGGCGCGTGGTTGGTCCACAACCCCGTCCTCAGAATACATTCCAACACCGGCATGGCAGGAAAAAGTGATTTCCGGAACAAACAGCTGTTTGGGTGGGTTAGCGGTTCCATCATCATGAAAAGGCATCCTCTTCACTGTATTCCCATGTGACGGCTCTTCTCCAATCAGAACTTGTTCCAGCAGGTTCTCACTGGGCAAAAATGTGCTTTTAGTCACCTCTTCCTCTTTGGCGGCTGCTGCACCCCCTGGAGCACAGTGGCTCCTCCCCGCTAGCTCTGAACACATTCTACCTGCCCTTCAGTAACAAAGTCCCGGAACGTTCTGCCACCTGCCTCACGTCCTCTAAACCCACACTAATGTCTCCTTCCTTTGAATCTCTTCAGCATTTGCAATTTATACCACATGATTGATCTCTTAATTATATACTATCCTCTTTGTTCTATCATTTTTGTGTCACTCTGAAATACAGTATCTTATTAAAAACCCCATATGTACAGGAATCACATCACATTTTATTCTGTCTGCCATCGCTCTAGATACATATTATCTTTATTGCTCTCTTCCCTTCGCCCTGAGTACAGCTTCACTTAAAGGCTTCCGCGGGGCAGGAAGACTGATCACCAACGTGGGCAGTGCCGTCCACGTGCTCTCCTGGGAGGAGAGCTGAATAGGGCATGGACCGGAGAACATCTTGTGAATTTCCAAGTCACTTAACCTTTTCAAAATGATCTCACTGAACACGAAGGCAGATAATTCAGAGGGCTGAAATAATAAAATGGGCTTTCTCCTCTGCTCATTTTTTCTGTTTTAAAAAACATAGAGAAATGAATGATGGGTTCGAAAAGCTGAAATGCTCAATTCACCCACCTCAGGAAAAAATAAGCACATTAAAATGTAATGTTTATTTTAACGTTTTCCTCCTAGCAGCATCCAAAAATTTAAAATCCAGATGAGTCATGAGTTTGTCTTTATGTTTAATTCAGGGACCAGAACTAGGCAAAGGTCAGCTAACAGCTGAGCTGCTACAAATTGATATGCAAAACTGCGTCCCTCTAGCAGTTGGTAATGCTTCTTTGGGTGAAATAGTCTCAAGTTCACTCAGCAATGGATTCATTTGATAGTTGGATAGTTAGAATTTAAAATTTTTTTATTAGGAAAACTGTTATTGTTGCCAGCCTTGCAAAATGGTTTGTGAAATACCTTTCTATTTTAACTTCTAATGATTCTTGCACACACAGGTATGAGATAAGGAGATTTTAAAGGGGGGTTTGTAATGCTAACAGGTGCTTCCTTAAAACTCTTTCACTGAAGAATGACAGTTAATATATTCTTAGGGGCCATACATTTTCCATTTTACTTCCAGGTGATGATGTGACTTGTCAGGAGTGGCAGAAATTTTGCAATATGTAAGAGCATTCCTCTCCATCACCTCCCACAGGATCTAGTAAGGACTCAGTGGGTCCGCCAATGTCTCCGGCCCACTGCAAGCAGACAGCACACTGAAGGACCTCATGAAAAGCAATGCCTGGAATTGACCAGATCACAGCACTGAATTATTGATTAGGTGATTCTTATTAGGTGATTATTGATTAGGGCATGATTAGGGGGTGTGCAGCAGAAGAGGTGTTGAAAGACAGAGAGAATGCAACAAATAAAAAAAAGGCACGATTCCTCTCTTCTAAGGAGCTTACACTCCAGACAAGAAAAATACTCAATCATTGCTAGGGACTGAATTGTGCACCCAGCCCACCACATTCATATGTTGAATCCCTAAACCTCTTTGTGCCTTTGTTTGAAGACAGGCACTCTAGGGAAGTCATTAAGGTTAAATAAAGTCATACAGGCAGAGCCTTGGTCTGATAGAATTAGTATCAGTGTAAGAGGAAACACCATAAAATGCTTGAGTGCTTGCTCACACTCTTGCTGGCCCTCTCTCTCTCTCTCTCTCTCTCTCTCTCTCTCTCTCTCTCTCCTGTAAGGCATCTGTCTGCCAGCCAGGAAGAGGGCTCTCACCAAAAACCAAATCAGCCGGCACCTTGATCTTGGACTTCCAGCCTCCAGAACTATGGCAAATACGTTTCTGTTTTTTAAGCTGCCCAGACTATGATGTTGTGACAGCCTCAGCTGACTAATACAATCATCTTTTCAAAGTAAAGTAAGAATTCACATAAAACAAAGTACTCTTGTGCTTGTGTGTGATAAGGAATGGCCAGCTTATAATTTGACATACATGAGCAAGTCTATTTCTTCCCATCAACCTTCCCTTACAAGTTCTACTGGCTTCGACGAGTGCAAGGATATAAGCACACTTCTTAATTCTAAACAAAGTATATCAGTACTTAAAGATCAATCTTAGTTATTAAAAGGCTCTCAAATCTGATCACTTTCCAGCGAAGCCCATTAGGTGACAAACATAAAGATTACAATTGGGAGGAAACCCCCAAATCCCAGCTTCTTGCTGAGAAGCAAAAGTTTTGGACTATCCATACAGCACCCCAACTTATAAAGCAGCCACCTAAGGGCCCCAAATCTCCTAGCCTTAAAAGCCCATGGAGCTTGTATTTGCAAGTCCCCCAGGACTACAGCGAACAAAGAGGCTTTTTAAAATGAGCATGAGAACGCTCCCCAGGGCAATCCCCCCAGGCTGAGCACAGAGGAAGCAGACCAAAACCCCCTTCTTTCAGTTCTTCCCTGGAAGGGACTGGATCTTCCTAGCCAGTTGTTGAAGGCCTGGCTTCTAAGTAGCCAGTATGACTGGGATCCTCATGGAAGCCCAAAAGAGCAATGATTTTTTAAATTTGACACAAAAGCAAAGGCAAAAATAAATAAGTGGGGCTCCATCAAACTAAAAAGCTTCTGCACAGCAAGGGAAACCACCAAAAGTGAAAAGGCGACCTGTGGAGTGGGAGAAATTTTACAAACCAAGTATTTGATACGAGGTTAATGTCTAAAATATACAAGGCACTCATGGAACTCAGTAGCAAAAAACAAATAACACAATTAAAAGTGGACAAAAACTTAAATGGACCTTTTTCCCCAAGACACACAAATGACCAACAGGTACATGGCAAGGGGCTCCACTTCACTAGTCATCAGATGAATGCAGACCAAAACCACTGTGAGCTGTCACCTCACACCTTTCAGAATGGCTTTTATTCAAAAAACAAAAAATAACAAATGCTAGTGAGGATGTACGTGGGGGAATCCTTGTGCACAGCTGATGGTAATGTAAACTGTTACAGTCACTGTAGGCAACAGTACGAAGTTTCCTCGAGAAATTAAGAATAGAACTACCATGTGATCCAGCAATCCTACTCCTGGACATACATTCAAAGGAAACAAAGTTATTGTCCCAAAGAGATCTGGGTGTTCCCGTGTTCACTGCAGCATTATTTACAACAGCCAAGATGTGGAAACAACAGCCTACGTGTCCATCAACAGATGAATGAATGAAAATAATGTGGCATATACATATCTACAATGGAATATTATTCAGCCTTTAAAAAACAAGGAAATTGTCTCATTTGCAATAACATAGATGAACTGGGAAGTCTTTGAGCTAAGTGAAATGTGCTGGAAAGACAAAGACTGCATGATATCATTTATATGTAAAACCTAAAACATGTTTTTTTATTGAGCTCACAGAAGCAGAATAAAATGGTGGTGGCCATGGGCTGGATGAGGGAAAGAGAAGATAAACAAGTTCTATGGGTTCAAGGACAGGATGGTGACTCTAGCTGCTAAGCTGCATTGAATATTTGAAACATGCTAAGTTGGTGCATCCTGAGTGTTCACACACACAAAGGCAAACATACAAGGTGCTGGAGGGGATGGATAGGTTAACTCGATTGTTGGAATCCCTTTACAACGTATACAGGATATGAAATCACCTCGTACACTTTAAGTGTAACTTTACTTGTCAGTTACACCAGGAAAAAAAAAAAAAGGAATGAAGTACTGATACATGCTACAATGTGGAAGAACCTCCAATACATTGTGCTGAGTGAAAGAAGCCAGACAGAAAGGGTCACATGGTATATGGTTCCATGTATAGGAACTATCCAAAAAGGATAAATCCAGAGATAGAGCACAAAGGGATGGTGGCCAGGGCCCGGAGAGAGGAAGGGAGGCGGAGAAACTGCCGAATGCATGGGGGTCTGCTTCGGAGTGGTGGGCATGTCCCGGAACTACACAAAGATGGTGGCTGCACGACATCGTGAATGTACTAAGTGCCACTGAATGGTGTGACTTTCTCTTTAACATGCTACTTTTGAAACAGTTCTTAAACAAAAACCAATAGACATTTTATGTAATCAAGATGTAGACATGAATTGCCAATTAGTTGAGCTGTAATTAAGCTTCGTGATAACTAACACAATTTATTTTCTCCAGAAATCTTGACAGAGAGACTTCCAAAAGATTAGATACACAGTGGATGACAGTCATCATTGCTAAAACATCGTTGTCATTAGCATAACAAGCAAAATTGCAAGTTTGTTTGCAATTTACTGAAGGAATAAACACTGTCAAGAGAATGGAGAGGATTTGTTGATGCTGGGTCTCTGCCACGTTTGCACGGGGAAGCTCTGAAGCACCTTTCTCTTTTAACAACAAAAAAAAACAAACTGCTTTGTGATTTAACTTCGCTACCATAACAAGTGGAAAATTCTCCTACTTTAGTCTTAGCCAAAGATTGGAATGCTATCTAAGTGAATAATGAATGAGGGCTAGTTAGATACATGAATATAAATGCCCTGTGGCTTGTGGTCCAGTCCTTCGTTTTCATTAGTTTATGCACTTGACTTCTCCAGCTGATATTTACATTCTGCTTTTGGAGATAGCATCTGAATCTTGGCTTCACATATTGCAATGTTCTTAGATATTGGAAATGCTGGAAGATATGATTTCTTTTGGTTCAATTTTATTTGTGTTTGAAAGCAAATCCAAATGACGTGGAAACATCACAAGCATTTTTGCGATCTGCATTTTCCATTATTTTTAACAACAACAAAAAAATCCAAGCGTAGTTTCTTTCCCTGGATTTCAATAAGGAGAAGCAAGTAGGGTTTCGGAGACCGAGAACTTAAATGGGAAACCTGGTTCAGCCCTTTATAAACTTACACTGCAGTACACATAGTAGATGGCTCTGATTAGTATCATTATCAGAACAAAAACAGAAGTTTGGAAGGGAAGGGAAGAGTATGAGAAAGAAAGGAGAAAGGGAAAAACAGAAAAAGGAAAGAGGCACACGAGGAAAGACAGAGAAGGATTTCTAGAGAATCGCTGGTCGTATATTCTGAAATGTAATGCAAGATTTCTGAGTCTTTGCCCTGGTCATTCCTCTGATTTTACTATGATGTTCCGTTTCTTTGCTGTTTCCCTCTTTGGGGGTGTTAGAGTGTCCTGTCTGTTTCCATCTCTTCTCAAGCAATACTATATGAATCCACAGCATGTGTTCATGGGAGAAAGGAACAGAAATCCAGTGGCATAAACAAGATTTGTGAGCCAAATTTTAACTGGGTCTGCACATAACAGAAATCTTGTTCGAGCCCTAAAACCAGGAAATAATGATTTCTCCTGGTGAATCTTTCCTCAGACTACTAAAGTAATAATACATGATCACTAGAGGGAGTTTAGAAATATAAGAAAGTACTAGAAAAATTAAAATCATAGGAAGCACCCCCACCCAGAGATAACAGTTAATATTTTACGCTTTGCCTTCCAGTCTGTTCCAGTCTGGTTTACTCACCTGTAATCTCTATCAGCAGTGTGATGTCTTCTGATTTTTCAGTTTTCATTATTTCATGAGCATTTTCCATGTCATTATTTTTTCCAAAATGCCATTTCAGTGTGTAGCTGTGCCTTAGTTTAATGTTAATAAAACATTGAAGATAAGCCTTCTACCCTAACCCGTGCCCCATCCCAAACACTTCCCCTCAGAATCGGGCCCTAGCTACAAAAACTGCAGGTGATGCAAAAGGCGACGTGGGCTTTGAGCTTACGTGCTGTTGTTGTCTTAGTTCTACAAAGAAAGATTGAAAGTGTACCTGAAAAATCAAAGACACTGCAAGAGACGGACAGTGAATACTGCCGCAACCCCAAGAACTTTTACTCTTCATAATAACACACGTGTCATTT
The DNA here is from genome assembly GCF_004126475.2 of Phyllostomus discolor. NCBI lineage: Eukaryota > Metazoa > Chordata > Mammalia > Chiroptera > Phyllostomidae > Phyllostomus > Phyllostomus discolor. The sequence goes on along the minus strand of NC_040916.2, from coordinate 12,776,370 downwards.
CCACACCAACTTCACACCACACAAACATAAAGGAGGCTCTTTCCCCCCAGAAGCCCCTCTCAGACTTGAGTCTGTGGCTTGCTTTAGAGGAAGCAAGGCCGTGGCCTCCAGATGCAAAGACATCATTCTGGCCACAGACACGATCCGGCCTTGACTTTTCCTTGGTCAAGGAGGCAATTTGCCAACAAAATGAACTAAGTCACGTCTCGGGGGGACCGCAGTCGAAAGTCTTCCCTGCAATTCGATCCCACTTATGCCAGCCCTGAAATGAAAATTAAAAATAAAAGTGAAAGGAAGCTGAGACAGGTGCTACCTTGAGATTGCGTTGTCTTGTTTGTTTCAAATAAGACAGTGCACGTTTTCTTTTTAAATCCCTGGAGACAAGAATTAGGGAGAAGCACATGAAGTATTTCAACTCCCTTGAATATTTTAACCTCCTCATAAAATTCTGGGCACTAAATAAATATTTGGGCACAAACGAGCAAAGAAATAAATAAATTTGAGCATTTGATAATGTAGAGGTCAGAAACCAGAGAAGAGGAACGGACTCTCGCAAGTATGCATGTAAAATAAGTAAGTCTGAACATTTAATAATGTCTAGATCAGAAACCAGAGAAGGGGAATCGACTCTCACGAGCGTGCACGGTGTGCAAAGAGAGGGCGGGAGAACCACCTCTGAGCCTTACCACTGCGTTTTCCAGTTTTCTCTTCCTGCAGGTCACTCACTCTGAACTTTTTGGGGGGTCAGAAAAAACTACATCTCTGAGTCTTAACTTACCCATCTACAGATGGGGCGATCAGTTGCTATAACAAGGATTGTTTATGCATTATGAAGGAGAGAGTAAGTGGACTTTGGAGACCAACAGCGCTCAGGCCACATTCAGCTCCTCCTTTCCAGCCGTGTGGCCTGGGCAAGGGACTCACATTCAAGAAGCCGGTTTCCTCGCCAGTGAAGGGGGGTGATACAAACTTAGAAAACTGTGTGTTCTGATATGTGTAACAGGCATAGCAGGGGCCTGGCAGCTAAGGCGGTGCTCAGATGAAAATAATAACATCCTCATCTCCCGTTAAGATAATTCTTTTATCATAGTTTAGCATTTTAGTAAATATTAGTAATATTAGTGATATGTATGCTTTTGTACTGAATATTTTCTTTGTATTGAATTCTTTTAGCCCTGTGGGAGACTGTCCATTAGAAATTAAAAGACATTGAGTTTTAGCCCCAGCCAGTGTGGCTCAACTGGTAGAAGCAATGTCCCAGAGACCGAAAGGTCACAGTTTTGATTCCTGTTCAGGGTACATACCCAGGTTGCATGTGTGATCCCCAGTTGGGGCACGTACAAGAAGGCAACCAATCAGTTTCTCTCTCACATTGATGGTTCTCTCTTTCTCTCCCTCTCTCTCTCTCTCTCTCCCTCTTTCTCTCTCTGTCTCTCAGCCCTCGTTCTTCCTCTCTCTAAAAGTAACTAAAAAATGTCTTCAGTTGTTGTGATTTTTTTAAAAATACACTGAGCTTTAGACTTTTTCCAGCATGACATGTCACTGATCAGCGCAAACACTGAAAGTTTAGAAAGCTCTAAAAATTACAACTTCACTTAGAAGACAAGAGGACTTACCGGACATCTGTGATCCGTACCTATTCTGACTATTTTGCCACAATTATCCTATCCATATTTTTGCTTTTTTAAAGGGAACTAGATGTCGTGGTTTTATTGTATGCTTCTGATCATTTCTTTTTATTGTTTTATTCCACTTCAAAGGACATTTGACTGCATTTCAAACACTTTAAAAAATAGATAAGCTTGGCTCCGTGAGACGGGTTAATTTAAATATCTTAAATATGCATTTTTACAGCCAGCTCCCAGTCATTTTCCTCTTCCAAACCACGCTTGAAAGTTAAACAATTGTTTTAACCCGGTGTTCCTAGAGAGTAAAGAGAGCCTCCGACCTTGCTTCTGTACTTTTGAACGCATTTTGTCACTTCACCTCCAAAATCCAAAGTTAAGCCATTTGGATGCTGGTGCATATTGGTTTCAAGTCTTTGGGCCTCAGGCGCCATTTATCACTACAAATTTCTCCTCTGTCATGTGTGAAACACTAGGGAGAATGAACATATTACTCTCTTGTTTTAAAAACCAGTCTCAGGGTAGATCCACTTCAAAAGCTCGAGGTTCCTCTTTGAAGTTTCCTCCGCTTCAAAAGCTTTGCCTTGAAGTGTGCTATGGAGAGAAATGCACACCGAGACATCCTGAATTTTAAGGCTTATTGAGATTTACTTCCTGTGGTGAAAAAGAAAAGCAAAATAACAAATGAGGGAAAGTCAGTCTAAAAGAAAACTTGCGGAATTACAGAAATCAAATTTGCTTTTACCAAAAGAAATTGCGTATTTTGCAAAAGTTTTAGCATTCTTCTTGTTCATGGTTTATCCTATAGTAACTTTCAACCAACAAATACAAGTTGATCATTCTACATAAGGCAATATTGTAAACTGTTTGAGTATTCTTAAAACTCCTAGTAAATTTAGAAAGGTATTAAATACAGATCACCACCCAGAGCCAAGGGTAAGAAAGAGAAGGGCTACTTGTCTTTGTCATGTAAAAATAATTTAAAGTGTCAGTTTGTGAAATTAGGAACCAAAGAATGGTAGTATAAAAGATATATGCCATTGGGCTTTTTTTATTTAGAAGTCACACTTAAACTATGCTATTTCCTTAAAGACAGGGGCGTTTGTCTGTTTTCTTCACTGGTATGTCTCTTTCACTTGAGTAATGCCAGCTACATGGTAGCTGCTGAAAAAAAACACTTGCTAAATAAATTATTGAGTCTCTAATAAACCAGAGAGGATACAGATGAAAAATAGAGAGCTGTTCTCAGGAATAAAACATGACAGTTTACTACTTATATATCATGAAAATCTAGAGCTGGAAGAAATCTTCAGCAATCGCCCCAGCCCGTGTGCCACCACGGGTTACAGCATCGTCCTGTGCACAGAAAGTTTGCAGGTGTGATTCCTGCTCAGTATGCATACCTAGGTCCGGGATTTGAGCCCCTGCTGGCGTGCCTGGGGGAGGCAGCCAATCCATGTTTCTCTCTCTTCTCTCTTCCCCACTCCCTTTTCCTCTTTCTTTCCTCTCTCTCTCTCTCTCTCTCTCTCTCTAAAAGCAATGAGAAAAAAAATGTCCTCGGCTAAGGATAAAAAATATATGAAGAAGTTCCCCACATCATGTTCCTCAGAGTGTGGCCATCAGACCAGCAGCAGGGGCATCACCGGAGAGCTTGTTAGACATGCAGATCCTCAGAGCCCAGCCCACCGGATGTGCTGAATCACAATCTACATCCAACAAACCCGTCCGGTGATTCACATCCGAGTAACTTTGGCAAGTCCAAACTTACATGACTCGGGTGCTCACAAAAAAGCCGTATCTCTGGGCCCAGGAGGAAAGTCTGGAAACCGACTGCAGGATGGGACAAAAATGAGAGGCTTTGGGAAAACTGATCTCACAACTGATATTGATTTTTTTTTTTAGTGATCTGAGGCTGAGCAGATTGTCAACAAAATATGGTTGAAGACCAAGTAGAAGTATCCCCATTCAGATAGGTTTCTTAGAAGTCTGAAAAGGTAGTAAGTACCTTTCGGTTCTTTGGATGGCCCATGGGGGTTACAGAGCCTCGGACACAGAGCCGCGATGTGAGAGAAGGGCCGTGAGGTCAGGGGGCAAACGGAAGTGAGGGAGGGAGGGGGAGAGGAGGGAGAGAGAGAGGACAGAAGGAAAGAGGAAAAGGATCCGGAAAGGTGTGAGACGACCAAAAGATAACCTCAGAAGCAGAAGAAACAAAATAAACAAGTTCTATTAAAGATCTACGATGGGAGAGAAATTGAACCAGATGCATTGTATACATTATACAATTAAACCCCATAAGATAGGCATTATTACCTGAATTTTCAGATGAAAAGAAAAACTGAGGCTCAGAGAACAAGAAAACACGAATATTCATTTCAAAGGAATCGTGTATAACTGATGCATATGAAGAGCTCAGGTTCACAACAAATCAGGGAAATGCAAATCGAGACCACGTGTGATCCCATGTTATAACTGTCCGATTGGTAAAAATGAAGAAACCGGACTGCATCAAGTGTAGTAGCAGGTGTGGATTAGCCGAGTCTCTGTGCATTACCAATGGGAGCGTAAACTGGCATAATCACTTTGGGAAAAAATCTTAGTGTTATGTTTAAATACTGAAGAAGTGCATACCTTTCAACCTGCAATTCCATTCTTAGACAAATACCTTTAGAGATTACCTTGCATATGTGATCAAGAAGACATTACAAAGAATTTTCACAGCAGCATGCCATAAAAATAGAAAAGAACTGGAAACAACTAAAATACGTATTGACCGCAGAGCAGATCAATAAACTGTGGGGACAGTAGCACCCTCTTATGTGTGGCAGTTACGCTACAAGTCCCCCAGAGGATGCTTACAAGTGTAGATAGCACCAAACCCTACATATATTATGTCTTTTCCTACACATACATACCTACGATAAAGTTTAATTTCTCAATTAGGCACAATAAGATATTAATGACAATAACAAATAAACAAATAGAAGAATTATAATGATATACTAGAATAATAGTTATATGAATGTGGTCTCTCTCTCAAAATGTCTTACTATCCTATAGGCACCCTTCTTTTCCTTGTGATGATGGATTGACCGTGGGTAACTAAGACCATGGAAAGCGACACCACATATAAGCGGATACCACGGTATATTCACACGATGGGATAATATACAGCAATGAAAATAAAGCCACATTTAGCAACAGAGCTGGATCTTTGTATTATATTGAAAGAAATGAGCAAGTCCTAAAAGACAAATATAATATAAAAACTTTGAGTTAATGTTCCAAAGCAAACAAAACTAAGTAAAATATTGAAGCAAATGTGAAAAAACTAAGGCAAGGGCATGATCAGCGTGAAAAGCACGACAGCGGCAACAGGAAGAACAGAAGCCAATGGAGGGAGGGAGGGAGGGGAGCGCAGGCGAAGGTGCGGGCTGTACCATACACTGCTGCACTGCGTCGTGGATTCAAGGGTGTCAGTTTGTCATAAAACAAATAAACCCAGAGGCTAATCATTAGGTTATATCATGAGTAAGGATATAGCGTTAACTCAGTACTGCATGTGGGACATCCATATTCAGAAAAAGAAGGAAGGAAGGAAAAAAAGGAGGAAGGAAAGAAGGAAGGAAGGGAGGGAAGGAGGGAGGGAAGGAGGGAGGGAGGGAGGGAGGGAGGCATAGCTGAAAAAGCATCAAATCTTTTTGACCAGGTTGCAAAAGTTAAACTTGTTAAGAAGACTATCACCTCATACCATCATATAATGTTAACAAAAATAGTGTGTTGTTTGATTTATTAAATGATTTTATTATTTGATTTGAATTATTCGATTTATTTTTACTGTAAGAATTAGTACATGTGTGCATTTAAAACCAGAATTTTGCTAACTTCCAGATAAAGTAAATTATAAAATTCATAATTTTACTTTTGAGTCTCAAAACTCTTTTTCTTACTATTCACTGTATTTTCTGTTCAAATGGTATCCTTTTATGGGGTCTTGTCCTAGAATCCATAACCATAAACGAATACAGCTCTTCCACGTTAGAAAGAGCTCCCTTGTCTTAGGCCGGAATCTTCCGATCTGAAATTCCTCTGTGGACTCCAGTCCTGTCTTCTGGGCCTCATCCCTACTTCTTAGAGCCCGCTTAGGCCTCGCAGCTCCACCCCTCCTTTCCAAACTCTGCTCGGAGCACCGCGGCAGCCCTCGTTCATCGTCTTTTCTGAGTCCCTGTCTGTATCGGTAAGTTGACACTAACTCACATACCTTAAAATTGTAATTGAATTGTATAGGCTCATTTTTGGCCTCCTTAACTACATGATAAGCTACTCGAAGGCTATAGATTTCCACGCTTCATATCTCATAATATTCAAGATCTGGGGCATCAAACAATTTTCCTACCATCTAAGCCTCTCCCAGGAGAAGATAGATACTGGGAATCATGTGGAGATCTAAAAATCAGTTTCCTTAATGAAGATCTAATAACAAAAGAAAGAGAGGGAGAGAAACAGAGAGAGAAAAAGGGAAGATAAATGGGAGGGAGGGAGGGAAAGTGGGAGGGAGGGAGGGAGGCAGGGAGAAAAGGACCAAGACTGACAAAGCTGGACTAGAGGTGTCAGTTAGAACTTGAGGCCAACGGCAGACTTTGACTCCTCCATCCCTAGTCCCTTATGAAGCCCCTTCCAGGGGCTCATGATGTGGAGAATTACCACGTAGCCCCATGTTGCATGACCACAAGCCACAGGCATTTCCCAAGAGACAAATTTCCCTTCATCCGGCAATGGCACTGACCAATAAAATTTGACTAATCCAAAGAGAAAGAAACCGAAGTGTTCACTCCTCTAGTGCCCCAGCCAGTGGGAAAGGGGTCGTAGCACTCACCTCTGCTAGAAATACAAGGGAGACTGCAGGCAGCCCCCCTGCTGAGAGAATGAATGAACTGAAAGTGCCCATGAGACAAAAAGCAAATCGTTAGGGATGAGACTTGCCCCCGCACAAACCGAAATAAACACAGAAATACGCAGATGCCTATGATCCCGACCTACAACCTCGTTGGCTCCTCGGACAACAGCCGCAAGTTAAGAAGTGTTAAGCTGAGCCCTCCTGCCATAGAGGTACGATATTACAAACTGAGTTTTCCTGTCTAGAAACACATTTCCTACCCAAAGAAATAAAAGGAGAACACAAACACGTATGCTTTACAAACAACTGAGTACCACATATAAATGTTTGTTCTGGCAGGTGGTTGGGGCATCCTCTAACTTCTGTGGACTACGTGAGCTTCTTTCAAATATATGTCCAAGGATGTGTCTCTTTTCCAATCCATCTCCCTGCATCAAAGACCTTTCTTCCTGGGAACTTGGATCTGCATTCAAAATTAAGGTCATCTGCTCCACAATTAGTATTGCCCATGCCATGTGCATGAATATATCCAGAAGCTTTTGAACAGTGAATGGGAAGAGGGTGGGAAAGTGAAGGGGAGAAGAGATCACAGTCTGCACAGTGACTTTTTCACTGTGGCCAATAGATGCCACAGAACGGTCGTTCATCCTGCGTCGCTGTCTTTAGGCTGTCGTCGTAAATAACAGTTAGGGTCAGGAGAATAAATAGCACAGAAGCAGCAACGGAGGGACTGTGAGAGCAAACTATTTATGAATGCCTTAAGCCAGTAAGTGATTTAAGATGTGCCTGTTATTTATAGCCCCGTCTCTGCTTTTTCAAATTAACTGAGAAATTTTTAAATGGAAATGTATACATATTCATGTTTTCAGGGACCCACACGTAGTGACTCCTAGTTCATCACTTCTAGCAAAGTGATAAACCCCTGGTAATCTATTTAAGGTGCAGCGGAGTTTCAAACTTCTTCCACAGACAGCAAAATAGCTGTATGTGTGAAGCTATGGGATGTTAAAATAAGAAATGGTAGCGTGGATAGTTCTGTGTAAGTCATTTAGCTTTGTTGGGTTGGGCAAACAGATACAGAGCTGGAATCGGCACTGTGTCATTATTTTTACAGCTTTATGGCATGCTTCCTTCACCATGAAAGAAGGGAGAAAGTTGCACAATGACTAACTTGATATATGATCTGCATCAAAAGTAAGAGTATAATCATCTGCTTGCAATTCTTAAGCTTTTTGTTTGTTCAATGGACCTCTTCAGCTGAGAGATTTATGGGATATGACTTTCTTGAGAGGATAATTCTTTACAGTCTGGCACAAAGAAAATCAATAATTATGGCCAGCCATGACAATGATGCTATGTAAACATCAATTTTGTAATTTTCTAGTGAGAACTACTAGTTCTATCATAAAAGTGCATTAAGCCTTTATGGCTGTATAAAATATCTTGGTGGATATTGTAAGGAAAGGGAGTCTCAGTGAACTTACAGACTGGGGCCAGAGGTGATAATACAAAAGTATGACAGCTGGCATGTCTGGAAGCAAAAAGATATTCTAAGAAATAACACCTGGGTTAACGAGGAAATTTCAAGGGAAATTGTTCTGTGCAGAAAGTAACGATTTGAAATAACTTGGGAAGGAAGCAAAAAAACAAAGTGGCAAAACAGGACTGCATTTGAACATCAAGAAGACAAAAATTTTGATTACACAAGAAATACAGAACATTAACACAGACAATGAAGACACCTACACTGTTAGATTTTGTTTCCTTTGGGTCAATCGCCAATTCGAAAGGAGACTGCAGCTGAGAAATCCACAGAAAGCTGAGACTCCGGAGGGCAGCAGTGGAAGAATTAGGAGAGATCACCCAGAGCAAAGACGTGTCATTAGAGACCAAGGCTACGATCATCCACACCCGCATACTCCCAATTACTGGGTACAGATGTGGAAGTTTTACAGGCTGATAGCAAAAAAAAAAAAATGATTCATTTGAAAGACGGTATTGAAGGAGAACTTTGTGGATACCTCAGACTGTCGGAAAGATGAACAAGCGCATCTTAGAGCAAATGAAGCCTGGAACATCGCTGGAGGCAAAAAGGACAACAAAACTGTGGCCGTCCTACTTTGGGCACACCGGGAGAAGGCAGGGTCTTTAGAAAAGACAAGAACGATGGGAAAATAGAAGGTGGCAGGAAAAGAGGAAGACCAAGTGCAAGATGGGCTGACTCCATTAAAGAAGCCACGGGCTGGAGTCTGCAGGCGCTGGGCAGGGCTGCCGAGGGCAGGACACTGCAGATGTCACTCACCGATGGGGTCGCCAGGGTCAGAGCCGCCTCAGTGGCTCCTGACACACCCAAGAACTGAGCGACAGCAAGGTACTGCATGCCAATATTTGTGGGACACCACTAAAGCCAATATTCAAAGGAAATTTTATAGTTAAAATAAGAAAAATTGAAAGTAAAGAATACTACACGTTCAACACGAGAAGACAGAAATAGCAACAGAATAAGCCAAAAAGAGCAAGAAGGCAGAAGTTAACAGCTACAAGGGATCAATGAATTACAAGCCGAAAGAATCAAGCATGAGGAGCAACAAAAATAGATTCTTTGGAAAGTTTAATAGGGTGAAAAAACTTCTGTCACCAAGGTGGGAAAAAAGAAGAGCTGAATAAACAATATACACAATAAAAAGGAGAAATAACAACAGATATATGAAAGTATCAAAAGCTATCTTAAAATAACAAAAAGATAACATTAAAAAATACACTAATATGTCTGATAATCTAGAAAAGTAGGCACAATTTTTGGAAAAATATAAAATGCCAAAACTGGAAGAAATAAAAATCTTGAACAGACCTAGAAGAGTGGACCAGTGAATTCTACCCAACATGAAAAAGAAAGATGACATCTATGTTATAAAGATTATTCCAAAAAACGAAGTGAGAGAAACAGCCCACTTTACCTTATGAAGTTAAAATAATCTTAATTCCAAACTAGAATTTTAACAAGAATAAATGAAGAGGAAATTTATATATTTTTTATTGATATTTATATTGATATATATTTCACTTAACAATATAAATGCAAAACACCCTAAATAAAATGTTATGGAGATATACTTTATATGGATATTTATATTGATATACAGGGCCCAGCAGCAGTAACGCCTGCCTGAGTGTGGCTGGTAGGGTAATAATATGAGTGTTATAATTTACAGTTTTAATTTGAATATTTCACCTAAAATGTCACATGGTGAGCTTGAATGTGATATTGTTATGTTACAGAATTACATGCTTATGATTGGAATGAAAGAGTTTGTAATAAAAAGGGGGCGTTATTTGTCCTGGACCCTGTATATTTCACTTAAGACTATAGATGCAAAACATTATAAACTGAATATTAAAATGTTAACTGAAGCCAAAGGTTTCTTTAAAATACAGTAATACATCATGATCAAATGGAGTTTATGACCAAAACTCAGGATAGTCGAGTCTCAGAAAATCAATGTGGTTCACCACAGTAATAACAGACTCTGCAAGAAAAATCACTTAATCATCATGATAAACCCAGAAAACGTTTACAATTTTAAAAAATTAACTTATAATTATTGGAAATTGGCCATAGAATAAAATTCCCTTGACTTTATAAAGGCTATTTACCGAAATGTTAGTCAATATCACGGTACAGAGAAGCTCCGTTTGATTTCTGTCTAAGATAAGAATCAACACAAGAATGTCCTCAGTAGTGTGGAGGGGGCTTTGTTCTCTCAGAGGGTAGAGCAGTGTCGGGCATAAAGCAGGTGCTCAGGAAACATCCATAGAATGAATGACTGTCAGTGCGGTGAAATCCCGGGCAGTACAGTGAGTTACGCGGGGGGAAAGAGTTCTTACTAGGGCTGGGAAGAGAAACATAGACTAGCATTATTTCCGTATGATCTGGTCCTCTACTTAGAGGGCTCAAGCAAATCAATCCAACAGACAAAGCTAGTTATTTAGTAGAACTAATCAGAAAATTCAGCAAGTTAATTAGATGCAAGACCCATCTACATAAATTAACCGTGGTCCCCTATGCCAGCAACACCCAATTAAGAAGTACACTGGGAAATAAGCTATAGAGCAATTAAAGCTATTGTTCAGGTACACATTACAGGAAAACTCCATGTATAACAACGAGCAAACAGGAGTTCCATTTCCTCACTATCTGAAGGGAAACGGGTGCTCGCATGTGTTCATTCACGGGTGCAGTAACATCGTGAAGATCGCTTCTGCCACACTCCCGTCTTTCCCATTTTGGGTGCAGGCTGGCTGCTGCTGTGGCTTCAGGCATTACATCCACATGTAAGGGAGAAAGAAAGGGGAAAGGTTGTGCCAGGTACATCCATCTCGTTTTTCACGGAAGCAAGATTTTGTCACAGGAATCCTCCCCACAACAGACTCCAGCTTGAATTTCATTGTCAAAACTGTTATTACGGGACCATCCCTAACCAGCAAGGACAAGGGGCATTTTTACCTAGAGAAGAATGAGCTGATAACTATACATAGGGATTTTAGGGGCAGCACGGAGGAAAATTAAAACATGCGTGTGACACAGAGCTCAGACTTGTCTATAAAGTTAAAGCCAAGGTTATTTATTGAGAGGGAGAGACATGGATATAGATTAGTTGTAAATATTTTAAAAGCAGAAGCTGTTTCTTCAGCCCTACAATATTTTAAAATAAGTATCTTACATAGAAAAACATTAAGTGGGGGACTGAAATCCAACCACATGGTTATGTAGCAATTCGCTAAACGAGTCTTGCAAACAACCACCTGATTCATGTAACACGCAGCATGGGTACCGCAGTTTGTATACCCGCAACCTGGCCAGCCCAAAGCAGTGTGCACTGCCCAGGGGGAGGAATGATCCGTAAGATGATAAATATTTGCACTTATTTTGACCACAAGGATGTGACGCCTAAGAAATAAACCAGAAATCTGTGCTCAAGAAAATGAGTGTGCAACCAATTTCACATTGTCTAAAATTATAATAATAGATTCAAGTCTCAGTAGCAATGGCTCCCTCGAAATTTCCTATAATATCCACTGGTAACCCAATGAGAAGTGGGAGACATCTCCTAAATAAATGTGATCGAGTTTCAAGGTGATTCAAATCGTGGAAGAATCAGGTAACTCTACTTTTTTGAAGATTTACCATAAATCTTTTTTCTTCCTGTACTATCTTTTTATGCACAGGCAACGTCAGTGGCCTGGTGCGAGGTTACATTATCACATAGGATAGACGTGTGGGAGTGAAGCACGCACAACGCATGCGCACTGAGTCTCATACAGTCTGCACGTGACGAAACTGCGCTGGCCGCAAAAAGGACTTGGATTCTTCATGAGGTCTCAGTTAGTGTAGAATCGATGCTCTGGGTGGTTGTTTACATTTTAATTTGAGTGATATATAGTAGGCACTAAATAGTCTCTTAAGGAAAAATAAGCTGAAATCTTTTATAGATCAGTTCACCTTTGTGGTGGAAAGAGACTTCGGAGAAAGCAAGGAGTGTCTGCAGTGACGTGTGCTCTCCCCCTACTTTCACTTCAGAATTGTCATCCTGTTTTTTTATATATTTTCTTCTTAAATGTTATTGTTATTTTATTAAAGTTGTCCTATTTTCCCCCTGTGCCCTCCTCTGCCCAGCCCACCCCCTGCCCCCACCAAAGTTTTCCCCTTTTAAATAGCTTCTCTTCCAGGAGTGTTGATTTTCCACTGGCTACCACCTGAGTCTTCTCTCAACGGCCTGCGCCAGACAATACCGCAGAGTCACCCAGAGTCAGACAAGGAGATAAACGCAGCCCCTCTCTACGCTGTGGCATATGTCTTCGGGATTTACAACTGTGCGTTAAATTTTTATTTCATTTACTCTGCGCAGAGCCTTTTCTCCACATGTGCTCCCTAGCGAACACGAAAAGCTCCCTGCGAATGACTCCCAAAGTCTGTACCGCTTTGTGTCTTCCATGTTTTGTTTTCCCTCTTCAGCTGGAGCAAACCTAGACAATTACTGAACACTGCAAAGCAAACAAAATGACTGCTTTTCCTTTCATCTCCCTGCTGTGTGCAACCAGCGGTCCACATTGAGGAGCAGTTTGCAGTCTCTGATGTACTTACTAATACACCAGAATATCATGTTGGGCGAAGAACAGCTAACAGCAATTTAGATCCAAGAGGTTGTATGATTTTTATTGTATTTTATTGTATGTTATTTTAATCATCACCAAGGATACATTCTTATTGATTTGAGAGAAGATGAGTGGGGGAGAAAGAGAGACATTGATGTGAAGGGGAAATATTGGTCAGTTGCCTCCTATATGCACTTGGCCTGGGTATCAAACCACAAAACCCAGGCATGTGCCCTCATTGGGATTCGAACCCACAACCTTTGGTGTATGGGATGACACTCCAACCAATTGAGTCCCCCTGCCAGGGCAGTCGTGTGATTTTTAACACTTACATGAGCTGTTGTTTTGTAAGACAACAGCTAGGACAGCTCATTCTAAAAATCCAGCTATATTTCAAATAGAGAGCTGTGGCTTTGCTCCTCACTGGAGCATGTCAGTTCATAAATCCAAACTAGTTCTCAAACGAAACAAGCACAGCCCACACTCTGTCTATATCAGGTGGGGGGTGGGGGTGGAACAGAGCTTTCTGGGAATTATTTTATAAAGCAGGAAATCAATGTAACACGTCACACACCAGGAGAGAAACAGACTTGAGGCACTGTTCCTTTTACTGGACTTCTGTATCTTTCCATGATTACTCTGTTTGTTTATCATGTTATTTTTTTATGTTGTTTCAACATCAACTGCTGATCCTTGTCATGCTGGGTATGGGTAGTTCCTCTTCCTCTGCCAGGGGTGTCCAACCTTTTGGGGTCTCTGGACCACACTGGAAAAAGAAGGGTTGTCTTGGGCCACGCATTAAATGCATTGTGACACATAATCACGAAAAAATCTCATCACGTTTTAAGTAAATTTGCGATTTTGTGTCGGGCCACATTCATAGCCATCCTGGGAAGCAGGCAGCCCGTGGACCACAGGTGGACACCCCTGCTAGGCGGATCCAGACTCACCTCGGTGCACCTGTGAGCACATCTACACAGAGATGCTGGTGAGGGTAAGGTGAGGGTGAAGGTTTGATAGTTGCTCAACTTTGTAAAAATTTCCCTCCTGCTCTACTGAAGAGCTGTCCTCCTTGTTTCCTTGGTCACGTGATTCAACGGGCTCCACCCACTCTCCCCAGCCTCATCCCGACTCACCCACCACAGTGAGAGCGGTCTTTGATTTTGCTATTTAAAAAGGTCTTGTCCAATATCTGTGGCCTGAATTTGACCTACAAAAATGACGATTCTGTGTGGTTCCAACCTAAAAGCTCTATTCAAACACCACCTTCAGTACAGTGAAACACACTCTTAATTCAAGAAATGTTCTTTATTCAGGCTGTCAAATATTACATTACCATCACTTTTCCATAATTCAGTAATTAATACCATCGCGTTACTTTTATTTATGCTGCCTCCATGACACGAAGACATTTGGTTAGTATTTCAGACTCCATAATTTGAGAAGAGAACTTCCCAGCCAGCTGTGGCTCATCTAGTTGTTTTGTTATTATTCCCACCCAAAACGGCATTAGCAACTGTCTCAGGAAATAGACAGGTAGAGGCAGGGATAAATCAAACTAGTTTTCCTGATAGTTTATAGCTGGGTAACTTTTTATTATGAACAAGGTTGAAATGAGGCTTAGAGATTCATCCAGGGCCTACGTCTCCTTCCTTGGAGAAAACCAAATGCCTATTGCAGATATAATGGTGAAATAGATATCTACATTATCATCCATAAAATTTCCCAAGCCTTCCAAGATCATGTTCACCCAGTCAAATAAAGTGTATGTGATTATGTGGGGCCGGTAACACGAAACCATGCAAAGCAGTCCTGTGAAACACTTTTCTGAGGAAACGAGATATGCGGAGAATTCTCCAGGGCATTGTGTGGCAAAATTAATAGTCCATATAAAAAAACACATAAGAAGCTGCAGGCATCTTGGGAAACAGGGAAAGTAAGCCACTGCCCTAAAAGGAAACATATTTAGACAATATTTCTTTCTTTATGTGGGGCCCAGTAATTTAATGCCCTTAGGAAATTACAGCATGGTTCTCTCATACCCTAAAAAGATCACTTAACTCTCACCAAGACCATTTATCTTACCTAAATTACCAAGAATTCTACACCTGTGAAAGGAATGCTTGTCTAAGTTCTTCCAGTGCTTTCGTTTTATGTCTTTGTTGTGAGTTACACAAAAATAACACAAAAATAAAACATTCTCTACATCTCCAGTTTTAAAAGAATCTCTAGGAGCTCTATGAGAGTCATAGAAACTGATAATTGCCATTTGGTTTATAGATATTCTCTTTCTACAACTAGACACATCACGGTAGGCTGAAAAAAATTCCAGAGTTATGTATATTTTTCCAAAGTTCCTTCTAACTACAGGAAACCATCAACTGACTGATATTTGACTGAAGTTTCATCATCAAGGCTTTATATTTTGAACCATAAAATGTGTAGCACTTCTATAATGTATCATGTTGCTTCAAGTTGAACTTGATATCCTATTGCGTATACTAGGTTCAGCCAGTCATATTTCTATTGTCATTGCCTTATGTTTGGTTTCTAGGAGAACCCAGATGTCCTTCAGGGAGAAAATGGCTAAACAAACCGAGGCACATCCATCCCACGAAACAGCGCTCAGCGATCGAAAAGAACAAACCGTTAAGGCACACAACCACCTCGGTGAATACACAGAGAATACGCTTGAGTTTCTTTTAAGTCCCAGAAGATTACAGGCCATAAGATATCACTTCTATAACATCCTTGAAGTAATAAAATCATGGAAATAAAGCAGATTCGTCATTGTAAGAGGTTAAGAAGGGGGTGGGGGGCACATGGAAGATAGACGTGGTCATAGAAGGTGACCTGGGGGTTTCTGGTGATGATGGAAATAGTGCATGTCTTGACCGTGTCCATATCCTGCCTCATGTTTCACTACGTTCTCTTACGATAGTCCTGCAAGATGTTACTATTGACAGGAAGTGAGTAAAAGATGTATCATATTTCTGTATAACTTGTTACAACTGCAAGTGAGCCTACAATTACTGTATTTTGCTGTGTATGATGCACACTTTTTGCCCAAATTTTTGAGGTGAAAAATAAAGATGTGCATTATACATGGGTAGTACCTGAAATACCCTGTATCTATTCTTGTGTTTTGTAATGACTTGTTACATAAAATTTCTCATACCATGATATGTTCAAAAATACATGCTAAAATTCCTTTAAAATACAAAAAAACAAGTATCTAATTATTAATTGATTCATTGATTGATTGATTGAAAAATTACACCAAAAGATTTTTTTTCCTGAAAGTTTGGGCCAAAATCGTGTGTGCACATTATATAGAGGAGTGAGTTATACATGATGAAATATGGCATCTCAAAACAAAAAGTTTAAAAAGAAAAAAAACACTGAAAAATTAATTTTTAGAGCCAGTTTTTTCTATATAATTCTGGTGTTTGTGTGTGCTTGGGGAAGCTCCCCTCCTCCCTTGCCAAGGTTAGAAAAATGCCTTCCTCTATCCAATACTTTGAGAGTTTTATGTTTAAAGGACAGAACTTCTCTCGGTTTGGATGCTCCACAATCCGGTGAGCTCCGGGCTTCCTCATTCTGCGACACGCCACCGGCTGCTGGATAAACATTAGATGCACACGGGTTCTTTTCACAACCCCTTGCACCTTACCTACAGTCTCTGAGACACGGGGCAATGCTGGCGTATCTATATTCTTTCTTAAACACCAAAAACAAGGCATTTGACAACTATGATGGGTTTTATAAGTTCTCAAAGGAAATTGCTATTAAAATACTTCACTTTTCCCATATACTAGAAGTGTGTTCATAAGTAAAACCTAAACACTTAATGAGGAAGTTAGTCATCAGTCCTCAAAGCTGACCAGTCCATCTTCAAGCCAAAGCCCTGCTACACCATCATTCTGGCTCAGGAGGCCCCGTGCCCTGGGGCAGGCACACCCCACTCCAGACAGCACCCTGAACATGGACCACGCCCTGCACAAATTTGGGTGGTCGCCCTTTGAAGTCAGCCAGGTCACGCGTGGGCCTGTTCCCTCTCTGCAGCTACAACACCGGGTGCTACAGCCTATGGCTCTGCCACAGAAGGAAAGCTTTGGGTGACAGGAGGAAGGGTTCCTGGGAAAGGCAACAAGGAAGGCTTGTTGAGAGCATGTAGCTAAAGGAACCTCCTTCCAAACAACATCCTGGGCAGGCATTTCATTGTCCTGAGATAGGGAAAGAAAGGCCCTTTCTCCACACCCGCATTCTTACTCTCTGGATCTAAGTAGGACCGGCAATGACTGAGCACAGAAAAAGAGAAAGGCAGGACAGAAAGCAGACCCAGAGCGGAAAGGCAGCCGCGGGGCTTGCCCTGCCTGGCCCCGGGGGCTCCCTGACATTTGGAACTCAGTCTCTCTGACGCCCCACAGCCAGCCTTGCAGAAGTGCAGCCCGTGGAGATCAAAGCAAATCCAATAACCCCGGGCTGCTGGTGAGCTGCAAAAACGAGAAACACGTGATTGTCATGAGCAGGCTGGTGACCACAGACTTGGAGTCCTGCTAAATATATTACTTAAATTTCCATGAGCAATGGCAAAAACAAAACCCAAAAACAAACAGAGACTAAAACTCGAGCTTAATTATTTAATTACCTTGAGGAAACACGAAAATGACATCCCATCAAGGACACACACTCAAAGAAAGTAACAGTCATTATAAATTGGACCAAGAGGACATCCTCAAGACGTTTGGTTGTGAAGACTGAGTGTAAGGGGGACTGCCCAGAGCTCCTAGGGTACAGCACGCCCGGCCTGTTCTAAACAGAGACGCCATCCGGTGGGTAGGATGGCTTTTTGGAACTTCACTTGCCCCCTGCTGAAAATGAACGGGTACCCAAGTTAAACAAAGAAATGAATGTTAATGAAAGAAATTCTTAGTGAAAATGGAGCTTTTGCACTCAGGTTGTCATAGAACTAATGAGACATGTGCATTTCTGAAGTAGTCCAAATGTGTTCCTTCCTGTAAACGAGACACAGAGAACCTTCTGTTCATGCTTCACAGATTTAAAACTGAGATTATTTGTGCGAGGAGAGAGCATTCCAGAGGCTGCGTTTGGTGGGAATGGCACCCGCACCTTTGATTTAGAGTCTGTCTTCGGACTGAGTGTCCGGAGCGCCTTGGCCGGGAGGTGCCTCGCTCACCCAGGAATCCAGAGATTACTGGGATGCAAACCACGCCTCGAGCCTGCAGTCTGATTTACGCTCCGTACCAGAACTATCCACAGTCAATGGGGTTTGAGATGAGCAGGGGGTGGAAATATTTTTTAATTTTACTCTGAGATCGGGGTGGGAGGGTTCGGCTTCCTCCTACGGGCCTTCTGTACAACGATCCCATGCCAGTCACAACACTGATTGCAAAGACCACTCTCTGTCTGTGGAATTGCTCAGGGTTGGCCTCCAAAGCAGAGCCCTCGTCCTCTGATCTTCTCTGGATTTAGTTACTATGATAGCGACAAGGCCAATAATAGCTGCCTTTCATGATCTACCAAACACTATCCCATATACAAAACCACAGAGTCCACACCCTGAGAGGTTACTATTATTATATCATTTGATAGATAAAGATACTGAGCCTCAGAGAAATTGAACATTTTACATCAGTTTCACAGAGTCCTTATGTGACAGAGGCAAGAGCTAATTCTGATAACCAGCCTCCAAAACCTTTTGCTTGAGGACTAAGCTAGACCACTCTTCTCCTTTTCTTTTCAATTTACTTATTTTTCATTCTCACCCAAAGATTTGTTTTTCTTTTAGAGCAAGAGGAAGGGAGAGAGAAACATCAATGAGAGAGGGAAACATGCCCTTCCCGTGCACCCCAACAGGGGGTCAAACCTGCAACCTCTGGGTGTATGGGACGACGCTCCAACCCACTGAAGCCCCTGGCCAGCGCTAGGCCGCCCTCCTCAATGTTCTGTCCCCAGTTTGTGCATCGCGGGGACCAGGGAACACCGCTCACATCCGGGACATGAGAGATGACTCCGCATTCCCCGAGACACACCACCCTGGTGAGTTTTCCCTAGACCGTGGTGGAAAGAGAACTTCTCCTCAACTGACTGTTCTCTAAACACACCTCACTTACTATTTAGACAATGCTTCCCCCATGTGCTGTGACTAATCAGCACACACGTGTTTAAAGTACTTGCTAAACATGTTCTTTGTATTAATTTGTGCAACATCACCTAAAAATTGATACCACTGTTGTCCCAGCTTTACAGCTGGGGAAAAGAACTTTCCTGAGAGCCCTGGCTGGTAAGCAGCGGAGCCAGTATTCAAGCAAGGCCATGTGGCACCGAACGGTGCTGCGGGTCCCCTGACGTGTCTGAGTGGGAGCTGCGGGCTGGGCATTCTGTTCTGGGCCCCAAGGAGGCCGCCATGAGCCAAGGCAACTGAGCCGACAGTCTGGTGTGGGAGACAGAAATTAATCACATCCATACACGTCTGTGATTACAAACTGCCGTAGTATGTGAAGGAAAGGAAGAGGGAGCCGAGCGAGTGCAACAGAGACTGTTTGGGGCTGAGCCAGCAGAGCAAGCCTCCATGGGAAGCTAAGTCTAAACGGAGACCTGACCCAAGGAGGGAACTGGGCGCACGAGGCTCCGAGCTGAGCAAAGAGGCTGCAGGCAGCGCAAAGGAACATTAGGGGCCATGCTGGCAACCTCACCCTTTCCTTGCTACTTTAAAGTTATGGGACGTGCTACTCTGTGGCTCAGTCTACCTGTTTATCCTCCCCACAGATGACAATGAAATACTAGGTCCCACAGGATGTGCAAGGAGGGGACCCAGAACCCGTTTGTCAATGCCCAATCCATCACCAGTCTTGGGGGTACACCACTTTCTCTGGAAGAGCTGTCATTATGCTCTGCGTCCATTCCCTTGCCCTGTCTCTTTCACAAAAGGAAGAAGAGGGGTGTCTTAGCCCCACACTTTGAGCTCTAGTGTGGGGCTTGTGGCAACTACTCAGGGGACTGGTGTCCGACTCAGCTGAAATATCTAAAGGCCAGAGAGCAGGGTTCGGAGGAAGTCAGTGGCGTTGGACATGAACTTCACTTTCACACAGACAAGGATGTTGGAGAGGTTCCCATCCACCACTCATGGGTCTCCTGGGAGCCAGACTGGAGCCAGCTTCAAAGAGACCTTGCTCAAGAGGTTTACCACAGAGAGTCTCGTGGGGTGGAGGCCCCATGCAGGGGCCGAGGGTTTGTGCTGCTGAGTGGGCAGTCCACCCCACATCACAGGGCTGGCCACTGGGGGTCCCAGCGGGGGAGTGTCCTGGAAACCACAGCATGTATCCCGAGGGAAAGGCCTATGTCTGGCTTCGTGAACATCAAGGGCAGATCTTACACATACCAATCTCTGAATACTGTGTGTTTTCTCAACTTCTTCTTCCCAATTCAGAAGGGGTCAGAAGCCTGGGAGAGTGGGCAAGGGTTGGAAAAGTAGAACAAGGTGGGGCTATGGACAAAAGCTTCCATTCTCCCTCCCTGGTAAAGTATTCAGACAGTGGGGATGGGCCCTGGCTGAGTGGCTCAGTTGGTTGGAGCATCACCCCATACACCAAAAGGTTGAGGGTTCGATCCCTGGTCAGAGCACATACCTAGGTCACCAGTTCAATCCCCAGCTGCGACACGTGTGGGAGGCAACCGATCAATGTTTCTCTCTCACATCCATATTTCTCTCTCTCTCTCTCTCTCCCCCCCCATTCTTCTTTCTCTCAAATCAATAAATATACCCTCGGATCAGGATTTAAAAAAAGAAAATGAGGATGGGGAGCACTTCAAACCCGACCGAAGTTCTGAATTTTAGTAGTACCTAAAACTGGGTCACGTAAAGCTTTGAAATGAGACTGAGCCTGTGACAGTGTCCCGAGGTGGGAGGCCGTGGTGGAGGACGGTAGCAGTGGGGAGGCGAGGAGTGGTCAGATCCTGAAGATGTTTTGAAAGAGAATTTTCTAACTGGTAGATCTGGGATGTGGGACAAAGAAGTTGAGGAGGAATCCAAGGTTTGGGGCCTGCTCAGGTGAATTTTTGGAATTACTGAAAACTGACAAGGGAAGGCTTTTGGTAGCACAGACTTTGGGTGGAAGGACAGCTTTGGACGCTGTCAACTATGAGACGTCTGTGGGGTCAAGAAGGAAAGCTGTCACGGAGATGACTGGGTGTGTGGACCTGGAGTCCGAGAAGGAGGTCGGGCTGGAGCTACCAAGCTGGGTTGGAGGAGAAACCAGGAACGGTCTGTCCGCACCTTGGGATAACGGCCCTGATAGAAGAGAAAAATCAGCCCGTTGTTAACCAGCATGAAGGAACCATGAGGTGTCTAGAAGCTAAGTGGAAAAGAAAAAAAATCAATAAATTTGCATAACACCAGACTAGGGATTTCTGCCAAATCTCATTATTCAAAGAAATCCCTCATATATATTATATATATGTGTATACACACACATACATTGGTAATTTAGAAAGATTTTTTTCAATAATAGCTATTTTCTTTTTAAAGATGTTCTGGATCTTTTTGTCTGGATTTCTATTTGTCAAATGTCTTCCTATGAGAACTACGTGTCTCCCCCACTCAGGGGAAGGACAGAAAGCCCCGGGTGAGGGAAGGCCTGAGAGTGTGCTAGAACCTCCCTCCTCTCAACGTGAAAAAGAATGTTCTCCCATTAAACCCCTCCCTCTCGTTTCCCCTAGTCATCCTTCCTCTTGGTTGACATGCTACTCTGTCACCTCCACAACCAGACGCCTGGCCGGAGGAAGGTGAGCGGCCCACAGACCAACCGTCTCCCCACAGCGCACGCGGGGCGCCAGGCGCCAATTAGCCCGCTGTCCCGGGAGAGCCTCTCCGTCATCCCACCCTAATGAGCCTTCATTAGAGCCCAGGCGCTTCTGTAGCTCTTGGCAACAAAGCCAGCACAACATTTTTCTGGTGGAGAAGAAGAAAGAAACGTCCAAATCACTGTTATCAGTGAAGCCAAACAGAGTGCTTTTCGTCCCTTAGGAGTTGGGGTGAAGTCCTTTTCTGGCCATGCCTTTCAAGTCGGAGCCCCACGTATCTGTTAAATACAGACAAAATGATTTTTTTTTTTTAGAGAAGAGTGTTAATTTCTTTAAGCCAACCGGTCAGTTACGAATATTTGTGGAGTGCCCTCTCTGTGTAAAGTGTTATTTAGTTATCCATAATTTGAGAATTCAGTGCTGCATTCCTGCCATTGTTCCTTGGAGAGCCCTCTCACCGCAATGAAAGGAGAAACGCAGTCTCCGTCGCTTGTAGCCCAGACACGGAAAATTGCAGCTGGAGGTCAGAGGGGCAAATGAAATGTCGCCCTGACCCAAAGGGTTGGAAAGAATATAAAAATTCCATTATGATAAGATGAAGGGTCAAACTGCGAGGTCCAGCCCCGGGCTGATGGTGTTCCCGTGAAGGATGGGGATAGACAGTCTGTTCATCCGAATTCCAGGCTGGAGGCAGAGAGACGAGCTGGACTATGGTGTCCTTAGCAGTCCTGTGGCTCTGAGACAGGGAGCAGTTAGGGCACAGAAAACAATGGAAGAACAAACACCGAAAAATCATAGACATGAGAATCCACACAGTCAAATGAAGGAAAACGTTGGTGATCTATGTAAACTCAGAGGGTTTAGCTTTGACCTTGAAGGCAGTGGAGGAAATGGTTCCAAGTCAGGCTGGGAGGGTTGTTTATTTTGTCTTGCTCCACTCAGAACTAATGAACCTAATGACTTTAAACGCTCCTAAATCATTCCCCAGGCTTGCTTGGGTTGTATATTAGGGCCCCCGTTTAGGTGGCAAACGCTGATCTGTTTGGCATTCAATCAGCCGACTCTCCGCTTGCCGGCATCGAGGGCCTCTGTCAGTACAGGGGGTGCTGCAAATTATACTCCCGTCCCCAAAGCATTTCCAAATTATAACGTCCTTCTACAATTATCGAAGTACCGTTTCAGTGTTAACTGTGCTGACTTCTTTTTCCTTTTCATTCCTTTTTTTTTAATTACTTGCTTTTTTTAGGCATATGTACTATCTCTCTGTTGACCAGAGCATTCAACGGACTAGAATAGCTATTCCTTCTCCAGAACAGGGCTGTCCAGTAGAACTGTCTGTATTGATGAACATGTTCTGTATCTATATTGTCCAACACAGGAGCTACCGGCCACGTGTGACTATTGGACACTTAATCGATGGCTAATATGTCTAAGGAACTGAATTTTTTAATTTAATAATTGTAATCAATTTAATTTAAACTTGGTTTTATTTTATTTTAGGTCTTTCTCATTTATTTATTTTTCTAAATATTTTTTTCAATTTCAGTTCACATAAAATATCATATTACTTTCAGGTGTACAACCTGGTAATTAGACATTTATATAACTTGCGAAGTGATCACCCCTATAAAGTTAGTACCCCTGACACCATGCACAGAATATTACTGACTATATTCCCCATGCTATACTTTACATCCTCATGACTATTCTGTAACAACCAATTTGTGCTTCTTAATTCCTTCCCCTTTTTCTCCCATTCCCCAGCCCCTTCTTGCCTGCCAACTGTCAGAATGCTGCCTGTGTCTATGAGTCTCTTTGTGTTCCGCTTGGATCATTTATCTTGTTTTTAGATTCCACGTATAAGTGAAATCAAAGAGCTACATGTGACTAGTGGCTACTGACTCGTTGGACAGTACTGCTCTAGAAGAACAGAGAAGGTGCTGTATATTGTTAGTCTATAGACAAATACTGCTTTTGTGTACAAATCTGTCTGCAAAACACAGTGGTTCTTTCCACACTGGAAGCAGAAGCAACTTACCTTCTTTTATATGGCTTGTGGTAGGCCGTGGGCAGGCCTGATATGGGAGTGTTGACAAAGTAAGAGGGAGAGTTAGTTTCCTAGGGCTGCCAAGCCAAAAACTGGGTAGCTTAAAACAATGTAAATGTATTGCCTCACAGTTTGGAAGGCTAGAAGTTCAAAGTCAAGAGGTCGGCAGGGCCACACTCTTTCGGACAGCTCTCAAGAAGAATCCTGTCTGGCCTCTTTTAGCTTCTGGCTTTTGCCAGCAATCTTTGGAATTTCCTGGCATGTACATGCACCACTCAAATTATATGGCTGTCCTCCTCTGTGTGTCTTCACATTGTTTGTCCTCTGTGTCTGTCTGTATGTCCAAATTTCCCCTTTTTAGAAGGATACTAGTCATGTGAATTAGGTCAACCCTAATGACCTCATTTGAAGTTGATCATCTCTGTAAAGACCAATTTCTATGTAGTCACATTCAGAGGTGACTTCAACATATCCTTTTTGGAGGGACACGATTCAACCCATAGCATCCTATATAGCGGTAATGCCCTTGTATAGAAGAAGTAGGCAGATCTCTGGAAGCTGATATGGCCCCTCTCCCATTCTAATCCTAAAAGGTAGCAGGACCATGTCGGAGGTCCATTGATCATACAACTGAGAGCAGCAGATGTGGAGAAGCCTCATTCATTCATGATTAACCCTCCCTGGAATCTTTTCTGGTTGGGTTGGCAGTAAACTGAGGAGCAAGGAACTCTGAACGGAACCCCAGGTATGGAACCAGACCGGCCTCAGTGGGCTAGCCTGCACAGTGCCGCTTTCAAAATGCACTACTACTCACAGCCTCTCGTGTAGTTGAAGGTAGTTTAGGTGAAGGAAACCTTTCCTTTAAAAAAAATAGTGCACTTGCCCTTCTCTCTTTTGTCTTTCCCCCATTTCCCTCTGCTCAGTCAGTCTGAAATGTCTACATGGTTCTTTTTGGCAAGCAGCATCCTTCCAGTGGTGTTTCACATTCATCCAGACCTCGGGAACTTGTTCACATCACGTACCAGCCAGGGGCACCAGCCTCCCCCAGATCAAGTGCAATCTTGGTGGCAGCTCAGAAGAAGCCACTGGCCTTGATGAGCTGGGCTGCTGCAAATTTTCCTGGTGAAGCTGGAGACTGTATGAGGGTGGAGGAGGGGAAGAGGGTTGGCATTAAGCAAGCAAGCAAGCTGGAAAGCCACAAAGGAAAGGGAGAAGCGTGGGAAGTGACTGGAGAGATGAGGTTTGCCAAGGTAGCTCCATAAGAACTTTGAGACACAGAGCAAGAAGGAGGCCCTAAAGTGAGATGAGATGCTGGGGAAACCACTATGGTAGCAGGAGGAGAAGGGGAGGGGGTGGGAAAACAAAAAGAGAAAAGGGCCTTCGATCAGTATCTTGAAGGGCTGAGGCAGACAGTGTCAACCAGAATCTCAATGGTACTTCATCAGTGGATGGTTGGGTTGAGGTAGATGGTGAGCTCCTTGATAGCAACAAGAAAAGAATGCACCATAAGTCTTTCTATATCAGCACCTACTATAGTGCCTGGTGTGTGGATGTGGTCCAATAAATGTTAAATAAATAAACAAAAAGACAAGTAAATTTGTGAATTACTGTATTCCAAGACACTCACTCTTGGGAGATGGAGATGGATAGCCTAAGAAAGATGTTTAGAAATAAGTGACAAAGCATGGAGAACAAAAATGATCTTCAGGAATGTCAAATAAATAAGTGAAGGAATGGAGAAATGAATAAATAAAAAGCTCAAAACAGCCAAGGTTTCTTGCCTGAAACATTGGTGTTGCACCAGCTATTGAGACAGAACCCCAGTTTAAAGTCCCACGTGCTGACAAATGCCCATGATCACCCCGTAGACGTGGTTGGTTTTACTCCCACAGGGTAAAAGAGTAGTTTTTATAAAGGAAATTTCCAGTGTATGTAAAATCCACTGGATTGTAACTAACAGAGACTCCAGTTTACCACTGCCTTCACCACTCACAGAATCCACTTTACCCACATGGGAAGGGCTAACCCGCCAGTACAGTTTGTCCAAATGACTAGTTAGACTGTTAAGGGACTCTATATTGTTTGATCAACCAACATTACTGTGTGCCTTCCAAATGTATCCCTGCCTCTCCAGCCGTCCCATTCTCTCCCTTGAGCATCCTCCAGATCCCCCCGAGGCCCAGGAAGTAAAGGAGAAATGCCAGGTATCAGAGAGGCCTAGTGGACCGTGCTCCACCCCTATGGCCAGCATCTGCTCTGACGGGTAAGTGCTGGCACCACATCCCTTGTTAAATATCACTAACGGCATCCCTGCCTGAGGTCACCTGCCTATGCCCGGCAGGCATTTGCGTTTGCCACCTCTGCTCAAACCTTTGCTGCCTCTCCACCCCATCCATAAGTGCTCATCTGGAGGTCCTCTCTTTCTTCCGCTCCCCCGTACAGTTCAAAATACTCGGCCTATGTTACCTTTAGAACGTGGCCTTGTTATAGCCCCATTCCCGTGGAGGGCCTGAGCAGCTTCTACGCCACGCTCTCAGCCTCTCTAATCCCCTGCCTCGCTGGTCATCAACCTGCAGGACACCTTTCCCGCAAGAGGACCCCTGTGTCCGCGGTCTCCGGGCCTCCACCCACCCCACGGTTGCTGTTTATTACTGGATCTGAATCCTAGATTTTGGGGTACTCTTTGTTTACCTAAAATTGAGGCAAAAATAAAGCAAGAGAAGGAAGGCTTTATTTATTACAGAAAAAAATCCCATAGATGAAAAGGTTACCGGCACGTTCCTAATAAAACGTGAATAATCAGCAGATACAAAATAAAATCCGAAATGTAATTTTTCTGTCCAATTTTCTGCACAAGCAAAGAAAATATCTAGAAGACTAGGCTCTCCATCTTAATGCCGGACTCCCGTAGTGGCCACAGTTTGGCTGTGTTACAAAATAATAAGCATTTGCTTCAGAGGCTGTTTAAAGGAAAGAAGAAGGCATAAAACCTCAATCATTCAATATGGTTTGTATTAGAATAAATTCATTACCCACAACTTAACGTGATCAGAGCCCTGCTGGGCGGCTGGCAAGCAGCAGCTGTTGACTTGGTCCAAACCCTAATCAGTTCTTTGCAACAAGTGACCCTCTCACAACCATTCCCATTTATCTTTGCTCCTTCGGCTGAATGGAGGAGGCAGAGAGAGAGAAGAACCCTCTGAGGGGATGAAAAGAGTTCCATGCTTATTTTTTTTCTCTTTGTGAGTACAAGAAAATGTATCCACATGCAAAGAAAAATTCAGTGTTCTCGGTCAGACCCTGAACAGTGAAAATGAAGTCACTCTTTCTATCCCCGAAACTGGTTTTAGAGACAAACCGACTGATAGACATGGCCCTAAGTGTGGAAATATTAGATGAGGAGGTTTGGTGTCATGATGCGTTTCTTAAAGAGAAAAACTCTTTTTTTCTCTTACAACTGGTAGAAAACCATAAAATTACAAGACAACACATCAATTTTAAAAATGTTCCCTTCTTACAGCATCAGAAGGGCACTTTAAATATCAGGGGATGGACTGCTTTGTAAGTTATATGGATGTCTAGACAGCATGCTGCACATCTGAAACTCACACAAAATAATACTGGATGTAAAGGGAAAGAGAGAGAGAGAGAGACAGAGAGACAGAGAGAGAGAGAGAGAGATGGAAACCAAAGAACAGGAAACTGTGGATTGTGGGGGGGGAAATGTTCTGTTCTTTCTTGTTTGTACTTTGTGGAATAAGGAATCCAGTTCAAGCTTCTGAATTTCCAAAAGCAAACTGTTTTTAAAAAAATTTATTGATTGATTTTAAGAGAGAGAGAGAGGGAGAGAGAGAGAGTGTGACAAACATACCTTTATTTTTCCACTTACGTATGTATTTGTTGCCTGATTCTTACCTGTGTCCTGCCAGGGGATTCGACCCACCACCTTGGTGTATTGGGATGATGCTCAAACCAACTGAGCCACTTGGCCAGGGCCTCCAAAAGCCAACTTGCAATCGAGGACAATGAACAAGGGTTAGCATCGCAAAGTTAAAGAGAAAACTCTGAACATACTTAAAACACAGTATGATTGACTGATAGATAATAACTAAAAAAAATTACAGCAGTCTTAAACAAAAAGCAGCATTTTTTACTCAATGTTATCCCAAAATAATCTTTCTCCTCATTTCTTCCTAGATCAGCTTTGGTAAAGTAACACATGAAGTTAGTTGTTTGACTTCCCAGTCTTTCCATTCCTCGTAAGACAGACCTCAGCTTTCCAAGTTACTATCCTGACATTCCATGAAAGGAAAAACCTTTTGTGACTGTCTAAAAATATGATGGAATTGTCAGAGCCATGTGGAATCAGTTATACGAATCTGGAAATACAAGTCAGTATTATTTGTTCTCTAATGGTATACATTTTCAGTAAAACAGGTCATACAAACCAAGCGAAGCTATAAACGCCACTTGATGGAGAGACGAGAGACACAGCCATGCCCAGCTGCCTGCGCAAGCACCAAGGAGAACATCAGCGGCGTCGTTACAGCAGCGCCAGGGCCCCTTGCTTCTGAACTGAACTCAGGGAGCTGCTGACCCAGACTGTTCCCACCCCCACTGCCTACCTCTGCACCGGAGGATGCTGGGAGCAGCGTCAGCGCCAGCTCGCCTCTTTCCCAGGCTTTCCTGGAAGGCCTGAGCTGGGGCGGGGATCTCAGGTTGGGGCCCAAGGGAGGTGCCCTGAGAACACTGGTAAGAAGAGCTTTCTCCAGGAAGTCTCCGGTGCGCCCCGAGACAGGCCCTGGTGTGGGAAAATTGCATCTGCCTCTGAGATGCCTCAGGTGTTCCCAATCTCCAGCATTGTGCCTTCCATGCAAATGACAAAAGACCTTGCTGGGATGTTAAGCCCATTCAGCTCCTTCCTGCCTTCGCCTCTTTTAGTTGGTAAGCCAAGGTCACCACACTGCTTGTGGACGCTGCCGTCCGCCGGGCACCTCGGGTGCACACTCCTGCATTCGCACATCTCGGCCAAGTCCCAGCACCGGGAGGGAGAACTCTTTTTCCTTGTGTTTTAATTGAGCCTCTCTCCCTTCAAAGTCCCACTGAGAAATATTCTGACCCATACAGCCTCCCTCCTGGCCCAATAAGTTCATGTTGTTTTAGTGATTATAGTTTCCTAAGGATGAAATGCGAGAAAAAAGAAACAGTAACTCTACACTATTGAATGTCATGTATGCTGTTAACGGGGTGCGTGAGGGTAGGGAAACAGGTAAGGTTTGTGCCTCCGTGTTCTCACCTGTAAAATGGGCATTTGAGCATATTGTTTTTATTTATTCATGTATTCAGCTTTTACTTCATTGTATTTTATGTATTCATATATTCAGCATTTATTTCATGCCCAGGCGCTGGGGAGTCAACGATGATTTTTATAAGTTCTTCTGTCCTTGAGAGCTGACAGTTTACTAAGATTACCCCCAAAGTGTCCCTGTTTCTTTTCCATGCTTTCGCTTCATAAATATTTGATGAGTTCAGACTATATCCCAAGCATTCTTCTAAGCAGCTTAGGAGGAAAAAAGAGCAGGAGGCAGAGGAAGCAGAGAGGAGACAAAACTCCATAACTTCAGAGGCTTGCTGCAGAGGGAGGGAGATTAAAAAGCACTGAGGAGCTCATGAGCGGTGATGGCACAGAGTGTCACGACCTAAAGGAACTGCAGGGAGGAGGACATGCCATCACCTGGCAAGTTTTCCCTGGCAGAGGGCCAAGCACGCACAAAGCCCTGAGACAAGGGGCCCTGAGACAAGGGGCCCGGCGCCTCTGGGAAATAGCAAGGAGGCCAGAGAGGCCTGAACAGAGTGGTGGGGGTGAGAGTAGATGTGTCAGGAACACGAAGGGTCAGCGCACGAAGGCTCCTGTGAGGACATGGACTTCCACCGGAAGGTAGAAGGAGGTCCACTGGAGATTCTGAGCAGAAAAATGAAGTAATTCCACTTTATTTAAAGGGAAGGCAAGCACAGGATGAGAGAACCTAGTTAGGAGCTGACTGTAAAAATCCAGGTAAGCCCTGGCTGGGCTGCTTGGTTGGTTGGAGCATCCTCCCGAACACCAAAAGGTGGCGAGTTCGATCCCAGGTCACTGCACATGCAGAAAACAACTGATTGAAGTTTCTCTTGCATCAGTTTCTCTCTCTTTCCCTCTGTCCTTTCCTTTCTAAAATCAACAAAGGGTTTAAAAAAACAAATCCAGACAACAGATAACCGTGCTTTGGACCCTGATGGAGACAGTCACGATAGAGGTGGGAGGGAATGGTCAGATGCTATGCTCGTCTGTGTGCTGGAAACTCCTTCGTACCGTGGCATACATCCACGTAGCAGGTACCAAACTGCACGATGAATGCCTGCTTTGATAACGAGGAGCAAGCGCGATCGAAGAGCAGTGACTTAGTTCTTCCTCTGTGTGCCGAAGCAGAATGCTCCTCACGCCTATAGTAGGTGCTTAATAAACACTGTTGGGAAAATGAATGAACCTAGGACAATCATTTCCATTCTAGGATTGGAGAGCTCAGAAATAGACCCACCATAAACAAGTCAACTGATCCTGAAAACGGAGCAAAGGTAATTCGATAGAGAAGGTAGTCTCTTCCACAAATGCTGCTGGAAGAATTGGACGTTCATATGCCAAAAAAAAAAATCCAGACACCTCACATCTTTCACAAAAGTCAACTCAAAATGGATCACAGACCTAAAGATAAAACACAATATTGTAAACTTCTAGAAGAAATTTCTAGAAGCAACCATAGGAAAAAACACCTTTGGGCTTGGTGATGAGGGTTTAGATACAACACCAAAAGTATAATCCGTGGAAGAAAAATGTGTTAAATTAGACTTCATTAAAATGAAAAAGTTCAGCTCTGCCAAGAACACCATTGCGCAAAGACAACAGTATGACAAAGGAGCAGAAGCAGCTGTCCCATGAGGGATGACACCGAGGGCCACCTCGAGCACAGAAGTTCTCAAAGGAGACCTCTCCCTGGGACCTCGGAGCAGCCAACTTCGAGCCACAGCATCCGCCCCTAAAACCCATGAGCAGTCACGCTGGGCAAGGTCGCAGAGAATGTTTCAGTCAATCAATTCTGTTGCTTCCCTGGGGCTTCTCCTCCCCCTGCCCGGGGGTGCCGATTCTTACCCTGGCCTGTGTGGCTCCCTCCCGGGATTTGTGAGGTGTCACAAGAGCGGGGCTGACTTGGATACGCCCCTCTTCCCGGGGTTTGGTGGGGACAGGGCAACTCAGAACAATATCAACTCTCACTTGCTGGAAACTGAAATGTGTAGATTATTTTTTTTCTTGAAGTATTAGCATGAAGCCTGGTCAATAGGTTATGGCGGAGAGACAAATGGTTTCTAGAACATGTCATGCACTCAGACACATTTGGTAGAAATTTTGAAAGGTGAAAAATATTGGATAAAAATGTATTTAAAGTAGCTGTGTCACCTCCAACCCCATAAGGCAACCTCTGTAATCTGTATCAGTCAGGCTCCAGTCAAGGGACAGAAATGACACCAGTTATTTAGACAGAAGGAATGGAATCAAGTATGGTTAACTAGGTATTCTGGAACCGAAGGAGCAAAAGAAAAAGAATGCAAGCATTCACAGAGCAGAAGCAGTTGGCATGCGAAGGCTTAGGCACGTAGGGAAAAGGTGAAGATCGCTGAACTGATGGAACCTGGAGGCAGGCCTGGCTGGCGCTGGTTCTCTCGGGAGCCTGACGAGGCTGGTGAGTGTTGGGGGAATGGTCACCTGAATCCCCATGCTGCTACTGAAGTGAGAGTGACATGCCAGAAGGAGGAGTGAGCCTCAGGGTTTGCTGGGAGCAAGCAAACTGGGAGGACCGCGTCCCTTCCTCCGCCAACTCTCCAGGGTCCCTCGGGCACCCATGAGCTGAGCCCATCAGGGAGTCCTGTGGCAAAGCAGAAATCTGGCATCAGGAGCACCCGTGGCCTTATGACAAAGCAAACGGGGAAGCAGGTGTGAGGCCAAGAGAAAACCACCTTATAAGGGATCCTTCTACCAAGGACCATTGGTGAAAGGAAGGAAAGTTTTGTAAGCAAAGAAAAGAGTGTTAAAAAGTAAACTTGAAAAGTTCAATAGGCTGAACCTTCCTCCTGAGAGCTGTCATATCTTTTAAAACACCTTTGGAAAACTATTCTTCCCTGACGAGGCCGATGGAAAGCAGTCTGACATTTTCACCGATTCCAAATGCAGGAGGAGAGGATCCATTCGGGTCCACTGTGCCGCACTTGGGGGACCACATGAGACCACCTCAGTCACAGGGAGAAGATGAAGGACATCCAAACCTCCTGAGCTTCGATTTCTTGGCCTTTCTGTGATACGATCCTCGAACTGCAGGCCATCCTTATTTATGTTTAGGAAAGATGGAAACGGAGCTGGAAGTACACAGTTAGCCACCTAGTGGGACGAAACTGCCTTTCTGGGTACCACTGTCTTGGATAGCAGACCAGCTCTGTGTGTTCTGAGACAGGTTTATCTCGTGGGAATTTCCCGTAAGACACTCACCCAGTCCATCAGCTGCAAGAGCTGTCGGCAAACATCTGATTGTTTATGAAGAAACATTTGGTCTGGTTTTGTGAAAAAGAAGCCCAAAAGGATGGCTCTTGGTACCAGCAGGGCTGAGGCTGGGAAGTCAGTGCACCTCTGTCCATTTCTCCCCCTTCCACGTCCTGATAAAAGGGAGAAGCCAGCTGGCCTCCAGGTGATAGCCATCACTGAGTACTCCTAGGCTGGGCCCTGTGCTTGCCTTGGAAGAAGAAAACTGCACGGGGGCACTCTTTGTCCCCAGGGAGTCCTAGAATTTAGAAGAGGAAATAGCGATGTACATAAACATACAGCATATGTGACATTGTTGCATTGAAGTGCCAAATAAGTGAGTCAGTGAGTCAATGCCTGGAGGAGCCAGTGACCCAGGAGCCTGGTCGGGGAAGGCCGCACACAGGCAGGGCTTTCCCTGGGCCTGGCAGGACAGGCTAGGCCTAGCGATCAGAAAGAACAAGAAATGGTGGAAACGAGTGTGGGAGCAGGAACAGGAATGGTGGATTAAGGCTCCCTAAACCCCTTAATTTGCATGCACTGAGTGTTTCCTCTAAGGCAGAGTGAAAAAAAAAGTTTTGAAAGGTGACCATGGTTACTGCAGCCTTAGAAATAAAGCTCACGGAACTCTGGAGTTTTCTTCTTTTGTAAAAATCTAAAAGATCACCTTTGCAATTTTGATGTTTCCAGCTGGAAAAAAGAAATCTGTGTGCAATCATAGTTCTGCTCCTTTTTCAATCAGTCAGCTACAGAGTGACCAGGAACCACCGCCGGAAGCTCCCGTGCAGGGCCCTGCGTGAGGGGTTCCCGAGTCTACAAAGGACTTTAGGGTGAGTGCTCTTCGAGATAGTTGCCCTGAAGAAGATCAGCAATCAAAATGTAAAGCAGTGGGCGGTCACTCGGAAATCAGGGGTTCAGACAGTGCCGCCCGCTGGGTTTCGAGTACTGAAATGTGGGGAACACACTTGGAATATGGCAGTGATGCGCCCCGCCAGAAATGGGAGTTCGGGAACAAAAAAGGAAGCAATGAAGAAAAATGAGTATCAGGGACAATTTACAGTCAGTGACATAAACGTTGCCATAAAATATCTCCTTGAACATTTAAATGAGGCATTCCGTGATGCAGGAATGGAGGGTGGGAGAGTGAGGGTGAATTCAAGGTGATGGAGAGGAAATCTGCCCGGAGGAGTGGCCGAGGCACGATGCAGCGGATCAACTAAGGAAATAGGAAGTGGAAGTAAAGAGGAACACAATACGTTTTATCTTAAGCTGGCCGAGATCACTTTTCTCTGTCATTGGGGATTAGCTATATCTTTTGACTTTTCTCCTAATTGTCTCCTAGCCTATGGGAGATTGGGCAGAAGGAAGACTGAATGAAGAGGGTGGTCATGGAGGAACTTCTTTTCCAAGATCACGTAGGGCTAGGGAGTAGGAATGCAAACCAGTCCAAGACATTGCTGGTCCAAACCCAAGCGGGACAAGCTAAAACTATTGTTAAGGGTGGGAATAATCGCGCTGGGGTTCTATACCAGCCTCTTGTAAATAAGCTGAGGTTGTGTGGCCATGCCTGGGAAACAGGTGGGGAGGGTGAAGTAGCAAGGAGAGCACAGAAGTAGCCCCGTAAGCCTGTCGTCCACCCAACCGAGACCTTCACAGGGAGTGGCTGTGAGACCCAGGTCCAGGGGCCCCCTGCCTGGTCAGCCATCCTCCACAAGGCCATCGAACCGCCAGCTCTGGAGCTGCAACTGCAGGACAGCAAACGCCTCTCAGGGGTGCTCAGGCCCCAACCTTGCATTCCTTTCCCGCCCTCAGCTCCTCCCATCTGCTCAGTGTTCCTTTTGCCGGCCTTGTCTTTCCCTAGGTGTTCCCCCCTCACAGTTCATCACCTCTCAGCCTTTCCTGCCCCTTCATGACCCCTAATACACTCATGCTCAGTTACTGTCAGTTGACCCTGGTAGCTAGACCTACCAGTCTTAAAGGGCCCCAGAGCCCATTGACCTCAATAACCTTAAAAAGTATTGTGGAGGCTAGAAACCCATTAAAGTGGGAATATACGAACCAGAAAACAAGACTTTAAATTGTTTTTCTTTTTTTTTTCAACTTAAAGAACAGATAAGGAAGAAAGCACAAAGTCCAGAGGAAACCTGGCAAACAGCCACCATCACAGAGCAAGCAAGCCTGTGCTTAGGGACTCTTCCCTGTGGGCGTGTCGGGGAAAGTTAATTACATGAGCAAAAATGTGTTTCCTCAGTATGTCTATTACAGACAAAAAGAGTTTTTGAGTTAGGGTGAGTTGGTAAACAACATGTCCCTCTTTTTCCTAAGTTTTCTGTCAATATTACAATGACTTAGAAGGTATTTTGCTCTTCCGGTGACCACTGCAGAGTCTGAATGTCTGATTCCGTGTCCGGGCCCTCTAACTCACCTTCCCACTCAATTTCTCTCCAAAACTCAGCCTCTCCGCCAAGTGGTCAATTGTCTCTAATGTTACATGGTGGGTCTCCCACCCGTGTTACTTAAAGAAAATATTTGGGAATGATTTGGAAAGGTCATGCTCCTCCAATTTTGTGATTTCGTACAATGAATCGAATTCAAGTAGATTGTACGTGTGAAGGGAAGGAAACTGGGAGAAAAAAGGAGGAAGCCTTAAAACTCTGACAGGTTATACCTGAGGATGACTTTTTTAAAAATGTAAAGCCCCAATTGTGTAAAAGGCACACACTGCCCTGTTTGAGAGCTACTAACAGAGCACACACAGTGGCAGGGAGTGTGGGCGCTCGCTTGGGGAAAAGTCAGGTGAGACAGATGGAGCTCTGTGATCCTGCCACCAGCCTCTCTGGGTGTCATGCTCTATGTGTCTGTCCCATTGCTCTTCCATGACCTTGCACACAAGAAGCTACATCGCCTGAGGCTGGCCACCTCACCACGGCTTCCCTACTGGGGTTTCCAAGCAAAGTCAGTGGTCTCCAAGGTCAGGACAGAGAGAGAAGGGGTTGGCCCTCTGCACAGAACCCTGGACCCAATTTTGTGATTGCAGTCCAGACTTGCTCCTCATTCTGTGAATGATGATTTCTATGAAAAATGTGTGAATAATTATTCATACTGACTGACCCAATGCTCTATTTTTTTATTTTTATTTTTTGAAACTCTCTTTCAATTGTTGTTCAAGTACAATTGTCTCCATTTGCCCCCAGCCCCGATGCTCTGTTTTTTAAAAGCACCGTTCTGGGCAGGTGGGATCTAGGTTTTACAATATAGTGTGAGATGCAGAGGAAATGATTTTTTATTCAGAACCTCAATTTTTCATCTTCAAAGTGATAAAACCTACATAATTAAATCATATTGTTATCATGGAAAATAGGGATGCTCCAAAAGCCATTTGATTTTGGACTCGTAGCTGTTAGAATTGAAAGTACTTGATGTTCAGGAAAATCACAATAGGCAGAATAATGACTAACTGTAGATGTTCATCGAGAGGCATTAGAAAGTATGTATTTTCTGCATCCTTCCCCCTGTGTAACTTAGGTTTCAGACAGGTGCTCGTTACCAATTTAAGCAGAATTGCTTTTCATGGCAGAGAAAGAAGGAAGGTCATTAAGCAAATGGATGTCGAGTGGCTCTCTTGCTCAGGTAGCAGGCCAAATTCAAAGAAAGTGTAGGTGTGGAGAGTATAGTTGCTGACGAACAAAACATTAAAAAAAATAAGCAGAGAACAGACTTTGCAGTTGCATCGAGAAGGTTGTGGGTGAAGTAGCAGAATTTCCATCTGGAAGTTGCTTTAAAAAATAATGATGTATTTTCTCATAGGAGAAGAAGTCCAAGATTGGTTCTGAGGCTTATCAAAGTTATGAGAGGCTCTGGCTGGCGTAGCTCAGTGGATTGAGCGTGGGCTGCCAACCAAAGTATCACAGGTTCGATTCCCAGCCAGGGCACATGCCAGGGTTGCAGGCCACGACCCCCAGCAACCGCACATTCATGTTTCTCTCTCTCTCTCTCTTTCTCTCCCTCCCTCCCCTCTCTAAAAATAAATAAATAAATCGTTTAAAAAAAAAAAAAACTCACTTAAAAAAAAACAAAAGTTATGAGACCCATCTTTCTGGCGGGGCACCCTGTTTTGGAAATGCTCTATCTGTTTTGGTCACAGAATCAGTTACTGCAGGTGGTCATCATAACCAGTCCTGGAGAAAGAGAATGGTGTGACCATATGGCTTATGCTAACTCTATTCCTTCCCTGGTAAGAGGGTCATGTTTCTCAAGCAAATGCTGCCCAACATCTGGACACAAAGGGGGTTTCTAATGACAAGAAAGTAGAAGTGACAGTCGGGTGGGTGATCAGTCATCTCTACCACGGAAACCAAATTTTTCTGTCTGGGGATAATGACAAAAACATTTGACTGAATTTGGTTAAAAAATAAATACCCATTGACTTTGATGTATGTCACATTTGGGGAATCAATGTGATTCTTTTTTTTAAGTTTTTTTTAAAGATTTTATTTATTTGTTATTTTTTTTGAGAGAGAGGGAAGGAGGGAGAAAGCGAGAGAGAGAAACATCAATGTGCGGTTGCTGGGGGTCATGGCCTGCAACCCAGGCATGTGCCCTGACTGGGAATCGAACCTGCGACACTTTGGTTCGCAGCCCATGCTCAAACCACTGAACTATGCCAGCCAGGGCAGGGAAATCAATGTGATTCTTAAAAAGCAACACAGTCCCTCCTTCAAAGAGTTTTTGACCACCTCAAAGAAGGAAAACAGCTAACTTGGTTATATATGTTGAGCAAAATTTAGGACACTAACTTGGGCTTCTGGTTTTCGGGACAATAGATTGGTAAGTGGAATGTGAAGTAAATCTCAGAAAGGACTGGTTTTAAATCCTAGGAATGACAGATCTCTTCCATTACAATATCTTACATGCACCCGGGCTAGGTGGCTCAGTTGGTTGGAGCATTGTCCAGTAAACCAAAAGGTTGTG
This sequence comes from Phyllostomus discolor, assembly GCF_004126475.2. Classification (NCBI taxonomy): domain Eukaryota; kingdom Metazoa; phylum Chordata; class Mammalia; order Chiroptera; family Phyllostomidae; genus Phyllostomus; species Phyllostomus discolor. The sequence continues at coordinate 12,739,252 of NC_040916.2, read as the reverse complement.
GGTTTGATTCCTGGTTGGGGCACATACCTAGGTGCCGGTTTGATCCCCTGTTGGGGAGCGTGTGAGAGGCAACTGATTGATGTTTTTCTCTCACATCAATGTCTCTCTCTCTCTCTCCCTCCCCTTCTTCTCTCTCTAAAATCAATAAAAACAAAATCCTTTGGTAAAGAAGAAAAGTTTCCTAAAAAAGAAAAATGTTAAATGCACATCTATACTCATCTGCTGGATCCACATGGAGGGAGGCCCTGATGGTCTCATAGGGATGTCCGGCCTCTCAAACCACTAAGGTGGCTCACCCGTCTGCTGCGATCCTAGCTGTTCCAGAAGGAAATAGTCTGTGCACTCCCTGAGCCTGTTTAGAAATCACAGCATGGCGCCTCTTAGCCTCCCCACGTGTCTGTTATTGTAAGGACAGCGCCCACAGCCCCCTGGGTAGGCATGGGATTCAGGCTGCCCATAAATGGCACAGAGAAGAACAAGTGCTATGGACTAGCACAGAGCACCCTCATGACCCTCTGCGGGCCCAAGTCCGAGAAGATGACCGATAAAACCACCAGCAGGTGGTGTCCTGGACAAACAACACCCTCACGTGGCCTGCCCAAGGTCTAGCGGGAAGGGGGGAGCATCCAGCCAGGAAATGCTCTGTTAGGTTACACACCTACGATTTCAACGCCAAGAGGATCTGTTCCCATTTAAGACCCGACACTGGAAAAATGGTTGATGAAATGAGCTTCTTGTAGCCCAATGCTTACGGTATATTTTTGTTAGACAAACAGTGCCATGAGTAGAAGTTCTGTAGAGTGGAACCAAACTTCACGGCCACTGGAACATATAAGCTAAACTGACTTTTCTGGACTTAAATTTAGGCACAATTTACAATGCTGTTTCTATAAGGAGAAATGTATTCGGGGTTGTAAATGAGCAATTTTTATACAAACTTCAGCAATACAATTCACTTGTAATTGCTGCAATAATTGTTTTTCTTTGGGTAATTTTAAAATGCCAAACAAACAAAAAAACCCAAAATCTGTGGGAGTGCATTTGTAACATCAGCAATTGAATGATATGTACAAATCTATAATGATGAAACTCACAAAATAAGAATTAATGGTACTGAGAGTGATAAGAAAACATTCTTAGGACACAACTGAATCTGAAATGAATGTGTTCTGTTAGGCAAAGAGGTTTACCGAACAATTTTAAGCTGCAATCTTTTTAATTGTGTTCAATTATCTGTAGAGACTAACCAACACTTTAGTGAGTACAAAATCATAGGCCTAGTTAAGTATGAACTAATTTAATCCATGTGAAAGCCTCAAGGGAGTCTTACCAGTATTCCCAATATTACCACAGGAATCCAAGGCATAGTGAATTAACTTACCTGAGGTCACATGGGGAGCCCAGGCATTTTAACACCTGATTTCCATTTTTCATATCTATATTTATACCAAAATTTTGGATTCGAAGTTGCACAAATCTTTTAGATCTTCCAAGGTTTTGCAAAACAGATGCTTTAAAAGGATTTCATCAAAGTAAATAATGCATATACACTAAGTTGGTAATAATTTTAGCAGTTGAAATTTATAGCTAATCTCATGTTTTTGCAAATTCAATAGTAGAAAACTTAATACCATGTCAGACGGCAGCATCCCACACTTAAGGAGATCTATATTGCACAGAAAAAGTAGAAATGCAGCCCTGGCCAGGTAGCTCGGTTGATTAGAGCATCGTCCTGATACACCAAGGTTGTGGGTTCAATTCCCAATCAGGGCACATAGCTAGGTTATGGGTTGAATTCCTGGTTGGGGTGCATACAGCAGACAACTGATTAATACTTCTCTCTCCACCCCACCCCACCCCCACCTTTCTCTCTCTCAAATCAATACACATATCCTAGGGAGAGGATTAAAGAATAAAAATAAGTTTTTAAGTGGAACAAAATTGATGTTTCTCTTCCTTTCTCTCTCTCTAGAATCAATAAATTTTAAAAAGGTTTAAAAACACTTCTTAAAATACAAATGCTTCTGTCACCCCAGTATCTATCCCATGGAGACTCCCCGGGAGCTGCCAGCGTCTGGAGAGGCACAAGATGGGGGGCTCCGTGTTCACAAAGCTGAGGGTGAACAGTTCGCCTCTCTGACCCTGTTTCATGTTCTCTCCAGGGAAGATAATCGCCATGTTGCAGGACTGCTGAGACGCATCGTTATAGTGAGGAGCATGGTCTCCCCAGACCCAGGAGTCAGCTCCACCTGCGTCTCTTAGTCCCAGCCTATCAAATGCACAACCTAATGTCTCCATTAGCTCCAAAGGAGAAAGGTTTGAGCAAAAATGCAAAAACTCTTTGGAAAATGTATATAATTTCCACACAATGTTTTTAGTTGATCCCTAGCTCAGGGGAGTGGTGGCATCAGATACCTAAGTGTTCCAGGAGGTAGGATACAACCTCGAGGTCCTCAGACTTTTCTAATTAGGATGGTTGTCCTGAAGCCCTTCAAGTTGTTCTCTCCAGTCAGGGAAGCTCGCACAAAGCCCTTCCTCTGTGCTATGACACGAAACCAAGTGGCAGGGAGAGCAGAGCTCGACTATCCTCCACTACCAACTCCAGGACTTAGCATCCCCTTTCTCAACTACAAGACAGAAATATGAACTCTAAGGCAATGACTCGTACAGCTTCTGACTTAGAATGATTGATCATAGTTTATTTCCCGTTTAAATTATTTTCAAGACAAACGGACACAACCTGAATGAGTTTGGAAGAACTTGGAAATGGTAGGATCGGTGTTCTTTCATGCTATGTGCAGGACTCAGAACGATGGGAGCAGCACATGTCTCCCCACCTAGTGTCCGGGGAGCCCTGGGAAGATGTGCCCTGAGTTCCTCTCAGGTCCAAACAAATCTGTGCAAATGACAGTTCCAACAACAGGGGTTGGCATCAACTGAGAAACACCACAAAGAAATCTCAAAGAAGGTAAGTGTGTGCAGGGGTGACTCTTAGGAAATCTGGCTACATTGAAATGTTGGGTTTTCTTTCCTTCTCATTGAAGATGCAGCCCCTTTGGACTCTTCATTATTCCCAAAAACAGACAACCATCTCAGTTCCTGCAGGATATTTAAGACGAAACACATAGTCTCAGCCAACCCCACATTGTACAGAGGAGAATTGGATTCCTAGACCTGTATGGACTTGGTCTGGTTCCCCCTCCATGTGTCAGCTGTGCTGGTACTTGTGACTCCACTGCTTATATCAGAGCCGGGACTGCAGCATGTTTACTTTTCATGGTATATGCAGCTCAGCTTCTAGTCTATGAGTGTTGTTAGCTCGAGGAAAGGAGTAATGTCCTGCCTGTGTGTTTATAAGGTTGTGAACTTGAAAATGGAAGGCATGCCGAGTCTTCCCTTTAACCAGGAAGGAGCAGCAGCTACAGTCCACCCCAACAAAGACGAAGAGGTTTTCCAGGTCCCACAGAACTACTCAGCCAGACCTAGTGAGTGCAACCTTCCAGTAACTGGGGACAGCCAATAAAGCTGATGCCCTGGTCCCAGCACTGTGTGCTCGGGCCACACCCTTGACCTCATGGCAGCCTTGGGAGGATTGATGACATGGATATCACTGCATCATTCCAAAATCCTAAGTGACTGAAGAAGCAGGAAGAAAGCAAGGATATCGACTTTCAGTAGATGAATACTAAGTACTTTCATATTACCGAAGCATTAGACCACAATAGAGTCCACCTTACAGAACACAGTTTTAAACAGTATGTGAGAGTACTGGTCAAGTTGTCTACATCGGTCTGAACTGAAGGCCAAGAGCAAGTCATCTTTTACTCACTCATGTCCTGGAAACAATTGATTCCCTGATTCAAGGACAAAAGGACTCGCTGCAGAATTGTTAGGTTTGGAATGGCTCGTAATACCTGCATGTTTTCAGAACCCTGTCATGGATGTGAGCTGGAAAATACCGCATCCCTGCAAGAAGTGGTCCCAATGTTCATAGTGCATTTAGGTTTAGGAATCATTTTTACAGAAACAGAGGTAAGTTTTACAAGAACAAAATGCCTTGTTTTAATACAACATCACTGTTTGGGGGAATGCACACCAAACTGGCCTTTTCAAAGAACCCATCACCATAACAGAACATTTCATACATTACCTGTTGAGGGACCAGCAACCAGGCTGCCACAGGGAATATTTGAGCACGTTTTCCTTAAAAACATAGAACAGGGCCTTCCTTCATTTGACTCAGCTCTAAGAAATTCTCTAAAACTATTTCACTTCTAGTACAAGGAATAGTACGTCAGAAATAGCATGAGGCAAGTTTACGTTTTCCTAGGAGCAGTTAATTGGAAGTATAAATTGTTTTGCATCTTTAAAACCCACACATACAAACGGAAGTTATCATACAGTGCTTGCCTCTCCAGTATAACGTTCCCAAAATGCTTTCTACACTACTGTGGAGCACAGCACGGAGGAGGCACATCAGGAAGAAATAGGAGGGTGACCAGGGCTTCCAAAGTTTTCAGTGGGAGATCTGAAGAGTACAGTGTATGTACATTTTACAGAAATTGCTTTCTTCCTACTGATAATGTGTCCCTGAGTAAAGACAAGCCCCTGTGGACACATTGGTCTCTCCGCAACTGTGGCCACCTGCCAGGGGCCCCAACACACAAGGTCCCCTCTACTGGATCCTACAGTTTTCCTGGGACTCGGTGCCAGCTTCCGAGCTGGGCGCGGGGCAGCCTCGCTTGGACTTCAGGCCCTCCCTGGGGCTGTCGGCCCACTGTCTCTTAGGGATGTTACTGGCCGAGAGAGGTCTTGCTGAGGGGTCTTGGAAGACGGTGCCCGAATCCGTGGGGCTTTGCTGAGCCACCTTAACCTGCAAAACAAGCATCTTTGTCAGAGGCTTCAATCACATTCACATTCCTACAGCGAGTTTGTCATCAAACTTGAAGTCAGATTCTTCTTCCCCACGTCTTGTACACAGTGGTACCCTTTCTTCTTACCTAAGGACAGGTCCCACCTAAGAGCTAGAAAGAAACCTGTCACAACCCCTGACGAAGCACCTTGCAAACCTTCCTGGACACCTCTGATGGCCAGAGACCTCCTTGTCAGGCCAGTGTGACACTGTCGCACCAGACACAAGCTCTTTCAGGGCAAGGACTTGGCCTCTTTACCTTTGTGTCCCCTGACTACCTAGCAAACTTTCAACATACACCTAAGAGAGAACCCAAACCAGCTTCCATTTATCTTACTGGAGCTGCCACTGTCATTCAAATGAATGTAACCCAAATGAGTGACACCACCTTTGTAGGATGTGAGCCTTGTTTACAATATTGACAAGACCTCCCTCCTGTCCTTGTGTAACATATTAATCATAGTCAGGTCATTTTTATGTGATTTCCAGGTCAGATCTGGATGATAGCAGAGGGCAGCAATCTAATACAAAAGCCAGGGGGTAGTACATCCCCTTTCTGATGGCCATCCCCTTTCTGATGGCCTGCCTTTAAGGAGAAAGAAGGAACTCAGAAAATGTAAGGCTTTAAGAAGCAGATGAGAGTCAAGACTTTCTTGGAGGTTTGCATATTAGTGTAAGAAGACAGCAGTCAGAAGAGAAAGAGGAACAAGGCAGATAAAGTACACAAAGGCTTCACTTAGCCAAAGGTAAAGGTAACAGTTTTGCAGAGATGGCAGGAAGAAGATCTTTGAAACCAAACCAAATGGAACACAAAGAAACAGAGGACAGGCACCGACAAGGGCAATGAATGTTCAATCCTGGCCCTAAGAGGCAGCGCTGTGACAGGTCACTTCCTGCGCAAGTGGCTGCCAATGACCTCCCTGCGAAGCAGCAAAAAGAAAGAATGGAAGTTATTTCTCCATTTATATTCCTTCCATAGGAAGTATGTGGTTTTAAAAGGCAGCTCAATACTTTTCATAACAGAAAACACAGCAAATCTGGCCAACAGATCACATCCTCGGAAAGCCTGCCTGTACCTCAGACCACGTGTAGGACACTTAAAAGGGGCAGCAGCCCTGAAGGGTCAGGATGAGGACTGAATGGGAAATAACATACATGGAACACTGATAGGAAAAACACTTTTACTAGTACTCTTTCTTTTGTTTTAAAGTGGAAAGTGATACAAAGGAGAGGCATTTCCCTTGAACCCATCAGAGGCTGGGGAACCAAATCTTTAGGCTACCTTAGAAAGAGAGAGAGAGGGAGATCCCATGGGGAAAGAGAATTGGAGCTAGTAAGACTCTTTCCTAACCCTAATTAAATATCCAAAGTCCATCCCTGGACTTCCCCTGCACCTCTAGGTTCAATTTCTCTAATGCGAATTGAGGAAATTATAGTCGGTGACCTGGGTTTAAACTATGGATGTGACCCTGAGGCTGGTTGCTTATGCTCAGACCTGTTGATAACAAGGTGAGGTCAAATTCAGCAGGTCCTTAAACTCTCAGGTTCACCCAAGCCCTGTCTTACAAATACGTCAGTGTTCACAGTGGGGAGAGGGCGAGGATGTGGATGGCTCCGTGAAAACGAACCTTATTAGTAAGGAAAAAGCACAGAGTCCCACAGAACTACTGACTGACAGATGCTGTGGGGAGGGCGTCACCATCATCCTCCTCTACACCTTAGTGTCCCATCTGCCGGCACTGACCAACCCCAGGTTCAGATCAGGTCTACACACATCACACTCCCTTGTCCCCAGCACCTAGGAGCTCCTGGGTTTATTCCTCCCAGAGACATGACAGAGAATGGTCCTCACCTAACCTGCTTTTCACCTCTTTTCCCCTTGAACTTGTCACTGTCATGTGTCATTGTCTTGCTCAAAACTCAAGCCAGCCACTTCAGGTGAAGGCGACAATCCTGCGTTTCTAAGCAACTGCTTTAGAAAAATGATGCCTTGCTCTATATTTCTCAAACTGAATGATGAAATATGTTTAACCGATGAGGTGAGCATTTTATAAGGCGACTCAGAAAATGCTGAGTTAAATTAAAATTCGGGAAGCTGGGTTCTGAAGTTTGCATCTAATCACGCAGTCTCCTATAACCTCCTGTCCAAAGGACCCCGCTTCAATTGCTCACACGCACAAAATTGTTTAGCAATTCATAAAGGCTGGGGCCTCCTGCAGCCTGCAGCTGAGACAGCGATCGGAAAGATGCAGGAAACCGTGGTTAGGACTCCCTGCACAGGGCATTGAACAGCAGTGTGGAGAGCACGCCCCCTAGTGGGCAAAGCCTTTTTTCTTGGAGAATCAGTCTGACTTCCACATGCAACTCCACTTACCATCACCTCCTCATAAAAGAAGAGAAAGAACACCCGTGTGCTGATTTCAAGACATGATTTCCTAACACACTTTTTTCAAACATCTATTTCTTTCTGCAGCCACTTCAGGACAACCTCAGCAGATCTATACATTCAGCAAATATCAGTTGAATGCCAGACGTTGCATTAGACAGGACACAGGTAAACCACAAACAATCAGGAACCTCACGGAACCCATCTTGCAACTGAGAAGGCACACTTTTAAGCAAGTAAATACAATCAAGTGAGCCGGCATGACATAATGGAAGTGCAGGGTACTTACTACCTAGGTCATGATGTCCTATTTCAGACTCAAATACCTCACTGGATCCCTGTCAGTGTGAGACCAGCAGACAGCCATTGGCATGCACTGTGGAGTAAGGAGCGGCTCCCGGTCAGCCACCCGAGGAAAAGGCCCAGCCTCCTCTGGGACCTAAACTGGACTCCTAGGATGGAGGTCAGGGGTTATCTTATGGTTAATAGCCTTGGTGCAGCTTGGAAGCTTCACCCTTTGGAGGCACTAGTTGCTTCATGGAAAAGAAACTGTTTTAATGGTCACTGCAATGTCAGGAGCTGCCCCAGTGCACTCTCTTCAGTGTTCTGTTGTTCCCAGAGTCCAGAAGTGAAATGTAAATGGGAGGGAGGTCGGGAGGGTGGGAGGGACGGGGGAATCGATGAGCGAGGGAAAAACACTGCACAAAATGCTAGCATATTTCTAGCACAAGTAATGGACGGTTGGCTTTAATGAGTGAAACAAAATTTCAGCCTTTCCTCCTCACCCCAGAATTTTAAAAACGTTATTCTACGTTATGGACAAACTTAATACTAGGTATAAATTCCATAAAACTTAAAAACCTCTTATATACATCAGCAAGCAAGTTTGCAACTACGCACTTGTTTTGATTCAGCTAATCACCAACCTCACTATAGTTTGGTATCCAAAATCCTAAACACCTGCTCACTTAAGAATGCTTACATTGCACGACTAACAGTTATGACACTTGGAAAATTTTGTTTGCTGGTTCAAGTTAATCAGGTTGCAAACTTAAACTCCAACAAGCAGAAAAAAAAATCACAAGAGTTTTTAAATTTTGATGCTATTCCAGCCGCATCCAACTATACGTCTGGGATCCCTAGTTTGCAAAAACTGGGAGAACAGCAAGACTGTGGCACCAAGAGAGAGAAGGTGTTCACTCTGGGCATTGAATAGTTGAGTCTTTCTTTCCTCATCCTGTTATGAATGTACTCACAGCCAGAGTTCAATACAGTGAGAAAGTAAAACGCGAACGTTCAACACAATGCACACACTATGTGTACATCAATGACAGCGGCAGGTGGTGGATTCTAGAAATGCTACGAGATTTGTTAAGCAAATATTCTCTATGCTTTAAATAACATTTACCAGGCTCTTTGCAAGGTACACAGAGATTACTAAGGCCCTAGCCCTCAACAAGCAAAATAGCGAAATCCATAAACAGCTCCTTACTTTTGACATCCAGCGAAGTGTGTGCTTTTGGCAGAAAGTAAAGGAGGAAGAAAAAGTGAAAAATGGACAGTGCGGGGAGAGGAAAAACACCAAATTACCGTGACCAAGGCCTGTGCCAAAATGAGAAGTACCACTTCCAATCCTTCAGTGCTGTTGCCTGAAACTTTCTTCCAAGCCCTTTGAATTCTGTGGAACAAGGCCACTCCCCATCAAACTGTCTAAGTGGCCTGCTGGGTCAAGGGCCAGGTTGCAGCTGGATCACTTAACATGTATCCCCAAGGCTGCTCACCACCGACCTCTTTGTCCCTCATGGAGAGGAACCACAGACTTTCAAGAGCTCCCAAGTTAGAGGGTACAGTGTCACACACTGCCCCAGAGAACCCTGTCCTTTCCTGGATTTCCAAGTGTAGAGACGTGTTCACAGGAGGTACCTTTTGTGACCTGCCGCCAGCAGCTCTTGGCTGGGAGGCCCCAGCGTGGTTTTCCTTGTGGATATTTAAGAGGGACTGTGTTAACTTCTGGGCCGCAAGGCGGGGGCTGGTCCTGGTCGCCATGGTCGTTCTTCTCAGGATGAAGGGGCTTGTCCTTCCCGTTGGGATGTCAGCCAGCCCTAGGAACAAAGACAGCTGCCTGTCAGCACTGCCAGGCCCGGTTCTATCTACAAGGAACACGATACGCATGAGGTCCAGTTTTAACCAAGTTACGTGGCGCTGCAAAAAACCTTTCTCCCAGCCTCAATGGACAGGGATAAAATTCAGAGTCACCCTGGTCGCTATCAAACTGAATGAATAACTAACAGGTTTTCCCTTATTAGAAACATTAAAAAAAAACACACAATGGGAAAATAACATCAAACAGAAAAATGTTTCCTGCTTCTTCTATGAAGATGTCTTAAGTTGCGTTTTTCTAAGATCTGAAGAGCACACCAGGCAAATCCTCCTGTAAAATATGGACTGGTGCAGGGGGAGATGAAAAAATTAAAATAAAAATAAGGAAAACAAAGGCCAGTTCTTGTTTATAGGGGAAAATATAAAATGCCAAGAGCTCCTTTGGGTGACCACTGTCACCCAAAGAGATCTCACCTCCCTGAGACTAATGTCAGTTTCACTCCCCTCATACACCACCTCCTTCCAGAGAAGGAACTGACCTGACTTGTGGGCCCAAGAGGAGAAAGTTAATGCCAAGCACCTTAAAAGACAGGGTATCACACACACCCCAGAGCTGCATTAATGGCTAACTAAAGCAACATTGGGTTTGTTTTGGTTTTTAACTCTTGAACTACAAATAACACACAGCAATGAGAAGAGATGGCTCCTTTTTGGGGGCTGGATTTCCTAAGGGCTAGAGTTACTCAGAACAGTGGTTGTCAAACCATCGATGGCAAAGGATCAGCTTTGATCATTTTCTGGAGGGGCAGGGATGGGGTAATTTCTCATCTGCTATGGAATGGTAGTTTTGTATAACACAGGAAGAAGGAATGCACAGGGCAATGGTCATGTGCTGGGATGCTGAGACAATGTCATGTTGCTATGAAAATTCTGAAGTCTTACTGTTGATTTCTGGACATTTTTGGGGGTGTGGGAGGTGATGAACCAGTAACAACCATTCCCTGTCCTTGGGCCACTCTTTGAGGACCACTGGGGCTTAGAAAAAGTGGTGTGTGGCTTCAGCCAGGGGACTGTATTATCAGACCCCTCCTCCAGTTCACCTACTACCTGAGTCACATGTGATTACAGACAGGAAAGCTTAAAGGGTGTCCTAGATTTGGGGATTTTTCAGCACAGGAATATCAAATGCAAAAGAGCATTTTAACACTCATTTTGCAAAGCAACCAGCACAATGTATAGTGTGACATGAGTCACTAGATCCTATTCAGTCTCTTATGAGAGAAAGGAAAATATACATCTTAGAAGGTATATTTTCTGAATGTTAATTCCTACAATTGCACAATAACCTAACACTCCATCCTCCATGCTTCCTGTGTCTTTTTGCATGTGAAATTCCATGTGGACTTTCAAAAGAACACAGATCATTTTGTTTCAAAATTATGCCGCACCTTTCTTTACAACTTCTGGAAGTCCCTCGGGCTCAAACTCAGTGTCTTCTGCATCCTCGGCAGGGAAAACGCCCCTTCTGGCCGCCTTCTGGCTTCTTTTAGGAAACGTGTGTGGTGTGGAAGGCGCTGCTCCTCCCTCATTCTCCCGATTGCCACTGGACCTCTGCCTCTTGCCTGAGGCTTTCCTTCCGCCGGATGATCCCTTCCTTTCAGTCACACAAGGGACGGCAGGCGACTCTGGGTCAACTGACTTTAGCAAAGGGGAAACCTGGACAGTCGGTGGAGGTTGTTGCGAACTCAGACGGGTCACTTGTGTTTCTAGCATCTCTTTGTCTCTCTCCAGCTTCTCGTGGCTAATAAGCAGGGAGCAGTACTTGTCCAGGTACTCTTCTGCCTCCTTGCTTTTCCCTTCGAGGGTTTCTTTCAGTTCTTTCAGCTCCGTCATCAGCTCATCTACACGCGCATCCGCAAGAGCACCTGTCAAAAATCACAGCATGACACTCTTTAATTGACATTGGACATCATAAAGCAGCAAACCTGAGACTTGTTTTCTAATTTTTTTTCTTGGTAGACATGGAGGAGCTATATCTGTGCATGTTCTTAGAGTTCTCACAACCCTTGTTTGGGAGGGGTCATATCAGGGTAATTACTCTAATAGATTATGTAAGTCTTACTAGGACAGCTTAAATAAAAGCCCCCCAAATCTCAAACTTGTATTGCACCTAACCCATGAAACTTTCGTGTAGTTGTTCATATGACATCCAATGGATTACTTTAGCACATCTCCTAGGTTCTCTGTCCATTCTTGCCACTCACTTGAATGAATGTGACATAAGTCATTCAAGAATATGAAGTCTCCATTGTAATGGCTTTGGGAGGCAGAAGGGGGCCAGTGACAAGGCAGGTCCACAAAAGCTCTGAAAACCATCTGTAAGCAATGAAGGGTGTGGTGGACAAAAGTTTGGGGGACAATCAGGGTGGGAGTCTTGTTCAACTTTTAGCTGCTGTGGTTGGCAGGAAATGCATTAGAAAAACTCCCTGGAGCCCCATACACTCCAAGGTCTCTTCTGAGCAGGAAAGACCACTGGACCGCCCTGCTGAGCCTTGGTCCAGGAGAGCCACTGCTACAATGCTTATCATCATCTCTCCACACAGTAGGAAGCATTCCACTGGGGAATAAGTGGAGAAAAGTTGTCTTTTCTATTTTACTTTCAGACCCAAAAATAGAGCCCTCCAACCCTCCCACGTAGCTGACACACAAGGGTGGGCCAAGGACAACCAGAATGAGGTGCCCACAAACTGGCAGTGCCAGCTCAGATGGCTCCCCTCCATCTAGGTCAATGGACATCACGTGGACAACTCTTCCTGGAATGGCCCATTAGCAAAAAGTGCTGCCCGTTTTTGTGTATGTTTTATGGAACAGAAGACGTGATTGTTCTATTTCAAAATGCAGGCTTCCCTCTGAATCCTGTGAAAGATCTGACACCGAGCACAAAAATCGGAAATTGGAAAATAGACAACTCCGAGAATCAACACACAGTAGGACAGTGCAGCATGGAGACACTGCCTGTGCCCACACCAGCCTTTGCCGGCTGCGTACAGGGCCCTGCCCAGGATCCTGCCCAGCTCACCCCACCTGGTTTCTGCTTCTCTGGCGCAGCTTCTTCAAGCTCACACAGCTCCTCCTGCAACTGCTCCTTCTCCTCCTCCATCGGCTTATGGTGTCTGAGCAAAATATCGATCTTCCCCTGGGCACATGTCTTTTCCTTTATATGGGTTTGATTGTCCATCTGCAATACAAAACTTGAATTTAAAGCCTTTGATTTCTTTGTATAAGCACACAGAAGATCATTACGAGCCCTGGCTGGTGTTGCTCAGCGTGTTGCATGCTGACCTTGGAACAAAAGTTGCTGGTCAGACTCCTGGGTTGGGCACATGCCTGCGTTGCAGGCCAGGTCCCCAGTAGGGGGCACTCGAGAGGCAACCACACGTCAATGTGTCTCTCCCCCTCTTTCTCCCTCCCTTCCTTTCTCTCTAAAAAAACAATGAAAATTTTTAAAAAATTTAAATAAAAAATAAAACAAAAAATTATTATGAGATATAATTAAGAATCATATATTATCAATATAAGAATTATTATGTTCACACTAAAACATCTAATTAAGAATAAAACAATTCACCTTTTCTCCTCAGTTTCCTAAGTCTCCCTGGTAGACACTGGTTTTCTGACACCCCTTCCTGGCATCCACAAACACAAAGCATCATTCCTAAGAGTATGCTCTTGAGTGGCTCGCTCTGCCTGTGTTTATCCAATGGGAATCACGACTAGGAGGGTGGGGATGGGAGTCCATGGACTTATTCTTCATGGGTTAAAATTTCTGAGAATTATGTTTTCATTTGTAATCTTGTGCTGATACAGAATCATAATCCCTTAGATGGCATCTGTTCTAGTCACACCAGGTAAAGGCTAAACACTATTATGGCTCACAATACCAATTTGAATTTTGTAAGTAGCTCAACTAGAACGTGAGTAGACAGGTGGGAGAATTCATGTTTCCTTAACCAAAAAGAAAAGCACTGCAAATGACTGAGAGGCCAAATTGGACCTGATATCACGGTATTTAGAGTGTGTATTTATGCTACCTTGTCAAAATATTCACACATTTTGGTACAGAAATATGAACTGGTAGGCAGTATTACCCTACATCCTGCTAGAATATTCCATAATATGTGGCACTTGCACTGTTTGATGTAGCATCTAAAGATGCAGAATTCTAAAACCACTTAGCTCTAAGGGATTCTGGTAGGAGATCATAAATATATAAAAGCACACCAAACTATGAAAACCAAAACAAAACCTGAGTTCTATATTCACGTTACTAGTGATTTCATCCGGTGTAGATTTCATCTGGAAATCATTAGCAATGTTGCAATAGAGTGGCACTTGCGAAATTTTCTATTTCTGATTCCAACCATAATTGGATTAGAGATGGATTATTTCAATTGCAAGAATGCTTATCAAGTATACCTCATTAAAATTACAGGTGGTCTGAATAGACTCAAAAATGCACCATTCTGTACATGGTGTGAATACCAATAGATATTCCCCACAGTAAAACTGTCAAAGAGTACAAAGGCACAAAGTGTGTAAAAAGTAGACCCAAAGCTACATCCTTCTGTTATGAAACCCAATATCTCTCATGGAACAGAACATCATTGGTCATTCATATTATTGTGAATTTCATGAGTGTCTGTTATATTGGCATATTTCCTTCCTCCTGATCAGTGTATAAGAGCAATAAGCCTCAGAAGCTGATACCTCGTTTTCTGTTAGAATATATTCAATATACAATTAATATCATAATTTTAAAAATATAAATCCTCTTTTAGTAAAGACCTTTACTGGAAAGTATTTGTTTTCCAGGTTCATTATTGTACCTTCTGGGTGGCAGTTATTTTATAAAAACATCTGTGTAGGAGTCAAAAGAGCCTCCTTTCCAAGGAGAATTACAGAAGTGCCATCGCCAGTCTCAGATTCCTGAGACTAGGGCCCGCCTCCTTTTGTTCCGAGCCAAGAAAGCTTTGTGGTCCCTCTGTGGAGAGGAAGAGGAGAGTAGGTATATACGTATGCCAAGTGCCTGGCCAAATGCTTTGCCACACCTTGACCTTCCTGGAAGCCAGAGGAAAGTAAGTGGGTTTGGTGACAGCAGGGAACTGGGACACCCATCAAGCAAGAGTTTGGAATTACCCACCAAAGTGTTACCTATAGCTGAGGGGCCTGCCCTAATCTGTTATTGCTTTAATCTTCATGTCCATGTCCAGAGGTCTATAACATCCTCTAGTATGAGGATTCACTGAGCAATAAAGTTCATTCAAGCCATGAGTCTATAGGCCATCCACTGATTTTAAAAGGAGCTCAGCAGAATTGCTGAGTGATATTATTCATAACTACACAACACTTTTTCATAAAAATTAAAATGAAATCTCATAAGTTACTACCATTAAAACCACAATTCTGTATAAACTGTTCTAAGTCATGAAACAATGAGAAGGAAACTTACCTTGGTTTTTATCAATTCTCCTAAAAGCTCAGTGTTTTCTTTCAAAGAATGACTGAGCTGTTCTTTACTGGACTTCAAGAGGTCTATCTCCACCTTCTGCGAGCTGACACATTCTTCTGTAGAAGTCAGTTTCTCTCTATATGTCTGGATCTCCATTTCATGCTAGGGCAGAAAAATGCTATTTCAGCAAAACAAACCCCAAAGAAAACTGCTGTTCCAAGGACCATTTCAAATGGACTCTGCCACTCTCCTACTACTCTACTCTGAGATGCAAATGTAGTTTCACAGCTGAAGTCGTCTAATGAGGCATGTGCGGTGAACTGGGAGAAAGATCGTGCAGCTCATATGATGACACCCTTCCTAAAGTCTCAGAGCATAATAATAATAACGCAGAACTTTGACCTTCTTGCAAAACGAATGTCCCCTTACCGTGGTCTACATACAGTCTCCAGCTCCCCCAGGTACCAAACTCTACGTTTCACCTGTTTGTTTGTATCCAGAAGCAAAGTTTGATGTCTCTTTTCAGCTTCCTGAAGCTGTCGCTGATATTCAGCTATTTCTTCTCTCATTTTCTCCTGCTTTTCCATCTGGTCTTTGTGTATGCGGTCCAAGCTCCTCTTCAAGTCACTATTTTCTAGTATGAGTTCCTTCAATTGGCCCTAATGAGAAAAGTAATACAATCATGGGAAAGTAATTAAGAACCTTGATAATATCTTCAGGAAATACTTAGTACCAAGGTGGGAAAACTACTTCACAAGCAAGATAAAAATCTATACAGAATAGTGGAACGATCCTTAGCAATGCATTCACTTTAAATTCCAACTTCACGTCCAGTGACAATTTCCTCTGTTCTACCCAGCCACCCCACCAAGGTCACAGCTATGGGACCACAAAACCTCTGAAACCTGACTTCAACTAATCCACTCTGGGACTCTACCCTCCTAGGCTATGGGGCTGGCTTCTTTAAGCATTTCTTTCCATGGCAATCATTCTTTGACCTCATCAACAGCACCACCATTACAACCTTCACACTCCAGCCCCTCCACAGTGGCACTTTCTTCCTTGACCAGCTCAGAGGCCGAGTTTTATCACTGTAAGAATTTCCTTCCAAGTGCCCTGAACTCTCCCCCAACTGTCCTTCTCTATGCAGGACAGGCAAAACCCCACCCCTGGAGACATCTGCCTCCCCTGTGCCAGATCCCACACAGCTGCTTCTACCCATGCATGTATACACACGGGCCATGTCCCCCTCCTCATCTCCCATTCACTCAACCCACTCCAACCAGCCCTCGCCACAGCTCCTCCTGCACCAGCTCCTTCTCAATCAGCTCCATGCTGTCATACACCTCCATGATGCAGATCCGGGGAGCACTACTCAGTCTTTGACCTCTCATTTGACCTCTGAGTAGGTCGCCAGGCTGCTGACCACTCCTCCATCTTGAGAGAGCCTCTTCCTTGGCTGCTAGGACACGGCACTCCCCTGTGTGGCCCATCCGACCTTCTCAGTGTCTTTGCTTGCTCTTCTCCCTCCTCTCTGCCTCCATGCTGGAGGTCCCCTGGCTTGGTCTGTATTTTCTACCACCCACATCATCTTCAATTATGACCTGTGTTCTAAACTAGCCGAATGCATATAGCCACTCCAGACCTTTCCTTTAAACTGCAGTCTTGTGATTATGTGTCACTTCAGATTTTATTCTAACACTTGACCACGGCCTTCCTCTCCCATTCTTTTTCATATCATTTTCCATCTGATTCCAGCCACAAGGGCTTCCTTTCCATTTTTTAAAAAAAGTACAAAAATCTTTCTAATCTCCAAGACTTGACCACCCTGCTCTCTAGACCCAGAGGCTTCCATCCTGTACTGGGTTCTCTGTAGGCCTGACTCCCTATCAAGCAGGCAGCATTCTCTGACCGCCCCATCTACACTGGGTTAATGCCTACCCACTCCCCAATTCCCACTTGTTCTACAATAGCCAATCTCATTTGTATCCTTTGTAGCACTGAGCAGTTCATGAGTGTTTTGTGCTTCCTATTGCGTGCCTAGACTGTAGGCTCTATGAGTACAAGCAACACAGGAGAGCTTTGGCTCAACCTTCTACAGCCTAACCCTGGCAGTGCTTATTGTTTACAGAATGAATAAGTGAATGAAGTCACCACAAGCTCACACGCTCCAATGCATAAACTTGAGGACACTCAGCTTTTCTTTTTAGCAGAGCCTACAAATGAAATTCAAGTAACAGCATATTTGGGACAGCCCCCAAGCAGCTGAGTACCAGAGGAGATTTCAGCAGATGCTACATTCAATGTATCATCGGTAGCAACTCCTTCCACGCAGGATTGCCCAAAACTCACTCAAGTCAATTGCTGAGACTAAATGCCCAAACTTTACATTTTTTTAAAATATTGATTTGAGAAAGAGAAAAATATCAATTTGCTGTTTACCCATCCATGTTTTCATTGGTGATTCTTATATGTACCCTGGCCTGGGATGGAACCCATCACCTTGACTTATCAGGATGACTCTCTTACCGGCTGAGCGACCTGGCCAGGACAAATGCCAGCACTTGTAAATTTTCCTCGACTTCCATACTGTATTTGAAGAAAAGTACAGATTTCCCCAGCTTCTTCTACAGGCTACTACAAATATCATTTCAACCTTTTTGTACTTATTCTGGGTCAGAGTCACAACTCTCTGTGCTGCCCTTTTGTAAGGATTCTGTTGGAGGGAAGCTGCATGAGGACAGGATGGTTATTGGAATAACCATCCTGGTTTACCATGTAACTGGGTGTGGCAAACAGGTTTCACTGCCCCTAGCAACACTGCATGCAGGTGGCAGCTCCTGGGACTCAGTCTTGAGGTTCAGGAGAACGGGAGGCAATGGGAATCAGCAGAGTGTACTATGGGAACAGCAGTGGGGAGAGGGAGCCCAGATGCTACACATCTGCCCCATGAACCTCTTCTAAAAGAGCACCCAAGACTGCTGTAACCCTACATTTTGCTGGAACTTTCTTTCTGTTATTTTGTTAGCTCTCCACAAGATCAGCGGATCTGCCTGTAGCAACACTCTGGCTGGCAGCCTCTGGCAGGCTAGGAAAGCAGCCTATTGAAATCTGCATGAAATCTACCTCTGATGTGACTTAGTAGAGCACAGGGTCCTCATCTACACACAAATGGTTGGGCTCCAAGACAGGACTGGTCCTGTGCCCTGTGGCTGCCCAAGGCTCCATCTGGGCCCACAACAGTGCTGGCTTGCCAAGATCGCTGCTTGTCTGATCCTGACAGGAGCGCTCCAGTGATTTTTCTCAAAAGCTCAGTAACATTTGGCACAGTGCAGAAGGTCTTACAGAAACAAACAAGGAGAATGTGCACACTGAATTACTGATCTGTCACAGACGGACTTACTTCTTTGTGCTTCATTTGTTCCAACATTACATTTAATTCTTCAGTTAGCCTATGTTTCTCCCTATTGAATTCTTCTGTCAAGTCCGTCATTTTCTGTGTTATCTCGTGCACTTTCCTCTGCAGCTCCATTTCCCTTGAAGTCAAGGAGTTCACCTGAAATGGAATCATTCATTAGAGCTGCTTTTGCTTGTGCATGTTGACCAAATGAGCATGTTGTATCCCTGTGATACAGCAGTCGTGACCACTTCACTTCAGGCTCCAGTGAGAAAATGCACCATGTCTAACCCTCCCTTCACTCATCACTCAACCAACATGCTCGGGTCTCACAGGACTCACTGCAAACTTTTGTTTGCAGCAAGGATTCAAGAAAGGACAGCAATAGGGGAAAGAATGACAAGGAAAGATAACATTACTAAGTATCAAAACCCTGCATATAGGCATGAATTTGAATTCAACTTAAACATCAGAGAATATGGTATGAGGCAGCATCTTAGATTTTTATTTTTTGGATCTCTAGTAACCCTCCAATGCCATACTCAGAGGCAAGACACATGGCTATGATGAGTTAGAGCCAACTGACTCTACTGCTTGCATTTGTCCCTTTGCATTGAAACAGTGGGGTGTAGTTTTTCTCATCATTTCCACCCAACTGCCACGTCCTGCAAGTCATCCAAAAATTCAAAACACTTGGAAATAGAGTTCTGACTCATTGCATTTTTCTTGCCACAACGTTTTTACTTTAATGTTTGTCCAGCAAAAATGGGATTGGAAGGAATCAATTTCTTAGATCAGTAAGCAAGCATGAAGAGCAAAAATTTAATTTTTCATTAATTTATGAGCTTCTTGATGGCAGGCCTTCCCTTTAATCATCAGCAAACAAAACAGGGCTGCAGGAGGAGAAGGTGCAAGAGTGGGGCTGAAAGCGCAGAATCCCCAAGACACACACTAGGAGCCATGGTGGTTCTGTTGGTGACAATTATATCACCATCTTTAATACTTCTTTTTTTCTGAAGGCCATAAAGGCAGAACTAAGACAAAGGAGATGCCTTGTGATCCTACTAGTACCTGTTATAACCTCCACAGCACTGGTTCTTGCCTGGGCCTGGGGAAGCTACTATTTTGATGCATTGTGGGAAAGAGAAGTGTGATTAGAACCAGGAACTGTGCATAACCCAGAGCTTTTCCCATGTTTAGGTGCCGCATTGACTACCTGGGCCAGTCCATAGAAGATTCCCATGGAAATGAGTGTCAGAGCAAAGAGTGCGTCACTACTCCTGGAAGCAACTCAACATCCCCCAAGTTCAAGACCCCATAAGCTTCATCAAGCCTTTACAAAGTTTGGTCCAATGCTGCAAACACCATCCAGAAGGAAATATCATT
The DNA here is from genome assembly GCF_004126475.2 of Phyllostomus discolor. NCBI lineage: Eukaryota > Metazoa > Chordata > Mammalia > Chiroptera > Phyllostomidae > Phyllostomus > Phyllostomus discolor. The sequence continues at coordinate 12,719,562 of NC_040916.2, read as the reverse complement.
CACCCAGTGGTTTCCCTCCCTCCTGACAACATATGCAAATGTAGAAAAAGACACTTACTCTTTCAACATAGGATCACTTTTCCATTTTTATCAATTCAAGCTCTTTCTCCAGGTCCCTGTAAGAATTCACCAGCACTTTGTAGCAGATGATAGTTCCAAAAAAATAATATCTGCAAAGTGTCACTTTTGAACTGCAGCCTTCGAATCTTCTGCTCCAATTCCATGGTCAGACTCTTCAGTTCTGCTCTTTCCTTCTTCATAACTTGGGGCTTCCCTCCTCGCTGTGACAGCTTAGAGACAAGCTGTTCTTGGTCTTGGATTTGATGTTTCAGTAAACTGATTTCTTGGTCCCTCTTCTCGAGCTTCTGTTTGCCATCTTCTGCTTCTTGAATGAGGCCGTTCACAGACGACTGCAAAGTAATGCAATCACTTCTGGCCTGGTCAAGGCCTTGCAGCAACTGAGACTTCTCAAGTTCAAGATTAGTTATTTGACCACGAAGATCCTGTTCTCTGGCCTTCCAGGTCCCCTGGTCGTCACACAAGAGGGACAGCTTCTCCTGCAGATCTGTAAGTTGTGTTTGAAGCCTCTCCTCGACAATTCTAGATCCTTCTTTCAGCCGAACGATTTCCTGCTGTCTCTCTTGCAATCCATTTTCAAATGAAGACTTTAATATGTCTAATTCAGACACGCGCCCTTGCTCTTTTTGTAATTCTTCTGTCAGATTTTCTTTTTCTGACCTCAGGTTGCCAAGATCTGCTTCCAGATCTCTCAGATGTGGGGCCATCTCCTCTATTTTGGCTCTTAGCTCCTCTACCTCTGCTTTGGAGTCCTCCGCCTCCTGAGTCACACGCTCGTGGGTTTTTCTGGACTTCTTTAGTTCTTCTTCAAGGTTCTCAACTCTATCCCTATGCATATCTGCCTGCCTCTTACTTTCATGCTGTTTTCCTAAGACTCGCATCTGCTTCTTTTCATCATCATCTATTTGGACTTTCAGCTTTTTGATGCTATTTCTCAGCCAGTGCACTCCCTGCATTGGGATGCCAAGGCTATGTTCCTGGATCTTCCTGGTTCCTGGGTCCTCACACAAGGCTGCCACCTCCTTCATCAGCTCTTTCAATTTTGTTTTAAGCATTTCCACTGCAGCTTTAGATTCTTCTTGCATGTGCCTGTTTTCATACTTCTTTGCTTCTAAGAGGTGTTTATGTGAAGAGAGTAACATGTCCAATTCAGACACTTTACCCTGTTTGCCTTGCAGCTGCTGGGTCAGATTTTCTTTTTTGGACCTGATCGTGATGAGGTCCAATTCTGAAGCTCTCAGGTGTTCCTTCACCATTTCTATTTGTGATTTTAGGGTCTCCATGTCTCCTTCAGAATACTCAGCCTGAAGAATCACCATTTCTTGGTTTTCTCCAGCCATCTGCAATTGGCTTTCAAGTTTCTCAACTTTATCCTGAAATGAATCATTCTTACTCTCACTTTCTTTCAATTTCTCCAAGACGTTCTTCTCATCAGCCTGCATGCTGACCCTCAGTGTCTCCATGTCATTTCTCAGCCGATGCTGCTCATCTTGCACTGAGCTCAGCCTCACACAGACCTTGCCTTTTTCCATTCTTGCAGCCTCCAAGGTTTTAGTGACAGTCAGCTTTTCCTCTTCCAATTCATGTAACTTGTTCCACAGGCTTTTGGATTCCCTTACAAGCGATTCTCTCGTTATTCAACTGTCCACATTGGTTTTTCAGTTCATTTTTTCCCAAAGACAGTACCTGGGAGTCCTTTTCCAAAGTCTGCAGCTGCTCCTGGAGGTGGGCTTTCTCTTTTACCAGCTCGCTTAGGTCAGAGGACAAGGTCTGAAGGAGCTGTGTCTTTTCCTTCACCTCAGCTTCCACCACATCCATGTGAGACAGACATCCTCCTTGTTGAAACTCCAGCTCTCGTATTTTCTCCTCCATCTTCTCGGACGTCAGGCGCAGCTCTTTATTTTCCTTTGACAAAGTATCTACCTCTCCATGAAGCTGGTTTCTCTCCCTGGTGACCGCAGACAGTTTTTCCTCAAGGCGGCTTATGACTCCCTGCTTATTTTCATTGTCTTTTTCTAAAAGCAGCTTCTCTGTCTGAACTATCGCTAAGTCGGCTTCCACAGAGCGGGCACGGTGCTCAATGCTGCCTTGCTCGGACTTGATCCTCTCCAGCTCGCTTTCCACACCAAGAAACCTCTCTCTCCAACTGTCGTTCACCTCGGCTACATTATCTGCGGTAACTCCAGCTGACAATTCAGCTGTGCCCATTTCTAAACTAGCGCTGAGGCCTGCTGAACCTTCACCCCCCTGGTAGAACTCCGGGTTATCACAAGAAAAGGATTCCAATTTTTCCATTAAGTCTGGTGTTTCTTTCCTAAGTTCCTCAACTGTTTTCCCCAATTCTCTGCATGTCTCAGTCTTGGCAGTTAGTTATACTTCCTGTTGAGTTTTGAGTCTAACTATTTCATTTCACTTAGCAAAGTTTCAGCATTTTTGTCACCTTCCTCTATGGCATGAGGTAACCTCAAACTCTCATTTGATGTCTCTTTTACCTGCAGTTGGAGGTTCTGAATGGTTACCTGAGTCTCTAGAAAGTCCATAGGCACCAAAGCATTAGGACCAGAAAGCGATAGTTCGGAAATGCACCCTGCCAAGTCCTGGGCTTTGTCCTCCACTAGGGGATCGGAACTGGTGTCTGGGGACCGCCCCTGAGAACCTTCTCCCGCCAGCATGACCGCCGCAGTCTTGGTGACTTTCTCCATCTCTGGGCTGAGGTCCTGCTGCACATCTCTGTCGCAGATGGGACGAAGATCCTGCTCAGGTGCTCTGTCTCCACTTTCCAAAGCACGTTCTTCTGATCCACTTGTGTCACAGCGGTCGCTTCTGCCCTGGAGAGCCTGTGGTTGTAATATATAATGAGAATGCAATTATTTTTCAGGAAGAATACGAAAAGATTCAACAGGCTTCACTATTGCTTTGTAGACACTGGCTTCTTGCCCCTGCTAAGCACATCTCTTCAAATGACTTATTTCTGACCACATTCTCCCCTCTCCATCCCAATGTCAACACAGTTAAACAGACATTCAGGAGGCATCCTGTCAGGGCAAGGCACTGGCAAGCTGTTTGTCATGAAGACAAACCCTCTAGTTGTGTGATCATCCACACTGGCACACACTTAAATTTCAAATGGTTTTTCTCTCTTGGAATAGTCCAGGTAGCCAAAATACAAATTTTCCTTTGCGATTATCAGACATGAGGCTAACCAATTCCACATAGCTTGCCCAGCTTCCATCTTTAGCATTTCTGATATTCTTCAATAGGAGAAGGAGGTGAAGTGTCACGACCAGATTGTCAGCCCAAGGACTTAAGCCTGCACTTACTAACTGGATTCAGAGAGAAACCATGTGTCTGGACATCACCTTCCTGTCATCTGTCAAACAGGGATCAGCTGCTGTGACTACTCCTGCTGCCTCCTCACCACTTGCCATTGCCATCATACAATGGCAGACAGAGGGAATGAAGTGAGACTCCTCAACTCTACAGCATTAGCAGTTTAGCTGGTAGACTACAAGGACAAAGTCATAAGTGACTAAGCAATTTCACATTCAATAAAGAGAGAAATGTCTTTTTAAACAACTGATATCAAATCACAGATTTGTATCAGGGTAAATTGTTAGAAAATGATTCGGTAATCTGTAATAAGCTCTTACTTTTATTTCAGGACTATAACTCTGTAACATAAAAAAATAGCCAGAAAGGGCTAGAGATGTTAACATTCACATCACATTCCCATTCCTAAGCTCTGAGGGAATGTGTAAGTGTACTTTCTTAACTCACAAAGAATGAAAACATACAACATAGACATCCTGAATACAACTCTTCTGACTCCACAATATAATTTTGTCCAGGAGACTTTAAAACACATCTTCACTAATTCCCCATATTAGAGTGTTTAAATGTAATCACTGTAGAAGTTCAGCTCCCCCAAAAGGTTCATTCCTGTTCCTAAAGTACTGGTTTGTATTTTTAAGAACAGTTGAGAATATTTTTTATGCCCTTGAAAACCTATCATATCTACAAAGGAATTATTTACTTCAGACTGCTGCTCAGAAGCCAGAAGACTTTGGTGATGACCCTCATCTGTCAGCAAGGAATCACTAGGCGTTAGCAGCTCCTGGAGCCTCTCATATTCAGAGTGCAAGTCTTGGTAACGCTGGTCTTTGTCCGTTATTTCATTTGACAGCAGTTGAAGCTTCTGCTTTAGATCTTCAACTTGCTCGGTAAGCTCAGAAACCTTCAAACACATGCTTTCCATTTCCCTCTTATGTTTCTGGTCTGACAACTTGGCTTTCTGCTGGAGCTCTGCCTGCGCTTCTTTCTGCGTCTCCACCTCCACTGTCTTGTTATCGATGACACAGCGAAGGTCCCTCACCTCCGCACTCAGGCTTTCTCTCTCCGCCTCCAGCGCGCTGACTCTCTCGCTGTATTCGTTGCTCCTCATTTCTTGTGTCTTCAGACAAGTTTCCAACTGATTGACTTTACTCTGCAAGATTGCATTTTCTGATTTCATCTGTTTTATGAGTTGTTCCTTTTCACTTTTCCAGTGAGAAAATAGAGTTTTCTCTTCATTCAGTTCTTCGTATTCCTTCTTTTTTAACTCCAAAGCACTCGATAAAGCTTCAGACTCTCTCTCGGCTTTGCTTAACTTTTTGCTTAGTTGTTCAATGTGACATTCCCTTTTCTTCAGAAGGTCTTGAGAACAATCACGCTGCTTTTCCAGATCAGCCAAGGCAAGCTTCAGTTTCTCTGAAGTCAAGGAATTCTCCTGCTGATTGATTTTGTCTTGGAGATCTCTTAACATGGTTTCCTGAGAAGCATTCTTAGCTATGAAAAATAAAAAATAAAAAGCATGGTGAATATTTTAAATATTCATTTTGTAAGAATTCTAAACTGAAAAAAGAAAATCTAAACACACTAACAACTCCTCAGCCCTACAAAAATTGGCATGATTGCCCCGACACCTCCTGCAAAGTAGATCACCAGACAATCATCTAAGCTTCCAGAAAGACAATAAGACACATGGTCCTGTTAGGCATGCTAATGCATTTGTCCATCTTCTTTCTAGGCAGCTTAAGAAAGTGTTGTATAAAATACCAAGAGATTACTTCTCTAAGCAGTAGAAACTTTTTCTTCTGTGTTTGTGTACATGTGGACAGAAGTAGCTGTTTTATTATGCTTCCCAGATGTTGTGTGTTTGACAAATGGAAGGCAAGGCCCTCCACCAGACCCTCCGCCAGCAAAAAGGTCACAACTCACTTCACTGTGTAATAATCACTTTACTGCACTGGGTGGAACCGAGCCTGCCGTACCCCTGACGTGTGCCCGGAGTTTTCACCTCTTATGAAATAATTATTCAGAGAGAGCAGCCCTGAAGTGGAAATACTCCCTTCACTGGGGAGTAATTCTGATTTCCCAGAATGGATATGTAACTGCTCCCTCATTTTAGCCACACTCCACGGGCTTAACACAAAAGAGGAAAAGATGCTTTATATCAGTACCTCTCGAGGCCTCTGTACAGGTATCATTGAGGAAGTATCACCCACGTCCCACTTACTCACCGTAAAACTGGTGTCCGCGCATCCAAGAATCATCTGGGAGCTTTTTCAAACTTTGTTACCACCTGGTTTTCTGCCCAGCGACACACCTGTACCTCCTGGCCCCACCCAGTTGGGAATAACCCCAATGCTTTCATTCAGCAGCGATAGGCATCCTTCCAACTCCCCAGATAAACTGAGGGAGAATAGGAGTTCTCCATAGCAGATGATGACGGCAGCATGTATTCTAAATGCAGGGGTGACAGTAAGTGGAAACCAGATGCTGTTTTAACCCACTAATCTCAGTCTACCTACTGAGCGATGGCTCTCCACAGGCCACAAGGGCTATCAGTCTCCTCTGCATAATTATGGGGACCTGAGAAAATGACCCTGGTGGCCAACAATTGAAAATGCCCAAACGTTCACTTTTCTATTGGTTTTCTTTCATGAAAGGCTGACATTTCTACCCACTACTGTTGAAAAACTGAATGCTGTCTGGGGGACTTAGGAATTTCAAAAAGAAAACAGTCAGAGAGAAGTGTGATCCATAGTTCCATGATCCACAGGGCCAGGTTCAGAGAAATCCTGGATGTGCACCTACCCCAGCTGACAAAAAGAAATGCAACAAGACATATGGTACACCTAAAAATGGGTAACAAACGGCGGATTCATTTGGTGTGTACAGCAGAATTCTGCGGCTCTACAGTAAAGACAGAAGCATTCAGTGAAGTAAGTCATCAAAAACCATGGTCATTCAGGGCTGGGACAACACGCACTTCATGCAGGGAGTTTCCACGGTAAGGGAAAGCGTGAGGAGAGGAGCTTTCTGAGTGTCGTGAATAAACACACAGGGGACGGACAACAGCACTCTGGGAGACAGGCAGAGCTGACAATTTCCTTTTGTGTGCCAAACATGGACCCCTCCAGTTTCTACGTGCTAAAAACAGGCATTTGGGGGCTCTATGGGTTCCAATAAAAATAAAAGTGTCCAACTCTCACTCTAGAATCTAAACAGTGGAAGGGAGAAAACTTTCTGCACATCCTCTGCAGGCATCTTTCTCGGAGACTGGATGGAAAAACTCCAAGTTTCTAAGGCCATCCACCCTCCTCCGTACAGTAGCTTAGGAAATCACTCCACATCACCAGCTTTTACTTACCCCTCATTTCCTCCGCAAAATCCTGGCTCTGACTCAAACACTGCTTGGTCTTCTTCAGTTCTTCCTGCAGGTGGCAGACTTCTCTGGCACTTTGCTCAGACTGACTCTTGAGGAAGCTGTTCTCCCTCTTCATTTCCTAAAGCACAAGTTTACGTGGTTATACTCAGAACAAATGCTCTAGCAAACTCTGACTTCTGCCTCAGCAAGAGTCCCTAATGGAAGTGGTGGTGTATCTCACAGCGGGGAAGATTCACACCTTCCTTTTGAGTACTTTCTACAATTAGACATTCTGAATTAAACCAAATGATTTTATGAACAGAAGTTAAAACAAAAGCACAAAACCCAAATCTGATGGTAAGCGTTTTGCTTCCAGAAAACTATCTGTTTGAACTTTCTCATTGTCTCTAAGCTTGTTAAAGGGTTCGCTCAGATGGAAAACCCTGTTGAAAAGATCCCCAAGGACATAAGCTCCAACTTCTTATCACACCTGAATGATCAACTGTATCTTTGTGAAGTCTGATGTGCTGAGGAACAACAAACATTCACAGGAAAAATGTTTCCTTCACACTCGAAAACCACCTTAAGGTTCACTGGTACAGGGATGTCTTTATGAGTAAATTACCTTGCGTAAGTGTTTATCAAAAAATCTGCAATGAGCCATTAGCCGGAATGGGCATTATACAAGATGTAATATAAGAAAGACAAGAGTCTCCGCCCTCTGGAAGAAGTGACACCCATCACTTACTAACACGGGCAAGTACTAATGAGTGGAGAGGGGGCGTGAGCCGTGGGAAACCAGGCTGTATCACAGAAGCAGGATTCCATTCTCCGTGGAGGAGTCAAAGCTTTCACAGGGAACACAGAGTCCTTGGGCACCTGATCCAATGAAGTGTCCGTGCACCAGAGGGCAAATAAAGTATCAGAGACACAGACACACCCCCAGGTATTATCTGGGGTGACATGTATAATTTTCTGAACCTTAAAAGCAGTAATATTTGTATGCCTGATAAAAGTGCTATTGCTTATTAACCACAGAAGACACAAACTATCATAAACCCTCTGTTTCCTCAACCTGTTTCCCAACCTTCCGTGATGATGTAGCTCAAAAGTATCTCAGCTTGTATGCTCTGCCTCCCTTTGGACCACAGAGAACTGGCATACAATCACAGAATTAAGGGCCTCACATCCTTCAGAGGAAAATTCATAAGGCTAACTTAAAAAAAAACAAGCAAGCAACGTATAACCAGAGACACTGAAATAAAGAACAAACTGACAGTAACCCAGAGGCGGAGGGGAGAGGGGGGTAACAGGGGAAAACAGAGGAAGGCCATCAAGGAACATGCATCAAGGACATGTGGACGAGGCCAAAGGGGGTAGTTTCGAGGGTGGGAGGTGGGGATGGGCAGAGTGGGGGGCAGGCGTGCTGGGGCGAAAAAGGAGACAACTGTACTTGGACAACAAAAGAAATAAAAAATTTTAAAAAATGCACTAAAAAAAATAACCCTGTGAGGAGTAGGGGGACATTTTTAAAGAAACGGTTAAGCGCCGGCCTCCCCAGCCCTGCCGCGCCGTCAGAAAACAGATGGCCCTGGCAGTGCGGGGCTGGACAGCTGCCTTCAGTGATCAGTCTGGTTACCGTCAGCAGATGGGTACTGAGGTAGCAAAGCCAAGTTCACGAAGAGGGGGAATGTGGCTAGGAGGAAGCACTTGAAACCTTGCTGGCAGCAGCTCTGTTCATGCGTACGTGTTCATCTCGTCATCAAGAAAAGTCAGAGCCCGTTGGAGTTCAACTCCTGTCTTTGTCCTAATCCTGCCTGCCTGCCTGCCTGCCATGTTGGCAAATTAAGACATCAATCAGAAAGGAAGGGCTGCTCCATCTGACCCCGAGACTGAGAGGTTGACCTTCACACAAGGCAGTGTTCAAGTGTGCAAAGAAGGATCATTGAGACGCAAGGATGTTACTGACTTACACCAGCATCATTCAACTATAGACACCACAGTCTCCTGGCGGCTCTTCAAACTCCGGAAAACCACCACGAAGAGACTGCAGATGTGAGGGGAAAAGCACCCAAAAGCACTCCAACAAGGACAACGAGGCATTATTAGCCTTTCTTCCCAAAACCTAAGAGCAGTCAGATCTGCAGGATCAGTGCTAAGACCAGCTGAATGAGTTCAACATGAGAGAGAGTGACTGGAATTTAACCACCTGGGTTGACTTAGCATTCTTACTTTGTGACCTATCAAATACTTTCTTTCTACAAAATTAATCAGATCAGTTGGCATCTACAGCTGGAGGTGGCAAGAAAGTGGAGAAGGCCTCATGTGCAAAGCTGTGTGTGCCCCGGAAACGGAGGGGACAACTCCTGTTTAGGTGTCTCTTGCTCTCCATCTGCCTCTGTCCATAACTAGAGACACTAACATGAGTGGGAAGTTAAATGGAAAGGTTGACATGTCTTCCTCTATTCTGACCTTAGCTCCATAAATACATGCTTCTAGCGAAGAAATGTTCAGCCAACCCTGGAACCCAGCACACCTCTAATGCTACAGCTACGACCATCTCAAGAACTTGAAAAGGCCAGAATCAGGAAAAGGAACATCTGAAAATGGAGCTGTGGGCTGCCATCCATGAGCAGGTGGTTTTATCTGTGAGGCCAGGGCCACTCAAGACTTGACTGGGTAGCTGACTATCGATGACAAGTTAAGCACACAAGAATATATTCTCCTAGGCAACTCTTGCATCCTGACATGATTTGCAAAATTGGACCCAAGTCTGGAAAAATGTAACAAAAATCTCTATAGCCACAGGCCAGCATTAGAGCTTAGCAAGCTATTCCACCCTGATCCACTTCTGTTTAGGGGCGGCAAGGGAGGCATCCTTTCCTAGGGCCAGACAAAACAGATTTCAGCTCCTGTGTGCTGTTTCATGATCCCATCCATGAATGAAGCTTAATATGTCCCCTGCTGGGGCCAAATCTGTTTGGTGTACAAGGGACAGAGGCAAAGGATGTGTTTTTCCCTTCTACCTCACCCTTCCTGCCTGTCAGACCAGGCTCCTTAGGGGACCTGGTGTAATATACACCCTCGTGCCCAGAAGGTCCCCAAGCCAGTGCTGCCCCGGTCTTGGCTGTCCAATGCTGGTGCATGACGGCGTAAGCCCAGTGTTCCGGGGCTGGCTGCCGATGGGGCAAGAGCAGTTTATCTGAACCCTCCATTCACTTTGATACGAAATGTTAACTTTACCCTTGATCAGACCGTTAAATCATGTTCCCACTACTGACAATTTCTCATCGTGAGCACTGCATTAGTTTGTGAACACAAGCAAGGAGAATTTCAATACAACCGTCAGGTGATTTTGGCATGCAAAACCTATCGCTGTGCTACATTTGTTTGTACTTACTCACAATTAGTAACAGAAAGAGACCAGAGTGATAGAACAGGCAACCTTCTAAATGTGTCCAACGCCAAATGCTCTGTCCCCTGGCTCATCCCCTGCTGTGCTATGGGTGACAGCAAACAGGTCATAACAGTCGTAAAGAGCAGGGCAATGAGCAGGTGAGGTGCAATGATCTGCTGAGCACTACTGTGCTGGCCAGTGTTGAACTTCACCGTCAATCCAGCTTTGGAAAGGAAGGGGTATTATTCATCCTCATATGCAGATGAGGAGAGTCAGACTCACGGGAAAGTCATTGTCCCAAGGTCACTTTGCAGGTAGGTGGCAGAAAAGCAATGGAATTTCAGGTATCACTCACTAGAGAGCCATCAATATTTCCTCGTGAATTGTGCTACCGCTCGAACTGGGTAAATCACTTTTCTGATCCCAATGCCAATTGAAAATACAAGAGCCAGCTAAATCCTTTGAGTTCTTCCATCTTCTTGTCAAAAGCAGACACACACACACACAATGAAGACAGATACTAAGTGAACTCCCTGGCCCTGGGCTAGGCCCTTGCACACGACTGCCCTCACTGGACACAGGGGTCAATGAAACACTGGTGGAAGTGCAACACGGTGGGCACTGAACTCAGTCTAGACGAGTTCGGGGCAGACAGCCCCACAACTGACCCACCAGACTCTGTGGGGACGCACGACCTTCGGAATCACCTGCAAGACCATGCCCCGCCCACTGCTGTGCCTTGGCCAAGCGGGCCCTTTGAAAAGCCTTTGAACCCTCTCAACCAGAGGACCGCTTTCACAAAAGCCCCCACCAGGCAGCCAGTGGAGCTGCGGGAGAGTTCCTGGCTGCAAGGGGAGCTCGCAGAGTGAGGAGTTCCATGCCAGTCTGCTGGCGGGAATGTTAGCCAAAGCATCTGCTGGTTGGGCCCCGCTGGCCAAAAGGCAAATGTTTGTTTTGTCGAAACAAAACACTTCCATTTTAAAGTGTTCACTGAGGACACCATCATCTGGGAAGAAGCTTCCTCCCCCTCAGGTGCTGGAACTGTGGCCACCTGTCTCCAGCCCTACGACCCCTTGGAGGCTGGCTGGTTGACAGTCACCGGTTTCCTACGTCAGACACTCTGGCTTTACAGTAATGCTACACTCATCAAAGATGGGGGGTGGGGGGGGGGTGAGTACATTTCTATTCTCCTCGCCTGCACAAATAACTGCTTTTTGTAGAGAATTTTTTAAAAAGAAAACTGTTACAATCCAAAAAGTAACTGCCACATATTTAAAGAATACGTTGGAAGTTCTCTTTTCTGTGACTTTTTAAAAATCCTCACCTGAAGATATGTTTATTGATTTTAGAGAAAGAGAAAGAGGGAGAGAGAAAGAGAAAGATGGATGTGAGACAAAAACACCGATCAGTTGGCTCCAGTACAAGCCCCAACTGGGGATCGAACCTGCAACCTTTTGGTGTATCGAGATAATGCTCCAACCCGCTGAACCACCTGGCCAGGGCCTTCCTGTGACATGTGATGGACAAGAAACTTCCGTTCTGCTGTGCTTCCTCATAGTACAGCACTGATTCATGGCTCAATCCAAACTGTTTCACTCTACTGAGTGTCCCGGAATGACTCTTAATTAAGCCCTTTCTAATAAACTCCAGGCCACTAAATAAACTTGGAGAGAAGCTAAATTAAAGTTACCAACAAAATGCTCTCAGTAGGAGCAACGTCAGGGTAGCCCTGCAGCGAGCCTGCAAAGACACTGCCACCATGCTCAATGCACAGGCTAAGGCTGACTTGTGAGGCCAGGGTCGCACAACTTACAATTACCTGATGTTTTCATAAGAATTTGAAAGCTAAAACCTCTTCATCTGACATTTACTTTTGCTCACTTAAATCGCTGATTTTCCACCAGGATTTTAATATTTGATGACTCAAAAGCAACCCTTGGAAAAGGATTTAAGTTATATCCCCCATCCCATCACCAAGTTTGTTTCTTTCCATTTAGAAAATCCATTGCTTTCTTACTTTCATCCACCTCCTAGGGGGTCTAAAACAATCCTTTATAACAAGAGTAGTATATCTTCTTAAATACAAGCTATATTTTCCTGTAATTGCTATAAAGAGTAACTAAATCAGAATAGAAAGTGGGGGAAAAAGCACCATGTTCTATGTCATAGGTTATATACCAAATACTTCGTAAGTAATTCTGGCAAATAAAACAGAAAACGATACGGTCGTGACAGGCTACTGCAAAACGGTGTAGAGATTCTCTGTCACCGCATCTGGAACAGAAGCTGATAAACGCCCATCTCTGCCCCGCACTCACCTCACTGCTCCTCCGCAGCTCACTTTCCGCGGTCTGACTCGCCCGGAAGGCCTGTTGGGATTGGCTGAAATGTTGCTTCAACTCGTCCAATTCCCTTTCCAACTGGTGCTTTCCTGATGCGACCTACAGAGAGAAAAACAAGGCCAAGTTTGGTTTTCTGTTGCTTAATTTGGAAATCATCATGTCGTCTTCTATAATACAACAGTCACTGACTACAAGAACTGAGGCCATCGAGGTTGGGCTGAGACTCTTGCTGTGAAAGACACGGGTCCGACTGCAGGCTTCCCAGTAGAGTGACATGATGTGACTGCCACATAAGACCCATGTGGCTGATGGTTGTAGACACTGAGGAAGAAGTACAGAGCAGGGAGACAAGTAGGAGGCAAGAACAGTAACCCGAGGTGGGAGATGACATGGTCTGGGGCCCTACACAGCCATAGAGGTGGTGGAAGTCGTCACATTCCATGTAAAACACAGGCAGACATAAAGCCAGGTGTGTTCTCAGCAGGGAGGTATGTAGCACATGAAGGGTTCCTGGGGTAGCTGACGACACTCTACCCCAAACAGATAACGGGTATAAGAGAGCATGCCCGAAAACCATTTGTTAAACATTTATTCTATATACATGGTGTTTCAACACAAGAGTTTGAATGTGCTATATGTAATGTACACACACACACCCATACACACATGCACAGAAATTTCCATGTGTACACACACACCCATACACACAAGGGCATGCATGTAAATAGATAAAGGTAGACTCAGCTGAGTGGCAATGACTCACTTTGAGGTATGAGAGAAAAAGGAGAGGTGAAGATGACAGGCAGCACTTGGCCTGAGCAATGTGAAGACCCCAGCTGACATGTCCTGGAATGAGACAGTCCAGGGGAGGAGCGAAACTGAACTGGCAGCTCCAGTTCCACGACTGACATGTGAAGTGCGAGATGCCTTTTAGAGATGCTGAGCGGAAATGTCAGATGCACAATCATGAGTCTCAAGGTCAGGACCGATGCCCCGGCCGGAGATATGAGCATGGCAGCCATCGCCACAGAGAGAAAACCTAAAGCCACACAGCTGGACACATTGTTTTTGAATTGAGTGCTAAACAAGCAAGGTGACGTAATTTTCAGTGCTTGGACTGTTTCAGGGCACAATGACTTGGGAGAGCTCCCACCTGGAGACATCCCACCAGGTTATCTGACCAAGAACCAGAATGTTAGAGAGCTCCACAGGCCCTGACACCCGAGAACCTCACTCCTCACTCTCTCACTCACTCACTGTCCTCTTCTCCAGATGAGAGAAGCCAGACCCAGACAGGTTCCGTCTGTTCTCCTGTTTGAAAGTGGGAGTGTGAGGCTGCAGCATTTTCCCCTCCAGCACATCCCAGGTCAGCTGCGGGACAGAGCTAACATGTCCAAGGACAGGGAGAGGGAATGAGGTGAGGAGCACCTACTTTATCCAGCTCTGCCTGCAGGACGTTGCGAGTGTTCTTGGCCTGCTGCAGCTCCTGCGTGAGTCTGCCTTTTGCCTGCGAGCTCTCTTGGTCCAAAATCTGGAAGGCGCGCTGTTGACGGGAGAGCTCCTGAAAAGCAAAAGACACACTCTTAGGACTGACGACAGTTCACAGGCAGGTTCCAGGGTGACACGATTGTCCCATAGGATATGTGATGGCAGAGCCAGAGACAACAGGGGGCCTAGCTGACCATCCACTTGGTGATAAACATCAGCAGCCTGAGCACAGGTCCCGGTCATCCAACCCTGGTCTCCGAGGGCCAGGACAGGAGTCCACCTGTTGACCGCACCACCGCTGTGAAATCAGTCACCTCTGTTTAAAGTATCCAGGGGCAAAAGAGTACAGCTGAGCTGCAACCATCACAGTTTAGCTGAGACATCAAACGCACTCAAGAATGGAGATTAAAATTTCAAATACCAGCCACCATTCCAGATTGACAATGATGCCAAGTATATGTCACCAATGAACTTGGATAAATGCATAAGGACACCAGAGTAACATTTGCAGTAGCTTTTCCTTTGACATGTAAGTGTGCTTGTGTGTTTTTGGTTGTTACTGGGTTTGGTTTGGTTTGGTTTGGTTTGGTTTTTCTACCACCCTAGTGCTACACCAGGTAAGAGCAGCTTTGGGACTCCTCATATTTTGGACTGGGGATAATGCCTTTCTCTAAGGGACTGTCCTGTATTATAGGATGGTTACCAGCATCCTGGCCCCTAGCCACTAAATGCTGGTAGCCCCCAACTCCCCTATCCCAGTTGTGATGATAAAACATGTCCCCAGATATTGCTAAATATCCCCTGGGAAGAAAAAAAGATCACCCCAGTTGCTCTGGGCAGAGTGACTCAGTTGGTTGGAGCATCATCCCGTGAGTGAACCACAGGGTCACAGGTTCGATTCCAGGTTGGGGCACGTGCCCAGGTGACGGTTTCAGTGCCCAATCAGGGCACATGCAAGAAGCAACCAATCTGTGTTTCTCTCTCACATAGATGTTTCTCGCCTTTCTTTCTCTCTCCCTCCCTTTCCCTCTCTCTAAATCAATGGGTGTGTCCTCAGATGAGGTTAAAACAAATTCACCCCAGCTCACAATTGCCATTCTAGACTATAAAACCCATGGTCTTAAGTCCCCCCTTTCACCCAGGAACTAGCAGGATGCGTGGTGTCTCAGTTGCTCCAGAAATACTAGCTGCCATCTTTCAATACTTGTTTCACCAGGGGGTCACTCTGTAAGTGATATAAGTGTCTAACTGCTAGGCTGTACACCGGAAACTAAGGGAATACTAAATGTCAACCGGAATGAAAGCAGAATATTAATTAAATTTAAAAATACTGAAATGCACAATTGGTGATAATTCCTCCAGGAGGCAGAATGACTTCCTTCTGGGTAATTCTCTGCCTCTTGCCCACCGTGTATAAGTCCTTCCGTGAGACACTCCATGAAGTAGTGGACAGTCAGTGTGTATGTGAGGCCGTGTCACACCCAGATGAGCTCTGAGCTTCAGACACTCTCAGTGGAAGTCCACAGACCCTCCAACCACAGGACACACTGGCAGACCAACCTACCTCCTGCTGGCAGCTGTCCCTCCACAGGAGCATCCTCAGCCCTAACCTGTCACCAGTGTCTCTCCCCACTTACTTCATCGACTACTGTTCTAAAGTGTTTTCCAGCCCACAGGCATTCAAAGCAGACAGAATATTATACAATTTCCTTCACAACAGAAAGGGTTCAAAGGAAGAAATGGGACCTCTTCCTACTGAGAACAACAATCTCAAACAAAGCAGAAAACATGGATGAAAAGGAACATTCTCACTGCTAATTCCTTCTCCAATCAAAACCTGAAAGACTCAAAGTATGAAGGGACATACAGGGACCTTCTCCTCACACGGCATTTCCCTGGCAGAACTTCCCACATGATGACACGCGCTGGCTCCTCCTCTCACTGAGGGCATGAGACACTGCAGACAAACACCTCATGGACCCGTGCACCTTACCTCTTGAAACTCTTTTTCTTTTTCCTTGAGTTTCTGTTCCAGAGAACACCTGGAACTTTCTGCATTCTGTCGCTGACAGCTCAAATCTTCGGTCAGTTTTTTCAGTTTTTGTTCCAGTGCAGTGCTCTAACAGCAAATAAAAATGCACAGTAGAAAACAAAGTGTTCAAGGAAGGAAGTCATATTTCTGACATTAGAAAAATTAGTCCCAAGTTCTGGTTCAAGTTTACCATTGTGTTTTGACATTTTTATTTCATAAAAAGTTGGGTTTAACTATTAGCCATATAGAAAACCACAATAGTTATTTTAGTACATATAACATTTATGTTTGAGAAATAGAAATAAGAACGTAAAGGCTTAGACCATTGAAATCCTTCCTCATGTGCACTGTAAAAAGGAACTCGGTGTGTCAGAAGCAAGTTCATCAAACGTTTAGCTGCATTGGACAGATTAAAATGCAGCGATGGTCGTGGAAGTTACAGCTGTCAGATAATCAGAGGGTTCCCATTGCTCTCAAGGGGTAGTCTGTTTCAAGCATAATACATTCTGTGACAAACTGGAAATATTAAAAGGCTTCTTTCCACAGTGCTCTCGCTTTGCCATTTTAAATTTCTGGAGATTCACAGCGCTCTAGGGAATATGACACCTGGTTTTTAACCAAGTTGCCATGAGCAACACCAAGAACCTTCTTTTGTCTTTTCACAGAGCCTTTCTTCCTTAAAATTGTCCTTTAAACATGAACTACATCAAAATTGAGGATGCTTTTCTCAAACTAATTGGAACCAAGTGGTCTGAAATCTTCACGTGCTGAAACCCATTCCTCTCTCTTCCCCATGGTGCCCACGTCCTGAAACTGCACCCACAAAACCACTCTGAGAGCCCAAGGAGGGGTCAGAGCAGGTCCTGTGCGTGGGAGAGAACTGCCTGGTCCAGAACAAAATGCGCCCAATGGGACAAATCCCTCTACTAATGTATTCTCCTGAGACTCATCATAGTCCCCTTTAGAACTATTACAAATAGTAGGGATGTAAGAGAAAATTCATTAGAAAAGAGAACACTATGTAATACCTTGCCAGAACACCAGTCAAACACCAATCATGAACTAAGCAAAGATTAAAAGAGCAAAGCTGATCATAAATGACCACAGAGTTTTACAAGTATCAAAATTTCAAAATGTCAACTTCAAAACCTAATATAAAAACCCAGTGGTTCAAATTAATGTCCACTGCCTTGGATATTAAGACACCTTTGTCATTACCCTTCATTTTCTTGAATTTCAAATCACCAAGGAAAAGTAGTACAACACATTATTTATAATAGGCCTGGATTCAGTAAACACTGATTGTATGCCTGCTAGACGTCCAACAATGCGCCAGGTACTGGGGATACAGCAGTAAACAATTCAGATGAAAATCACTGCCCACTCAGACCAGCATTTTGGACTGCAGCAAATGTGAGGGGGAAACCCCACAAATGGTGTGGTACATGAATGAGCACTTGGCCCCCTCTGCTGGCCCCTCTTCAAACTGCAAGTCACTCCATGAAAGGATCCCAGAATCAACTTTTTCTTCCTAGAAACAGTGGGTTAAACAAGATCTTCTAGGAGGTTTTATGTACACTTTAATTAAAATTTTAAAAATGACACCCTGATATTAGTGGTGCACAATCACATCTGAGTAGCTAAGCACTGGGTGTCATGATGTGCCAGAACATTCTGAAAGAGTGTCCAGGGCTCAAGGACCTGAACATATGCACCACGGGACCCTGGCACTCAGTGTTCTGGGCCTGAGGCCGTCACCTGTCACTGTGGGTGGTGAACTCCAGGCTTGCTGCAAGCCCCAAGAGTTTGTTTCTGTGTGACTTCAGCAGCTCTGTGTCCCACGTGGCTCATAAATGGAACATGGGTGGGAAAGAAGCATTCAAGTCGCAGCAGATGTTCACTGAAGAACATGGCATTGACTTTGGGTCAGTGAGCTCCATTTCACTTAACAGGTGACTGTAATGGTAGTCCAGGGAAGAGCATAAACAGTGCACAACTTGACTTCAGCAACTGATTTGACCTGGTCACATTGTCCTTACAGGCAAGACAGGGAAAGGCAGACTGAATTTTTAGTTAGGTGGGTTGTAGCTCAGGGACAAATGAAATAATAAAGCACTGAATGAGCAAGTGTGAAGAACCTGGAGGGGCCACTAAGAGAAAGAAAGCTGAGCTGTGGTCTCAGCACTCAGCACTGTCCTACTCATGTATTAGGATTCATGATGCAGTCAAAAGAGACTTCAGCAGGTATATAAGCTAGAACAAGGATTCAGTGTTCTTGTCCCATCAAAGCAACAACACAAAAGGTGAAAGGATAAGTATGATTCTCATCCAGAGGAAAGATTGAGTTGGTGGGAACGCAACTGAAAATGAGCTTCATGGACAAAGAGCTCAGTGTAACAGTAACTACTAATATCAGTATAAGTTGACCTGTTCCAAGCACTATGTTAAGCCTTCATGGAAATTCCTGCAATCTCTACAACGATCCTATGACACAGGCTTCATTAACATTTTTAATGATTAGGCAACGGAGGCTCAGAACACCATAGAACTGGGATATAGCTCTAAGAAGCAATACAACTGGGATGTGGGAGAGACAGAACTCAAATCCAAGTCTCTTTAACTTGGAAAACCAGCTCAGACTGCACAAGACAATGCATATATTGCTCAAGGCCGGCCACGGTCCCTTTGGCCCTGCACTGCACCCTCATCCATCTGATTGGTACTTCTCAAGAGTTGTTCTGTGCAAAGCACTGCACTAGCAGAAGGTCTGAAAATGAACCCACACTACCACATCCACAGACAAACTAGATGTGCATTTCCCTCTTCCTCCATATCAGGAACAACTAGAAACTCTGGCCCTTGCATCAAAACAGGCATAAGCAAGCTCTAAAAGGAGAGGAGCCTGATTGACTGCAGACTTCAGGCCCGGGGGAAAACTTCATGGATATCAATAATACCCTGAGGCAGTTCCTTCCAGGAATGCCCAGGAAAGCAAGACATTCTCAGAAAAAGGAAAATTAAGACAATCTGTGGCCGGCAGCAGAGTTAAAGGAAGTTCTCTGAACAGGA
The DNA here is from genome assembly GCF_004126475.2 of Phyllostomus discolor. Taxonomy (NCBI): domain Eukaryota; kingdom Metazoa; phylum Chordata; class Mammalia; order Chiroptera; family Phyllostomidae; genus Phyllostomus; species Phyllostomus discolor. Next base: position 12,700,468 of record NC_040916.2, on the reverse strand, counting down.
AATGGTGAAAGGAAGGAATTGGAAGGGAACTGAGAAAGAAGAGGACAGAAGCATATATCAATATAATGGGTTTTCCTTCCCTTCTTCAGTTTTGCCAACTGTGTTTGATAGTTGCAGCAAAAATGAAAATGTTGTCTGATACAATTCCACATATATGTAGAGAAAATATTTAAATTCCATTAGAAACAGAGTAAGATAACAAATGAATAGAGAAGTAAATTTTCTATAATTTATTACAGCAGGTAGAATGACAACACCAATAGATGGTGATAAGCTGTGTGGACTCATGATGGAATGTCTAGAAAATCACTGTGAAGGCTCTACAAAAAGTACATTAAAAAACACTATAGCAAAACAATAATGGTGTTTCAAATTACATGCAACTAACCCTCAGGAAAGCAGGAAGAAAGACAACAGATGAAAAATGAAAAGATATAGAAAACAAAAAGTAAGATGGCAAACTTAAACATGGGCTATCAATTACATTAAGTGTAAATAGTCTAAATTCACTAATGAAAAGAAAGATAGTCAAAGAGTGGATTCAAAAATACACCCTAATGTATACTATCTACATCAAGCTCACTTCAAGTATAATAATATAAATAGGCTGATAGTAAAAAGACAGAATTAAATGTCACAGCAACATTAATCAATGGAAAGCCAAAGTGGCTATATTACTATCAGATAAGGTAGACTTCAGAATACAGGAAATTGCCAGAGACACCAAGGGTACTATAGAAGGGTCAATGCACCCAGAGGTCATAGCAATCCTAAAGGTGTATGCCCCTGACAATGGAGCTACAAAGTATGGGTAGAAAAAGCTGATAAAACTGAAAGGAGAAATAAACAAAGGAACAATAATGGGGTGCTTTCAACATCCCAGTCTCAACAATTGATAGACCTAGACAGAAAATCAGCAAGGGTTTAGATTTCAACGATACCATCAACCAACAGGAGATACTGCGTTTTAGAACACTTGACCCAATGACAATATGCATTTTTTTCCAAGTGCCCATGAAACATGTATCAAGATAGACCATATCCTGGGGCATAAAACAAACCTCAACAAATTGTAAAGATTGGAGATCCTTGAGTATGTTCTCTGGACATAATGGAGTCAAATGAAAAATCACTAATGGAAAAAGGAAAATCTCCAAACACTTGGAAGCTAAACAAATTATTTCTTTAAAAAAAAATTTTTTTTAATTTTAATCATTGTTCAAGTACAGTTTTCTCCCTTTTACTCCCAGTCCAGCCCAACCTCTTCCCTCTTCCCTCCCCTCTTCCTTCACATTACCACCCTCCCCCTATCTTTTGTCCATGTGTCCTTTAAATTTGTTCCCGTAAACCCTTCCCATTCTCCCCTGAAATTCCCTCTTCTCTCCCCTGTGGACATTGTCAGTCTGTCCTCTATTTCAGTGTCTTCGGCTACATTTTGCTTGTTTCTTTGTTTTGTTGTTTAGGTGCATGTTAAAGGTGAGATCATATGGTGTTTGTCTTTCACTGCCTGGCTTGTTTCGCTTAGCATAATGCTTTCCAGCTCCATCCAAGCTGTTGCAAAGGGTAGGAGCTCCTTCTTTCTTTCTGCTGCATAGAATTCCATTGTGTAAATGTACCACAGTTTTTTGATCCATTCATTTACTGATGGGCATCTAGGTTGCTTCCAGCACCTAGCTAGCTAAACAAATTATTTCTAAAGAATTCATGGGTCCAAGGAAAAAAACATTAAACACACTGAACTGAAAAAAAATTAAAGTACAATATATCCAAATTGTAGAATACAGTTAAAGGAGTACTGAGAGGGAAATTTATAGCATTAAATGCTTCTGTGAGAAAAGAAGAAAAGTCTCACATTAACCATCTAAATACCCAACCTCAACAACCTAGAGAAACAAGAAGAAAATAATCCAAAGCAAGCAAGTGAAAATAATCATAAAGAATAATGAAATGGAAAACAGAAAAATAAGAGAAGCAATGAACTAAAGAGCTGATTTGTTAGAAAAATCAATAAAAAACACTGAACCTGGGAAATCTTTAGGAAGACTGACAATGAGAAGAAACAGGAGACACAAATGTCAGAGTAGCACATGACACACAGGCATCAAAAAATAAGAAAATACTTCAAAGAGCTCCACATACATGTATTTGACAACTCAGTGAAATTAACGATTTCCCTCTAGAAACATAAACTACCTCAACTCATTCAATATGAAATAAGTCATTTTAATAGCAATGTCAATATTTTAAAGTTGAATTTGTAATTTTAACACTCTCAAAACAGAGATCTCGAGATGGCTTCATGGAAGATTCTACAAAATATATAAAGAAATAACACAAATTCTACACAATCTCTTTAAAATAAAGAAGAGGAGGAAATGCTTCTCAGTTTATTTTACAGAGTTAATGTTCCTGTAATGATCTCTGATACAAATACCAAAGACAGAAAAAAGAAAAACAAGAAGCTGACAAATATAACTCAGGAATATAGACACAAAAATCCTTAACAAACTATTAGCAAATAAAATTAGGAACTATATCAAAAGAATTATACACCATTCCAAGTAGTGCTTATTCCAAGGATGCAAAGCTCATGCAAATATTTAACAAGCAATTGGTGTAATCAGCCATATTGACAAGGCATTATTTCATAAAACTATGTGTGAATCTATAATTATCTTGAAATTTAAAAGATTAATTTCTTTAAAAGACAGAAAAAATCTGCCCACAAGAAATAAACTGGACATAAAGGTAGGTGTATATACTACATTGGTTTTTACTTTCTGCCTCAGAAATTTCTAGTTTATGAGAAGTCAATTCCTTAAGTCTGACAGGATTAAGTTTGCAAGTTTCTCTGTGATTCTGACAATGAGCCACGTGTGGGAACCCCACAGACAAGGGGATGCCTGGAGAAAAGGGAAGAGGGAAGGGGCTCACAGGAAGAGAAGCATGGCAAGGGCATTGCAGAAGGAGAGTATGTCAAGCAGAAGGAGCCTGGGATCAGAGAGAGATTAGGTTCATGACATATCCAATAGGTATGGGTGGCCCCAGAAGATAATTCCTTTCTCCCTGCACTTGTCCTCAATACACCATGCTGTCTGTGACCTCTGTATCAGTGTCCCACCCCCATTAGGATGAAGTTCCATGAGGGCATTGACTTTTGTCTGATCCCTCACTGCTCCATCCCCAGGTCTAGAAGAGGGCCTGACACATTCAGCAGTCTACATGTGTTGGTCAAAGGAGTCTGTGAACAAATGAATAGGGGAAATAGAAGAGCAGAGAGATAGGTCAGGGCTGAAGCTGCAACCATTCCCCCTAATCCCCCTAAAATACCCTACAATAACAGTCCTTTGTTGGAGCTTTAAGATTGCATGGATACGGGATTTCAAGAACAGATCAATTGATTACATTCTATCATAATTCCTGAACATCTTTTAAAGCTCCATGACTTTAAGTCTCTTATATAGGCCAGAAAATGTGCTGGGTGCTGCATATCCATGGCCGTTAATCTTCACCCTCTCAGATGTCAGAGGTGAGGGATCTGCTCAAGTCCCTTGGATGGGAAACATGCAGTCCAGGACTGACCCCTCGTCCCCCCAGCTCTGAAAGAACTTACCAGTTCTACGGCACAAATACTGCCTAGGATACATGAAGAAGGCTCATTACACCATTTACCTGATCAATTTAAGCATCAAGTATGGTTTCCCAGAAAGTGCATGGACAAAAGTGGACATTTTGAAAAAAATCATGAAAAGTCAAGTACCTTGCTTGATGCCTGGTCATACTGTGCTGTCAGTTCAGCCCTACTTTTATTCAAAACTTCCTCTCTTTCATTCAATTCCATGTTTGCTTTGTCCCGTTGGAGCTGGAGTTCTGGCCACTGATTCACTTGGGCTTTCATTTCTTTCTTGTGTCCTGGCAGTTGTAGCTCCAACTCACCATCCTGGCTCCTTAGCGCTTAAATAGCAAACAAAACCCGCATTCCATTAACATCTGCTTTTCACATCAAATTTAAAACTATATCCAGAATTTATTATTCAGGTTACTCTGCTCTGAAATCTTTGATCAGACAAATGGAAGTCAAAGCACATTAAACACAGAAGCTACTCTTATTGGATTTAATTTCAATGTGTAGTTTCCATTGTTATTTATACTCAAGTGCCCTGTAGGAAGCAGAAGAAACCAATTTTCTTGTTATCATAGAAAACATCAGGAAGAGAATGCTTTCCTAAAATTGTGAATATTATTGGACTGAGGGTGCAAAAAGTGCATCACCTATAAAACCTTTCTTCAGTCACCAGTTGGTTTCACACTGGCAGACTAATACTTGTTTTCTGAGGATATCAAAGAAATAAGTGATGAGCCATGAAAAATGTACCCTTCCACATATCCCAGTAGCTTTGTCTCCAGTAAAGATCAAGGCAGTGTGAATCTCCTCTACTGCCAAAGTTCACCTCACATAATCCTTGATGCCCCGCCCCCACGCACACACACAATATTGGTCCTAATGGTACTGACCAGGTGAGAGTTTTCACCAGTGAACACCGATGATCATGTTGGATATATCATAGCAGTGGAAATGATCCTAGTCTGCAGAGTAGAGTCCAAACCACCACCTGGTACCCTTGGCTGCCAGATGCAGCCTGGGACAGTGGCCAAGGTCACAGGTTTGCTTCCATATGGACAAGCTGGCAGCGCAGAGCAAAGCTGTTCTGCACACACATGCCACACCTCTGGCCAAAAGTGGCCAGACTCAGGCTGGTTTCATGGGGCACAAAAGGAGCCAGAGGAGAAGGGTGAGGAGTGTCAACTGTAACCAACCTACTCACCCTGCTTCTGCAGGACAAGTCAAAGGCATCCATTCTACCTTTGAAAGCTTCAAGGTCCCAGCTTATCAGGACAAATAAAGGTACCCCTCCAAAATTGTGATATCTTTTCTCATCCTCAAAAAGGCAGTATTTCCACATCACCAGCCTAGGTTGCTGACCACAGATATGGCTAACAAATCCCATAAGCACTTTCCAGGACTACAAATGCCTGGAATGACTTCTCAAATTATCTCCGGAAAATGTAAACCTGATTGAGCTCAAAAAATTACCTTGATTCTGGGTTTTCAGTTGATCCAAAAGATGAGAACTGCTAGCATTATCACAGAAGCTGCTATCAGCACCTCTTTGCCCTACTGGCAAAGCTGATCTGCTACTCGGAGTTGCTTCTTGTTCCCGGGAAAAGTGAGATGCGGAGGAACCTCTCCTAATGGGAGTCTGTAGAGCATTGGAAGAAAGACGACTTGGGGTCTGCTCTTGTTGCCATGGGAACACGGAGGAGGAGGCCTGGTGTCGGGCGATGTCCCGGTGATTCATGGTGTTTTGTGGAATAACCTGGCTGGCTTTCTGTAAAGACAGAAACTCTTTAGCGTCCTTGAGAAATCATAGTATCCAAGACTCTTTTCAAGCAGAACATAAAGCCATGCCAACAGGTTAGCATTCCCACTGGGTACCAGGAAAGGACTTTCATCCAGTCAAGGGAACCATTAAGACCCAAGGCCCAGGGAGATTTTCTTCTGGTCAGACTTCAGCATTGAAAGGTGAAGCCAGCACTACTGAGGCCCAATCTGTTCCATGTGGGCTCAGTTTTTGTATCTATTCTGCATCCCTCAAGTACTCCATTAAAGACACAAGTGCCAATTTGAATCATGGAGTTTGCTTTTCCTCTACCTGCCGCTTGTCACCACCAAACTCCCACCCTCTATAGCTTTGCACAAAGAGAATCAAAATTCAATACCAGCCCTGTCTGGTGTAGCTCATTGGCTTGAGTACTGGCTTGGGAATGGAAAGGTCCCTGGTCCAATTGCCAGTCAGGGCACATGCCTTGGTTGCAGGAATGCGAGAGGCAACCGATCACTCTATGTCTCACACATGGAGGTTTCTCTCCCTCTCTTCCACCCTCCCTTATCCTCTCTGTAAAAGTAAATGAATGAAATCTTAAATTTTTTTGATATTAATCTACAGAACTCGTGCAAGAATCTCACTTTCCACCATACCACACCCCACCAAATGTCCTATTAATTATCTTGTGTTACATAATAGACATTTGTGGATTTCTTTAATGTCTTGAATTCTTCTCTTTTTCTTTCCATCTGCATTCTGACAAGACATGGCTGGAGGTGCTACATTTCATTCTTTACCTAAGTGCTTTTCCTGCCACAGGGAGAGGTTTAAGGGTTATGGACTCAGGTTCCTCCACTAAATAACTCTTGGAATTAAGGTCAGGGGCAGAATTGGTACAAATGACTTAACTGGATAACAAAGCACAAGGTAATTCTAGGTCATAGCAAAGAAATTATTGTTTAATTTTTATTCATCACAATAAGCAATGCGTTTGTCATCCATGAAAATCCTGGTGACTCCAAAACAAGGGTCCAAGACACAAAAAGAATTAAAATTGTTCAATCTCTGATGTGGACTTTTGAGCCTCAATATTTAACATATCTACTTGGAAACTCTGCCTTCCACTCTTTGTGAAATTGTGCCATCTTATCAAGTTCTTGTTTAGTGGAAACACACCACTAAATCGCAAATGAATTTTTTTAAACAAATAATAGCATAGGAGCAAAACTGTCAAGGAAAATTCTATAGATACCAGGTGTTTTCAGAGTCAGTCCCTAAGCAAGAAGGAGGGGTGTCTAAAACATGCATTTTGTTTATTTTGTTGACATTAAACAAATATCTTCGTCTACCTCTCTCTGCTCATTTACACACATAGAAACGGACTTTAAAACCCCTGCCAGCAACTTACTTCTTAAAAGAATTGGGGAGATAAAGGAATCTCCCCACCCTATTGTATTCACTCTTTCCCTATTTCGTAAATTAAGAAATATCATAACCAGCCCTGGCCGGGTGGCTCAGTTGATTGGAGCATTGTCCCATTCACCAAAAGGTTGCAGGTTCAATTCCTGGTCAGGGCACATACCTGGGTGGCAGGTTCCACCCCCATTCAGGGTGTATATAGGAGAGCAACTGATGGAGACACTGAGGGAGGACCAGAGGGAGGAAAAGAGGGACAGGGGGAGAAAAGAAGGAGGGAAGAATGAAATATCGTAACCAATGCATAAGGAATTTTGTTTTTTCAGTGTAAGAAAAATACACCAGCTCTATGTCAAGCGGGTTTTTCTCTAGCGCTGTTGTAGCCTATATGAAAGCACTTTCGCAACTGCACACTGCTATAAGGCCTATAATTAACTTATTTTTGTCTGCAAGGCTTTCACCTCTGCCTCTAATCTTTTCTGTTCTTCAACTTCTGTATTATATTTTTCTTTTCGATCTTCATATTTGGAAACTAAACACAGACAAGGAGATACAGATTTACTTTGATTATTTACTTTGTCAACTCACAGATCATCATTAAATAGGTAGTTCAGAAATGAGTATCTTAGTACAGCAGAAAGAACGTTTCAGTTAGGGCAACAGATATTGGTCAAATTCTTCAAAGATCAAAATCCATGGAAACACAGGTGTTTTGAATGTTTAGAAATGAAATTCTTTTTGAAACACACCACAGAAGGATAAAGCCAGAAGTGTAGGCTGGCCAATAAGTCTGCTTCTTTGAATGAGTTACAGCAGAAATTCAGAAAAGGCTGGCAAGAGTAAAGACACCGAAGTCATTAACGTCCCTGAAAATGGCTACAAGAAAGTTTCGTGGTGGGATGCCTTTTCCTAAGGCATGCCCTACATTTTTCAATCTTCCCTAGAACTTCTCCAAACAACTTGGTGGAATATCTAAATGTAAGTAAAAAAATCAGTGAAAACTATAGTCTTACTAACCTGATGGCTCAATGGAGTTCAACAGATGTATTGATGTACAGGTGACAGCCAGTGGTTGCATTTTTTGTGTGCCCAGATTAGAAATTGAGTTCAGAGCTGAATTCATTTATTTCTTTGGCACAACTGAAATCTCCCTAGAAGAACTGTGGGTATGCAGGGGAAAACTCCTTACCGCTATAATACTGACTTGGAGTTATTGGAGTCGTGAACAGTTTTGGTGGTGAGTCATATGCACTCCCAGAGACATCTGCAGGCCGCGCGGCTTTCTGGCTTCTTTCAAGTTCAGATTTACAGCTGTTGGAAAAGGAAACGAGATGATGCCAAATCAAAGCAAAAGCAACAGAATAGCAACACCATACTGTTTCCAGAGAGGCCTCAGCTTACGAAACTCACCACGTCAGAACTCTTACCACTTCATTGACCCAATACACATGTGACAGACATAAGCTCAGTGACTTGTCTTTAAGGGACTTAGACTAGTTAGGAAAACGGAAATAAACCAATAATTACAATGTCATGAAGGCTATAATGAACACCTATAATAGCCACACAGAGTGCAAGAAAGAGTTGGGAGGTCAGGGATATATTCCAAGTCAATTTTATATTATAAGCCAGAGAGAGAGAGACAGGGGTATAAAAGAACCCAGAACTTCAGAAACATAGGGAATATCTGGTATCTCTGAGGCACAGGCTAAAAAAATCACAAAACCAGATGCCATTACTTATGTTATTAAGTCGTAACAAAGCACAGACTTGATCTATGTACCACGTGATTTATGGTATTTATTTGTTTACTTATTTATTTTGTGTGTGTGTGCAGGTAACATTTTTAAAACACATATAAAAATCAAGTTAACATAATGCATAAATATATGGCTGAAAACAGGTACAAAGAAATGGGAGAAGTAAGCTACATATTGTAAATACATACAGAATATCCCTGCCATTTAAGTTCTGAACACCTTTCAGAATAAAACAACCTGGAAGAAGATTCAATTCTTGCAAGCCTTTAATATCTGACTTTAGCTTAATATAGAAATACGACGAGCACCCTGTTAGAACAGCTAACGTGCACCACTCCCTTTGGCATGCACGCAGTGCTCCAAGGAGAGAGTGAAGACAGTGCCTGAGCGCCCCAGCTCCCCAGCCCCAAATCTGATCTCAGAAGCAGCAATACCCGGGCTGACAACGGCCACTCAGCAAACCACAGCATCACCTTGGAGCTCACTGTAGGTAACAGCACTGTCCAATAAAAGTGCTCTACGAACATGAAAAAAGTAACAAGAAATATGTGAATTTCACCTTAATATTTAATTTGAAGTTTTCAGAATACCGTCATTTCAACTTATAATCAACAAAATGTTTTGTATTGCTTTTTATTAACTCTTCAGAATTTGGTGTGCATCTCAGTTTGCATGGCTACACTTCAAGGGCACAACAGCCACCTGTGGCCAGCAGCTGCCACGTTGGACAATGGAGGTCCACAGATGAATTTTATTTTGTTTTTTAATTATATTTTATTGATTATGCTGTGACAGTTGTCCCATTTTTTCCCACCTTTATTCCCCTCTACCCTGTACCCCTTCCCACCTGCATCCCCCCACCTTAATTCATGTCCATGGGCCACACATAGAAGTTCTTTGGCTTCTCCATTTGCTATACTATTCTTAACCGCCCCCTGTCTATTTTGTACCCACCATTTACACTTTTTATGTCCTGTACTTTTTCCCCTATGCTCCCCCTACCCGCTCCCCACTGATAACCCTCCATGTGATCTCCATTTCTGTGATTCTGTTCCTGTTCTAGTTGTCTGCTTAGTTCATTTTTGTTTTTGTTCTTTTTTAGGTTCAGTTGTTGATTGTTGTGAGTTTGCTGTCATTTTACTGTTCATATTTTTTATCTTCTTTTTCTTAGATAAGTCCCTTTAACATTTCATTTAATAAGGGCTTGGTGATGATGAGCTCCTTTAACTTGACCTTATCTGGGAAGCATTTTATCTGCCCTTCCATTCTAGCAATGATAGCTTTGCTGGATAGAGCAATCTTGGATATAGGTCCTTGCCTTTCATGACTTGGAATACTTCTTTCTAAGCCCTTCTTGCCTGTAAGGTTTCTTTTGAGAAATCAGCTGACAGTCTTATGGGCACTCCTTTGTAGGTAACTGTCTCCTTTTCTCTTGCTGCTTTTAAGATTCTCTCCTCCACTGGCTGGTATAGCTCAGTGGATTGAATGCTGGCCTATGAACCAAAGGGTCACCAGTTCGATTCCCAGTCTTGGGCACATGCCTAGGCTGTGGGGCAGGTCCACCAGAAGAGGGCACATGAGAGGCAACCACACATTGATGTTTCTCTCCCTCTCTTTCTCCCTCCCCATCTCTCAAAATAAATAAATAAATAAATAAAATCTTTAAAAAATTCTCTCCTTATCTTTAATCTTAGGTAATATAATTATGATGTGCCTTGGTGTGTGCTTCCTTGGGTCCAACTTCTTTGGGACTCTCTGAGCTTCCTGGGCTTCCTGGAAGACTATTTCCTTTGCCAGATTGGGGAAGTTCTCCCTTATTATATTTTCAAGTAAGTTTTCAATTTCTTGCTCTTCCTCTTCTTCTGGCATCCCTATGATTCGGATGTTGGTATGGTCAAAGTTGTTCCAGAGGCTCCTAAGCCTCTCCTCATTTTGTTGAATTGTTTCTTCATTCTGTTCTGGTTGAATGTTTACCTCTTCCTTCTGCTTCAAATAGTTGATTTGAGTCCTGGTTTCCTTCCCTTCACTGTTGGTTTCCTGTATATTTTGCTTTATTTCACTTTGCATAGCCTTCACTTCTTCCTCTACTTTGCAACCATGCTCAACCATTTCTGGGAGCATCCTGATTACCGGTGTTTTGAACTCTGCATCTGATAGGTTGGCCATCTCTTCATCGCTTAGTTCTTTTCCTGAAGTTTTGATCTGTTCTTTCATTTGGGTCGTACTTTTTTGGCTTGCAGCACCTGTTGCGTTAAGAAGTGGAGCCTCATGTGTTCCCCAGGGTGGGGCAACCCACGTGGCTGCGTTGTGATGCTGTATGTGGGGGAGGGGTCAGGGAGGGAACAGTGCTGCTTGCTCTGCTCTCCGCCGGTTTTCAGTCACTTCCCCCGCTGCCCACAATCAAATTGGGCCCTTCTGGTGCTGATTCCCAGGTAGGTGGGTTTATGTACATTCTAGGATCCCGAGGGCCTCTCCAACCAACTCTCCTATGAGGCTGGGATTTTCTCCCATCACTAAAACCCCTACAGGTTTTTACAGCTAGAGGTTTTGAGGCTTTCTTTTCCCGTGATAGAACCCTGGGTTGCACCATCTGGCTCCCCAGTTGTTCTTCCCGGTTTATCTGGATGCAAATGTGGGACCGCCACCCACTGCATCACCCCCCACCCCACTCCCAGGTCCTCTAGCTGCCATCCTGCCGTGTGCCCTCTCCGGCCAGCTGCCCATCCCTGTCCCTCCCACCTGTATGAATGAATGTATCTTCTTGAACTCCTTGGTTGTTGGACTTCCATACAGCTTGATTTTCTGCAATTCTGGTTGCAGAATTTTTAAATTTGTTGTTGTCCTTTTTTTGGTTGTGTGAGGAGGCAAAGTGTATCTACGTGTGCCTCCATCTTGGCCGGAAGTCTCGGAAATGAATTTCGAAGGGTCTTGCATAACTGAGGTTTCTTTTCCCTTTCAAAATTCAGCTCTTACCCCCACTTTTCCTATTTTTCATTAAAAAACAAAATTATTATTTTAAATGGATTATTAAATAGCTTATTATTTTAAGTAATAAAAGTACATAGTGCTACTATTTCCTTTATAAACATTTGTTTCTCCTTTCTCTTAGGGACAAAGACACAAACCACTACCACTGAAAAAGCACTAAAATAAACTGTTTTTGGCTAGGTTTGACGACACAAGGTTACCATATTCAACAGTTTTTGATCAACCTTTCAAATGGTCGAACCAAACTTGGTGGAGATGTTCCTGAAACATAATCAGTGGCTATTGATGGAGAAAAGAAGCTCCTGCCTTGCACTGGAAGGTTATCAGTGAGAACTTCAGCTCTACACTCACCAGTTTTTGTGGTCTTGTTTTTACACTCTTTAACAGTTGTTACACTCAGGACAGCGATGCTCTTCATAGTTGTTACAGTCTGAAGTTTATATAGCTTATAAACTTTTAGGAACATCTATATCCACATTAGAAAATACGAATATTTCAAACTGAGTGTGCCACAGGGGTTTTCTAACCCCATGAAGATGGAGACAATGGATAACAACGATACTAGTAACGCTGGCATTTAACAGTCGCTCTGTGCCACGTCCAACCCTGTGCAGTGTAAATCCCACAAAGTGCCAAAGCACTTTGCAATGAAATATAGGAATGCATACAAAAGTGCCCTGCCCTAACATGTTAAAAATACAAGCGTTTCTGACTAAGTTATTAAAACCAGTACTTCTAAAACCAGCAACCAAAATATGCTTTCCAAAGAAATGAATATTCCAGCATACTGAGGTGAGCTTCCTACTTTCCTAGCACCTATTTTTCAAAATGAATGACTTATCTTTCATTCATTCATTCATTCATTCAAGAAATATCTGAGGACCTACAATTGCCAGATGCTGAGGATACAGTGACGAACAAGATAGACCAAATCCCTGTTCTCATGGAATTTGGCAGGTCGGATAATAAACAAGAAAATGAAAAACTAACAAGATACAAGTTTACTCCTAATGTGATTTACAGGAGTGATTTACTCCTAACGTGCCACCTTCCTACGTGGATAGGAAACAAAATAGGAAAAAAAAAATCTCTGAGCCTAAAAATGCCTCAACTAAATGTAATGTGGAATCCTGGGTCAGATCCTGGAACAGAAAAAAGACATTACTGGAAATACTATTCAAATTCTAATCAAGTCTGTAGTTAACAGCACTGAATCAATGTTTATTTCTGCTTTGGTCATTGTCCTTGGTTGTATAAATGTTAACAGTTGTTTCTGTAAGTCTACTGTTATTTAAAGGATTCTTTTTCAAACTTATGGGTGCACATTTGCAGGCTCCACAATGGAACAATTTCCTCAAGTACTTTTTGTGTTTAGCTTCTATCATTCCCATTATTTGGACAAAACTCCTGTCTTAGAACAAGAAGTTACCATTATAAACTAGCAGTGTTTAGGCCCATCTAAATATATTTTGATAATGCCTCTACTGTTTTGTGAGTGGAAAAGTAAGTAATAAGCACTTTTTATTGCTTCAGTAGGACACTGAAATTGGCAAATTCACTAAGGAATGCTGAAGCTCCCTCTCAGATGCAAATCTTAGGAGGAACCTCTTCTTGACTTTGCTTCCCTCCCTCCTTTTCCTGCTCAGATGCCACCATCCAGGACTTTAATCACTCTCTTCCCAATGTCCTCAATCATTCCATGTCTTCTGTCCCATTACCCTGGCCAAAAACAATCCTAAATCAACCCTCCTGTCCACCTTCTCAGCATTCATACCCCAAATGTTAAAGAAAAATAAATCATACAGCTGTATAGATGGGTCCCACTAGAAATTCCTCCCTGGTGTCCAACCTTCACAGGATTGAGGACAGTTTTGGTATTATTTTGTATGATATCACACAGTAGCGCAGTGCTGGTTCATGAAACTTAATGAACACAGACAGAATGAAGTGAGCAACCATTCAACAAATTTCTATTGCACTGAGTTATGCACTGAAAGGACTCAAGTATGTCAGAATCAATTTTCCTTAGATCATTGTTTTTTCCACTAGAAAAAAAAATATTGCAATGTATAATTACATCATTAAAGAAAAAGATAAAAGTATCCGATGAATATACACACAGGTATCTATATAAACACCATTCAAAAAATTACCTCTTCAGTTCCTGTTCCAATTTCTCTATTTGTTTTTTGGTTGAACTCAGCTGTCCTTCTTGCAAATTCATTTGTGCCTCCTTGACCTGAAGGTCATGAGCAATCTTCTGCTTAGCCTTCTCCAGGTTTTCACATATTTCCATCAAACCTTGATTCTCCTTCTTTAGGTTTGTGGCCTCCGTTTTTTCATTCTCGACCTTGTGGGGGTTGTTCAAAAGGAAAGAGTTTCTCTTACTTTGTGAATTTACAAGGTACTCTTTGTAAAACTGAGCTTATCATGGATAACCGATTTTCTGAGAAAGGGCTGTACCGACCCAGGTATCAATATATCTGCTGAATGCAGGCATTTTCAGGACCTCACTTTAAAGTGTCCAGAGAGAAAAGTTCTACAAAGTCACATACTGTTTATCTTTGCCCAGGCCTACAGGTACCCATCATAGAAAAAGAGGCTTCAGCATTCTTTCAAGAATTAAGAAATAGAAAGAAGTATTCCAAGTCATGAAAGGCAAGGACCTACATCCAAGATTACTCCATCCAGCAAAGCTTTCATTTAGAATGGAAGGGCAGATAAAGTGCTTCTCAGATAAGGTCAGGTTAAAGGAGTTCATCATCACCAAGCCCTTATTATATGAAATGTTAAAGGGACTTATTTAAGAAAAAGAAGATAAAAATATGAACAGTAAAATGACAGCAAACTCACAATTATTAACAACCACACCTAAAACAAAAACAAAAGCAAACTAAGCAATCAACTAGAACAGGAACAGAACCACAGAAATAGAGATGACGTGAAGGGTTAGCAACAGGGGAGTGGGAGGAGAGGGGAAAAAGGTACAGAGGATAAGTAGCATAGATGGTAGGTAGAAAATAGACAAGGGGAGGGTAGGAATAGCATGGGAAATGTGGAAGCTAAAGAACTTATGACACATGGACATGAACTAAAGGGGGGATGTGGGTAGGAGAGGGTGTGCAGGGTAGAGGGGAAGTGAAGGGGGGAAATGGGACAACTGTCATAGCATAATCAATAAAATATATTTTTAAAAAAGAATTAATAAATAATAAAAATAAAATTAAGCTCTGTAAATCTTCCTTAGCAGCTTATGTTCAAGTTGGACTGCTAAAGCCAGTGAGTGTAATGAACAGGAAAACCCCCCCACTAGCAAAGACCTTTCAGAAGCAGTGACAGTATCACTACTATACTGGTCCATGACATGGTAAGAAGGAAGCACTGTTGAAGTTTTCCTTTACTAGTCCTGAAGAGATGAGGTCTGGGGACATCAAGGTGAAAAGCCCACTCTCAAAAAGTGACAGCCATTTAGACCACAAAGTGTTCTATGCTGTCCCCCTCCAATCCTAGCAGGTAAGCAGAAAGGAGGACAGAGGATGAAAAAACAAGGTAAATGAAATTAAATGTCTCAAAAAAGACCCTGACCACTGTGGTTCAGTTGGCGGGCATTGTCCTGCAAAGCAAAATGTCTAGGGTTCAATTCCTGGTCAGGGTATACGCCTGGCTGGTGGGTTTGCGCCCCGGTCAGGGCACACACAGGAGACAACCAATCTACGTTTATCTCTCAAAACAATGTTTCTCTCCTGCTCTGTCTTGCACCCTTCCCTTCCCTCTAAAAATAAATAAATAAAAGCTATTTTTTTTAAAAGAATCAAAAAAGGAGACAGATCATGACCACCTAAAGATAGCAAATCCATTTTTCTCTAAATTGAACAGGCCAAGGTAAAATAATTCACACAAACAACGAGTGGACGGTTGTAAACCCCAGCTTTTCACGGCTACCTTCTGTTTCTGCTTTTGCAGCACGGCCTCCAGAGTTTCCAGCTGAAACTGCCTTTGCTGCCTTTCTTTCTTCAGCTTGTCCAGCTGCCCTTCGAGTTCTTGAATCTTCTGAAGAGCTCTGGTGGGCAGGCCTTCTTTCCATTCTTCCACCACCCAGCTCATTTCGCTCTCTTTTATTTGTCATTCAAACATTTGTAAATAAAGTGAAAAAAAAAATAAGCAGACTGTTAGTCTTACTATAGTAGAAGGACCCTTAAAAGTCTGAGTCAAGCCCTGGCTGGCGTAGCTCAGTGGATTGAGCGCGGGCTGGGAACCAAAGTGTCCCAGGTTCGATTCCCAGCCAGGGTACATTCCTGGGTTGCAGGCCATAACCCCCAGCAACCGCACATTGATCTTTCTCTTCCTCTCTATCTCTCTCTATTTCTCTCTCTCTCCCTCCCTTTCCTCCCTAAAAATAAATAAATAAAATCTTAAAAAAAAGTCTCAGAGTCTACAGAACCATTTCTAACATCAAGTTTGAAAACTCCTTATTTCAAACCACAATGAAGTATGCATAACATCTGTCTTCCCATCCTCTGAACGGTGACTACCAATAACACTGATGGGGAAGTGTGTCACAGGCTAGTTCAGCATACCCTTGCTTTCTGTTTGTCTTAGTTCCCATTTTTGACTTCTTAGAGGACTGTGTGCTCTCTACGGATCAGTTTGTTTCCATTATACAAAATATGACTATTTGGCCATGAGGTGTTAGGTGAAGTAGTCCTATAAACAGATAAAATACACAAGCTTTCCGTAAATACTCTTCTTTCCCCTCTTCACGTCCTTAATTCCCACTGCCTGTTGGTTGCTCTTCCTCTGGGAGGTCCACCACCCGGTCACATCTCCTGCTCACAGTGTCTCGTGACACAAGAACACCCTCACCTTCCAGTAGCTTTCATGTGTTGAATCAATGCATGAATGAACAAAGCTGTATCACTACAGTTAGTACTCAAGTCACTGCAAAATGCAGTAAAGTCAGGCTCCACACAGATATTGACCAGGAAACAGGCACATAACCTCAGTGATTCAAACCCCAGCTCAGTCACCTACAGGACCTGTGAGCTCGGGCATGCTATTCAACGGCTCTGCGCCTTGGTTTCCTCATTTTCATAATGGTGATAATTACGGTGGCAACGTCCTAAATCACGGGTGTCAAACTCATTTTCACTGGGGGCCACATCAGCCTTGCAGTTGCCTTCAAAGGGCCGAATGTAATTTTAGGACCGTATAAATGTAACTACTCCTTAACAGTTAAGCGAGAAATCAGCACTGTCACCAGGTAGAAACACGGTGTCAGGCCAGATAAGACAAGGTGGAGGGCCGGATTCTGCCCTGTGGGCCTTGTGTTTGCCACCTGTGTCCTAAAGCCTCAGAACGCTTTCCCATTTCTCTATTTCAACCTACGGCACCAAGAGGCAAGTGAGGTACCTCCTTCTCAGCCACGTCTTAGGACATTTAAATCAGCTGGGAGAGAAGCAAGGCAATTGCACTTAAGTGCAAAAAGAGCACTCATTTTCCAGTTATTTTGGCAATGGGGATGAGAATGAAGTCTACAACCATTTTAGTGGTTTGTTTCAATTGACTTCATCAGTGAAATTTGTTATCAGCACAACTAATAAATAGTAGATGAAAGTACTAAGAATAATTAAAAAAGATTTTCAATTATTAAGAGAGAGAAGCAGCCCTGGCTGGTGTGGTTCAGTGGATTGAGCACCGGCCTGCAAACTGAAGGGTTGCTGGTTCAATTCCTGGTTGGGGCACATGCCCAACTGTGGGCCAGGTCTCCCGTCGAGGTGTGTGTGAGAGGCAGCCAACCGATGTTATTTCTCACACAGTGACATTTCTTTCCCTCTCTGCCTCCCCTTCCCCTCTCTTTAAAAGTAGATAAACAAAATCTTTAAAAAAGAGAGAAAGAGAGAAGCAAAGGTCTGGGAAAACAATTCAGATATCAAGCTTTGGAAAGCGGTGTTTTCTCTGCTGGTTTAATTTTTTTTTTTTTTTTGCTCCCAGATATCAGTTCTTTGAACACAGCATCTTAAACTCCACTCTGATTTGCCCCAAAAAACTCCTGAAGGACATCTCAAGCCTCTCTGCCTACAATAGGCAATTTGCACTGTCCCAATAGACCACTCTGCCCATTCCAATCTACCCATAGCTTGCTCATTCAGGGATGACTGTATGCACCCCAGAGGCACACAGTGGAACTGACTGCAAGAATTCTGCCGGTCACTGAAATTATTACATCAAGACACGACAGCCAACATAATATAAAAAGGAGCGATTTAGACAGACACAAAGATGAGCTTATGAAATTGTCAAGGAAGGCTGGCAAGTTGGATGCTTTTCCATTTCACAACCTAAAATACAGCTATAAAGAAGTGGTTAAAGCAATTACTCGACCCAAACTAATTTTGATTAGAACAAACTTCGACTGATTAAGGCATCAAGAATCTGTATGGAGCCACTGGGGAAAAAAGAGCCAAAAAATATATAAACCTAAAAAGTAAGATGTAAAGGGACACAGGATGGGGCGGGGCACGGGGGCGTGGTGAAGTAAAGCCCTGGAGGTTAAGGTTCCCCCAAAGAGGATTTACAGGACTTTTGTCCTTTCCATAAAATGCTCTTTCTATCCCAGATACAGGGAGAACAGGTCGGAATCACCCAACCCTGTAAAGTGCCCAAGGAATCTCTTGTGTGAGGTGTGACTCGTCTGACCACGCCCCCCCCCCCCCCCCAGCACTGCCAGCCGGTTTTCAGGCTTTCTATTCATCAGAATCCCCCACCTCCGCCGAGAAACCCGCGTTGCTGCCTAGAGTGCCAAGGCTGAGCCTGAGCATGAAACCTGCCCGCTCCTCTAGAACACGCTCAAGGATAGGACTCGGCTCGTCTGTTCCTGGGTCCTCATAATAGAACAGACGCAGGCGCACAGGTCCGTCCAAATAAATAAAAGGAAAGGCAACAGAGAAATGCTCTCGAGACTAACAATAAGCACACCAACCCGCCGCCGCCTAGACCAAAATCCAAGCTGGCAGCTCCGCCAAGCACCAAAGGACCCAGGTCCACACATCCATAGGAGCCACTGGTTCCTGTTACGGGAAAGAGCGGCTGATCTCCAGTTCTTTGACCTTACAAACTTGGAAACCGATCCCCAAAGTGCGAGTTCATGACCCAGCATGGTCTCGGGACACTAGCGGTAGCACAGCTTTACCTGGACCGGATTCTACAGTCGGGTCAGGTAGGAGGGGCGGTCAGGGAGCCGCACTGCCACAGGCATCCCCTGCCAGTATCCTCCGGCCCAAAGCCAGCGCCTCCCCCACGCCCGCCGCCGTGGCGGGACCCACGCAGGACGCTCACCTTGCCGGCCCAAAAAGAAACACACTCCTCAAAGGTTCGGATTCCGGTGCAGCCTCCGAGACTCGGAGCCCCTTTCCTAACTCAAACTATCCGCGGCCGCCACCCGTTTCCCTCGCGCCGGTTTCTGCTCATGACCGGAGCGGCCGGCAAACCTTTCGTGGTTGCTATAAGCAACGGTGGGCCAATCCGCTTCCGCGCACTGGCGCTGCGGCCTTTGATTGGTCATTTCAAATGAAATTAAAAATCGAGCCCTTACCACGAGGTGCTCACGCTCAACATCAATGATTTTTTTGTTGTGGGGTGGGGCGGGGGCGGAGACTATGTGCTTTTGTTGCAGGAAGTTTTGAACTGCTTTTTCCGCAAAAACTGGGGCAGCGGGGCCTCTCTTTAGGAGGGTGTGGTCTAGTGCTTGCAGCCAGTGAGAGAGTGCTCTCTGGTGAAAACACTTAATACTGCGCATACATTTCCACTGATTTATGAAATATACAATTTAGGGCATAGATACTTGGTGCTCTGCTTGCCATGCATTCCTCATCCAGGGTCATTCTTAATAATTATTTCACGTAAGTCTTATTTTATTTAAAAGTTAACTAGGGCACATAGAAGCTATGTAATTTGATGTTGAACCTATATGATATTGAACCTGCATGATATTGAATATGCAGGATGAATATGCAGGACCTCTTAAGTACTGTCTTCTTATTGATCATTTTCTTTTCTTTCCTCTTTTGAACCCCGCCCCCTCTGCTGTTGCTAAGGCCCCCTATTAATCAAATTCGAACGAGTGATTCGGGGCACTTGTTAGCTGGGATTCCACAGGAGGACTTTGTAGCCAGAAGAATCTCCAAAACAATGTCATCTCTCCTCTTTTGAAGAGTATTGTTTTGTGTGTGTCTGTGTGCTTGTTTCCTTACTCAACTTGAAAGAAGCTTCTAAAGGCAGGAGCAAAACAAGGAATTGTTACATTATTAGATCTCTAATGATGTTATTTTTCAATAGTTTCCCAACTTTGTGTAAACCTCTCCTTAGACTGTTATACGACCCGAACTGTTCCTTGCCTCTCACTGAAATTCTGCTTTCAGAGTCCAGTTCAAATGCACTTCCTTCAGAAAACCTCCCTATTCTTACCCACCTCTTAGAAACAATTATGTCTTATAAATAGAATGCTTACAGGTTAGTTTGATATCTATGCCTGGCTCCGCCACCATGCTCAAACATTCCTGTAGAGTAAAACCTGTTTTAATTCATCCTTGTGAATTAGTAACTCCCTATACTTTGCACATAGTAATTTAAAAATAAGACCACGTTGGGAGGTAAAGCCAACACCTGGAGGAAAGCCTTGTTCTCCACTATACTTGAATTCCCAAGACAAGGAGATGGAGCAGGTAGGGGAAAAGGACTTTTATTGTTAACTGTCATGGTCAGTCTAGTATGTGGTCGGTCATTCTGGGATTTGAACCAAACTGTGTCTCCAACACCAGTTACAACCCCATTGCTTCCCAGGGGAATTACTCAAGTACTTATTAGCTGCCTGAGGAAAACAGAAAGAGAAAGACGTGTACTAGAGAATTTTCAAGCTTTGAATGAGACATTCACATTTACTATCATGCATTCATTTGTTTAGCAGTTGTAGCCACTCGAGCCAAGACTTGTGTCATGCTCTATACGAGGCAGGGAAGAAATACATTCACGCCTTGAACACGAGAATCATGTGATGGACACTGCTCCAGAGACTTCTGTGGTATTTCTGCACTTCGATTGTATGGTACCCTCCCCCGTCTCTATTTTCCCCCAGGTTTTTGTTTCGTTGTTTTCTTTTAGGGACTGAAGGGGGTGAGTCCTATCCAGCCCAATGTAGATGTCTTTTGAGAGTCTATTTTGGCTTCCTGCCCTTCCCTTTCAAGTCACTGCCTCATTGAGCCAGTCTACTCTCTCTGGACTGCCCATCCACCATGTCTACTTTCTGCCTATGAGTCAGTGCTCTTTAGTTCCAGCACCAGGCAAATAAATTAGACCAGCTGATACTGGGCAAGGATGAGGGAATCTGGAAAGAGTGGGGAGCAGAGAGTCGATGAGTATGAGTCAGAGCTTCAGGGCCAGTTGTCACAGCAGGGACCAGAGCTTCTTATTCCACTCCTCTCCTGTTCAAAGTCCTTTATCAGAGATTGTGGCCACCAGGTTGAAGGTACAATGACAATGCACTTAATAGGAGGACAGGTGGTTCTGAGCAGGGTAAGGTGTGGTGTTTAGCAAGTTCTTCTCTGACTTCCCCTTGGCCCACCTTGACTGCAGCCACAGCTGTGGTAGGTAGATACTTCTGTGTGGGCTCAGATTTCTTCCACCTCAAGTACAAGCCATGGATCACTCCAGTTCTCCCTTCTAGGACTTCCTCTGAAGCTGAGGGAGCCTGCTAAGCCAGTACACAAGAACAGCCAGGACCTGTGAAGACAATGAGATCTTCCAGGGCCAATATTCAGTGAATGTGGTCCAGAACTAGTGGATAAATGTGTGCCTCGGGTTGCATGTTTCATGGAGGTGATCCTGAGAGATCCAGGAAGATTCAAACCCCTGGCCCCTACTGCAACAACTGTGAAATCGCGTGCTTCTACTGGCTTTTCCTCCCTCCCTGTCTCACTGTCCCTTCTCCCCACTTGGCTTCCTGGAATCATCACCCAGATTAACTTCCATCCATCATTATCTCATTTCTGCTTGATGAGAGCTCAAACTAATCAGGTGTCATACACACAGGAGTTTTTATTTTCAGCAAGGTGAAAAATACAGCTTGGTCTCCCAAATGTGTCAAAAGCTTCTGTTCTGTAGATGGAGCCTCAGCTAGCTCATCTGTGACATTAGAAGTATAATTATAATGGTGTTGCCTGGTACTGGTGGTTTTACATTACGAGTCTCTGCTAGACAAGGGTCATGCTTTCAGTCTTGTTCTGTGCATGTCTGGACGTCTTCCAACTGAAAAAAACATGAAGTTCACACACTCCTTGGGACAAGAATTACAAACCCTTGATATTACAATCCTTGATATTAAGGGATTTTGATGTTTCTAGGAAACAAAGGTGTGGGGGTCAGTATTACATATTCAACATATTGGTATGATTTAAGTAAAGTAGATTACAAAAAATAAATATTTAACATCTTGGTATGTTTTAAGTAAATTGATTCCAACCACACGGACAGACTCAGTGGTAGGAACCCACAAGAAAAAGGACCTGAAACTTTTCAGAAGCTGTTTCTGTTCCCACCACTAGGTGGTCCCCTATGCCTTGGAAAACCTTTAGAAGTAACTGCTGTCCCACACACCCTGATCTGCTACATTCTCTTTTCTATGCCCCTGGGTCTCTTCCCTCAGTGTATCTAATATTTTTGTTTACTCTCTTTCTCAAGTAACATTTGCTTGGGTAAAGTAGGGGAAAACAACAGAAAAGATAATGGCCCACTATCTTAGTGCTTAAATAGTCTTTCTTATTCACCAAATAAGAAAATAATAACATGCACACAATAAGAAATTCCAAACATTCAGGAAAGTTATAAAGATGAATTTGGAGAAGGAGAATGAACACTGGACATCTGCTAGACTAAAATCTTCATTTTGTAGCTGAGGTCAGTGAGATTAAGATATTTCCAAAAATTCACACAAGTTACTGACAAAAAATGCAAATTAAAGAAAACAATTTAAACAGATAAAACCTCCTAATTCTGGAATCAATTGTCTTATAAAAAATTCAAAAAATATTCTTATACATTCTTGCAGTAGTAATTTTTATGAATAAAGTGAAATTATTTACATAATTTTAAATTTCCAGTAGCATTTCTTAGAAAACAAAATGCTTACCTGGTGATTATTTCTTCCCCAATATTGAAATCAATATTAATGATATTTTCTATCCCGTTGTTAGAAACCCAGTACTCAAAAAAAGAAAGTGGCTGGCACGGGTCCAAGTTTCCAGAACGACGATATATAGCCACAATTAATTTCCCAATTTGCAAGACATACTTGCTCCCTGAGACGACAGCATTATTACGACATGACTGAGTTCAACTGGCCTCCAGCTCATTTTCAGTAATAGTTTTTTGTTCCAGGGGTCAAGCTAATCATGAAGTGAAGTGAATGATTCTCCCAACCTCTGTGATTAAGTATTTCACACTGTGGGATGAAAGCTGAAAAAATTCCCTAAAGCAGGAATAAAACTTGTGTGTCCCTAAGAATATTGCAGAAAGATTTTCTACAGTGAAAATGTTGAGTCTGTGCCTAGTCCTGATTTAAAGGGTTGGGGGGAGTGCAGAAATCCATTGGTGAAGCCCTCCTGTGCCCACTGATAAGGAGAATATACTTCCCGGCTTACTTCTGTTGTCCTGGTATCATCGGATTTAATATTTCCCAGAGTTGTTGTTGTTGTTGCTGCTGCTGCTTTTAACAGAACATTATTACCAATAGTTGTATTAAAATAGTCTAAGATGGGCTTGGTAGATCACTTTGTACTTCCACCTTCTGCCATGGTCTTCTCTAGTCGTGGGTGAGATCCTGCTACAGTAAGCGGAGACGTGAAACAAGTGGTTAAATCAATGATAAGTGCTCTCACTATTTCAAAACCTTTCTTGACACAGGAAGCAAACTCCTCCACTTTAAGGAGAGCATACAGGAGACCGGCTGATAAAGTGTGGCTGCATACAGGTGCATTTGGACCACTAACGTCTGGTCCCAAGAGAAGTGGGAGAAGTGTTTGTCAACTGCTGCCCCTAGTGGTCCTGTGGGGTAAGAGTCAGTTGTGCCTCAGTCCTGACCGGGGGCCTTGCCATTGGCCATTGGGCTGTAGGCATGCCAGTCAGTGAGACCACAGTGAGAGGTGGGAAGTAACAAGTGTGGTGAATGTGAAGTAAACGTGGGAAGTGGGCATTCAGCATGCCTGCCCCAGAGCTTATATAGACAGAGTGGCCCCAATGTTCCTGCTAAAATACTTTTCTTATATACTAGATACTATAAATTCTACTATTTATTTACTTTATCACTTATTATTGTATCATCTTCTTAAAGAATTTGCTACATCAAACTAAAAAGGTTTTGCACAGCAAAGGAAAACATCAACAAAATAAAAAGACAACCCCGGAATGGGAGAACATATT
This sequence comes from Phyllostomus discolor, assembly GCF_004126475.2. Taxonomy (NCBI): domain Eukaryota; kingdom Metazoa; phylum Chordata; class Mammalia; order Chiroptera; family Phyllostomidae; genus Phyllostomus; species Phyllostomus discolor. The sequence goes on along the minus strand of NC_040916.2, from coordinate 12,676,449 downwards.
CGCCCATACATCTGATAAGGGGTTAATATGCAAAATTTATGAAGTACTTACAAAAGTCAACACCAGAAAAACAAACAACCCAATTCAAAAATGGGCAAAAGACCTGAATACAAACTTCTCCAAAGAGGACATACAGATGGCCAATAGACATATGAAAAGATGCTCAATGTCGCTAATCATCAGAGAAATGCAAATTAAATCCACAATGAGATATCGCCTCACACCTGTCAGAATGGCCATCAACAATAAATCAACAAACAACAAGTGCTGGTGAGGATGTGGAGAAAGGGGAACCCTTGTGCACTGTTGGTGGGAATGCAGACTGGTGCAGCCACAGTGGAAAACAGTATGGAGATAACTCAAAAATTAAAAATGGAATCTACCTTTTGACCCAGCAATCCCACTCCTGGGAATATATTTGCAGGAACCCAAAACACTAATTTGAAAGAACATAAGCACCCCTATATTCATTGCAGTGTTATTTACAACCTCCAAGATATGGAAGCAGCCCAAGTGTCCATCAGTAGATGAGTGGAGAAAAAAATATGGGATGTTTACACAATGGCATACTACTTTGCCGTAAAAAAGAAGGACATTGTACCCTTTTTGACAGTATGGATGGACCTGGAGAACATTATGCTACATGAAATAAGCCAATCGGAGAAAGACAAACACCATATGATTGCACTCCAATGTGGAATCTAATGAACACACTGACCTAATAAGGAAAACAGAGACAGACTCAGAGATGGAGGGCAGATGACAGTTGGTGGGGCGTGGGGAGCTTAGTGGGTGGAGGGAATGAGCAAAAAGGAGAAAGGACTCATGGCTATGGACAACAGTGTGGTGATTGCCGCGGGGAGGAAGGTATAGGGGGACTAAATGGTAATGCAAAAGAAATAATAAAGATTAAATTTTAAAAAAGATTTTGCAGTGAACCCTCTCAGAAGCAATTAGCTCAAGAACTGAAACAGAACAGAACAAAACAAAACTGCATATTTAGTGAAAAATGAAGTACACAATTTTAATTTCTCAGTAAAGTTGATGGTGAATACATAATGTACCTAAAATCATTGCCAACATTTACCATTTACCATGGGACCCGTTGTAATGAAAACCACACATCATAGATATAGCACAGAGGCCACAGAATTTACTTTAAATCTTAGACATCATTTTAAGACTTTCATGAACAGGTATGAAATACAAAAGCAGTAGCTGTTAACATGTTTGGTTTAATTAACAGGAGAACTCTGCAGACAGCTAACTGACTCCTTTTTGATGTGTCAACAGATGCTGCAAATGAAAAATTAATTCCAATCATTGTTCCATTTTTCATAACATTCAAAGACTCCAAGTTAAAAACTAGTTCATCTGACATTCTTGTAAATGGTATCATAAATTCAGTTTAAAAGATTAACATTGAAGATAAAATTATGTTTTCATATGAGGATCAAATTCTACATACATTCTAACTCTTCTCAGTAAATTGCTTGCTAAATCTATAGAGCTTAAATGTTCTATGATGCTTTCATAGAATTGCAGTTAATAAAAACAAAATTTGGAATTGGGGGGATTAGAAATTTATCCTATAAAAGCAGGGAAATAACTGAACAAATTAAACATTGAGAACTTAATAAATTTATGAGATTTGATTATGAAATTCTATTATTGTACCAAGGAATATCCTGACTTGTGGGATAATCTTTTGATGAACCACCTCGTTTTCAATTCATAAATGTATATTCTGTCCCCAGACGGACTAAAGCTGCAAAAGCTAACAATTTTGAAGCGTCTAAATTATACAAAATATTTTAAAGAATAGAAACAACTTACAGGCAAGTTTTGTCTTATAAATGTATTTGTCTAAAAAGTTTACTCTGAATGGAGGCATCTGTGAAAATCTCTTAGCTGAAATATTTACACTTTTCAATGTACAAAGAATAGAATTGAGAATCACCTCCATTGACCAGAATTTGTTCTGAGCTTACCATGAGTCTCACCACCTAAAGTGTAATTTCTCCATTGAAAATATTGTGGGCTACAGAGCAGAGTCAAGGGGAAAATATTGTGGTAAATTTATGAAAAATATATATATATAATAAGACCATATTGAAAAAAATACATTCTTCAGAAATATCTCAGTAACAGAGCACTAGCCAATATAAAGCTAAAAAAATGAGTGAGGTATAGTCATCTATACCAACAACAGTTATTCTGCTTATATTATTTTTAATGTTCAGATAATCAATATAAATATGTTTCAAAACTTTGCTTCCACGTACACATTTCTAAGAAAGAACTCTTTTGGAAAATGCTTTTTAATGGAAATATTTCATAGCTCCAATGATATTGTAAAAATCAATTTGTTGGTCAATAAGTAAATATGTTAAAAATGATAATTTTTAAATAATTGTGGTCCTTTCTATTATTCTCAGAAGTATCTTCATTTTGCAGCTCAATTTTATAGTCACTCTGTTTAAGCCCAAAACTGAGAACCAATTAAATCATTCCTGCACTAAATTGGTGAGAATAGTTTTAGAATATTTTGTTATTTTAAGATATAGGACATTGAAAAAAGTCCTGAAAATGTAGCATTTTAAAACTCTCCGTTGGTTTTAAGTCAAATGCATAGGCTGAGGGGATTGAATTTCAGGACACAGTTAGAACGACCAGTGTGACCATTGCCCAGGAGTGAGGGTCTTCCCAGGATGTGGGACTTTCAATGCAAGAACCGTGACAGTCTCAGACAAGCTGAGACTGATGGTCTCCCTACATCTCTACACTAGGAATCCAGATCCCAGCGTGTTTAGATAAGACCTATTGGCACGTGGAGAAGGGAAATTGCAAATACTGACAGTTCAGCTGTGGTTTCAGAAAAGGTGCTTTTTTTTATTTTTAGAGAGGGAAGGGAGGGAGAAAGAGAGAGAGAGAGAGAGAGAGAGAGAAACATCAATGTGCGGTTGCTGGGGGTCATGGCCTGAAACCCAGGCATGTACCCTGATTGGGAATCGAACCTGCAACACTTTGGTTCGCAGCCTGCGCTCAATCCACTGAGCTACACCAGCTAGGGTTCAGAAAAGGTACTCTTTACCTTCAGTCGTCACAAAATACGTAGACCGCAACTTTTGTGACTCCCTTACCTTCCAGTCCTCCCTTCTTTGGCCGGAGAAACCCTAGACAGATAACTTATGCTGGTTCACGTCCTTCCCCTCTTGCCCCGGGGAGTCCTGATTTCTGCTTCTTCACACTCCCAAACCCAAAACTTTTGATTTTGAAAGTAGATGCAATATTTCAACAGCATCTGGGGCTCGCCTGACTTCACAGGAATCCAGTTCTCTGTGTATCCACCAGCAAATTGGGTCCTGAACGCTAATGCCAGGTTCAATGCCCAGTGCATAGTAAATATTCCATAAATACAGGTAGAACTTGTGAATGACAGATCAAAGGACTTCCATGTAGTGGAAACTCATCGAACTGTACCCTCCCAGCTATCTGTGGAAAGAAAGTCATCAGGAAAGGAAGGGAGAAAAAACCATTTCCCTTTGGTTGGAGAATAACCATTTCCCTTTTTTGCCTCACCCACCAGCTCAGTAGATGAGGTGAAGTGCAAATGACCTACAACGGAACTGAGGAAAACTGAATTCCTATCTCCTCTATCTCTTGGAAGTTGGAGAAGGAGGAGCCATTGAAGGGACCTAGCTTTTCTCTCTTGTTTAGTATCTGCTAGCCTGGTTACCCCTTATGTTTTCCCTTCCAGGACAATTTGCTTTTGAGATCCTGGAATCCTGGAACCAGGAAACCGGAACACTTGACTATTAACCAAACAGATAACACTTTTCAGAGCTACATAGGATTTTTAGTTACAAACATAAAAGGCATTATTTCGTGCAAAAATAAAAAATGTTAGGATATGTGTTCAGGATGTACAAAGACAAACTGCTGATCACAGCAGTTAAAGAGTGTGTTCCTTGTCATCCCGATTCCTGCGACTTTCTGAAAACTAAGAGGTAGCACCGTGCAGGGCTGTAGGTATCAAACCCAAGAACCTCCTAGCTCCACTAACTACCAACTGTGAGACCCTGGGCAAATGACTCAACAAGTCTTCACCCTAGGGTTGTTCTAAGGATTAATTGAGATAATCCGTGTTAATCTCTCGGCACCACACCACGTGGTAAGGAGTCAAAAGGTAACTATAGGTACTCCGCGTTCTGGCTGGGTTGTCATTTACTCACCTGTAATTTCTCCTGCAAGAACTAAGGTGGTTATTACACCTCACAGTAAGTTTATAAGGTATATTAATCACAGGAAAGGTTATAGGCCGAATGGGTGGTTGCTTAATTTGGTGAGTCAGATTGTTTTCTTTTATTCACTTCTGTGTTGAAAATAGAAATTTAGGTCAAAGTTTTGCCTGAGGCAGAAAGGCCTTCTCGTTGGGTTACCTGTCAGAAATGAGAAAGTAGCCCTTGGTAGCGACTGGCCACCTCTCCGGCCTCACAGCCGATGTTGCTAGATTTCCTTTGGGAACCTGAAGCAGGAGGCTTAGGGCAGAGTCTTTGTATGGCTCTTAGGCCAGGAAGCGTACATTAAAATTTAATTTAGAGAGTCTTTTATCTCAAAGCCCACCTGAACTGAAATATTTAAATACCCAGAGCACCAGAAGTCTTTGGTTAAACTGAATAGTTGATCTGTGCTTGTGGACAGCGGTACCAGATCAGAACCCATTACTTCCCCTGCCCAGGGGTACTCCCCTTGCCCCCGGAAGGCTGCCCGGCAGAGGAGGCATTTGATGGAATCCTGAGGGTTACTAGAAACTGCCACAGCAGTGTTCCTGCTGAGGACAGCTGATCTAAAGAATTGCTCTAATAAGCCCCTAGGTTGCTAATGACCATACGGTCCTAAGCGGCAGTCAATGAGTGCCTGTTTCATCCTCCCGAAGTCCTAAGGTGAAGTGCTCTGTCATTACCACTAAGTGGCAGGACTTAAAAGTGGCAGGTTTTCATTTTCCCAGTGTTCTTCTCGGTGCATGGAACTGGGTGCCAGCTTACTAACCTTAGGCCATAAAGTGCTACAACGTGTTAGCTCATGCTGGTTTGTTTTTCATGGTTATGTAATCTGAATTCCTTTTCCAAGAAAGGACTTGGAAATGAGCTGTTCAGTTGCATAGTGGGCGAGCATATAGTCCAAATGCACATCTGTGTTAACTGGAAAACTCAGAGCCTTCCTCTCAAAAGGCCCCTCACCCCTAGACAAGTCTGTGAACTGTAAGTCAAGTGTGAGCCATGAGCAATGTTGTCCAGTAGCTGGCTGAGGTTTATGTAATGCATTCAAAAGCCTCCTAAGGCTTTTTAAGGAGGGTATTTGATCTGCTCGGTCTTAAATAGCAACCTAATGAGCCAGGTGACCTGGGCACTCTGTACCCATATTAGACCGGCTTTAAAAACTAATATGGTGTTAACGTACTGTGTAAAGGGTTCATGCTGGAGTAAATTCAAAGACTTTAGGTGCTAGGTGGGTATTTATTGACTAGAAAGCTATGTCGAGGAGAGTTCAGATTGTTCTTAACTTCCAGGACAGAGCTTAAAACCACAGCCAGTAACTGCCTGGGGTTTGGCATTCCACAGTGCTGGGCTCACAGGCAAGCTTCCTGCTCCCTCTGGGCTGGCAGAGCCAGAGGCCAGATAATGAATGGCCTGCTTCTCAGAGCCGGAGAATCTCCTCTTGCTTTCTGCCCCGAGGGGGTCTGCCTGCCAGACCAGGTGTTTCTGTGGGTTTTTTAAAGTTCCTCCTGGAGATCTGGAATCCACTTGGAGATGACAGCAGGACAATGCACTGAGTTAGGCCTCTGGGCAAAGGCCGTATCTCATAAAGATCCACACACCCGTGTATGTCCCAAAAAGGAGTGTTTCAGAATCACTGAGAACCAAGCTTGGGAAACTCTAATCACTCTCTAAGATCTTCTTAGTAGGTTTCAGGAATTAAGGTGGGGGGAGAACAATACAATATTCTTGAGCCAACATTATTTTTTTTCCTCTAGGGGAAATGGCCTGTATTTTTTAAGTGGTATGATAATTATGTGCTTTCCTCTGTAACTTAGATACACAGCCATGTTTATTTATGAGTTCAAAGTCAAATACTAAAATATCCTCCACTGCCTTCACCAGCTATGTGCTATTAAATGGGCCCCAGGTCAGAACCTACTGGAAACGGGGTGAGGAAGGTAGGTTGTAATGCTGCCAATGTGTGTGTGTGTGTGTGTGTGTGTGTGTGTAACAAAGAGAAAGATGATTCTAGAACTTGTCCTTGTGGGGAGTAGTTATGAGTCTGCTTTGGATTTTCAGTGGAATCCAAAATAAGAGAATGCTAGAATACTAGTTACCACATTCTAGAAAATAAAACATTTTCTTCTCTGTCCCATTATTCTGAAGGTCCTATGGCCAAAGGACAGGTTCCTGAGGGGCTGGAGGTGGGAGGGAGAGTTGCACTTTAACTCAGTGGAATTGGGAACGAATTTCCTTGGCAGTTCAAAAGCTCTTCATGAAGGCGTTGTGCCAGAGGGAGCCCGAGCAGGCCCCTCCCCCGTCTCCCCAGGCCCGTCCCTAACCCTCAGGCAGAGAAGACCAGGCCGCATCCTTTTCCTGTGAAGCAGCCCCTCCCTTGGGTAAGGCAGACAACCTTCATGGGTGCCCCCACTACCATCACCAGCACTATGCTCATTCCAACCTCTGTGTCCCCTTTCAAGCTCTGCTTGGCATTCTCTCTCCCCACCTCTTTTCCACCCAACCTTTCACCTCCTTCCGGTCCAGATCTACATCCTCAAAAAATACCCAACAAAGGACCTCAACCCAAAGGCACTCTCCTTACTGGAAGCCATAATTAGGAAGCTACAATTTTCACTACTTCTGGTAGAATCTATGAGCCAGATGGGCAACCAGACACAAAAGCCCTTTCTTTTCTTCCCTGGCTCTGCTTTTCTTTTCTGTTAAGGAACTTGATGATCTTCCTGCTGCCTTTGATCATCATTACTCTTCCCACTTAGGTAGGACAGAAGTGACTTTCCACTGCCGGTGCATCCAGAATCGATGTCATCTCACCTTCTGCATGCACTGCACATCAACCCAAGCCCATATTTGGTCTTTGCAGAAGTTCTCAGACATTAGAATGTAAAAACATTCCAGAAAAATGAAAGCTGTTTCTCCCCAAAGGGCAGGAGAAACTGAGGAAGAGATTAGTACATAGAAGGTATAGTGTGTTACATGCATTCCTCTCCCCTGGAGAACATACGCAGAGAAGAACCGTGGAGGGACTTTTCACAGATATGGTCCAAAGAGCCTAGGGAACCCGTCCCCCTCTATTAACAAAATGTCTTAAACGCTTTTAAGAAGAAACAGAAAGTAGAAATGTTTTCTACTTAGGCCTCCTTAAGTTTTTAAGTCTACCCTAAAACTAATAGAGATAGCCCAGGCTGGGTGGCTCAGTCAGTTGGAGCATCGTCCCATACACCAAAAGGCTGTGGGTTAGACTGCCTTTCAGGGCACATCCCTAGGTTGTGAGTTTGATCCCCAGTTGGGGCATGTACAGGAGGCCACTGATAAATGTTTCTCTCTCACATGGATGTCTCTCTCTCTCTGTCTCTCTGTCTCACTGTAAAATCACTTCCAAAAAAATATCCTCAGGTGAGGGTTAATAATAATAATAATAATAGTAATATAGGTAGGTACAGGAAATAGAGCTTCCATGAGACGGAAGTACAATAGTTCCTTCTCAGGATCCTGCCCTTCTCCCCCCGGGGCAGTCTAAAGGAAATTGAGTTCAGTCAACCTGCAAGGCTGAGCAGAGATCACGGAAATGCACTGAGAATTCAGAATCTCATTTCCACTTCATTAATTTCGACCCCTGTTCCTTGCTATCTTACTTGTAAAGAGGTAGGCCAAATTGAAGATATATCCTGTCCCCACTCCTGCCCTCCCCCACCCCCAGCGGCTCAGTCAGCTGGGTAGAAGAAGTTCATTATCAGAAGAAGGAGGCAACAGGAGTGGCCCACATGAGCCACAACCCAGCTAGCCTCCCCTCCCTCACTTACCTGAGCACAGTTTGCAGGTGGGTGTCAGTTGTTCACTAATGATGAGGATGAATATGAAAATCATGTCTGGACTTGATATGTTTCCCATTTGTCAATACCATAGATTTTGCTAAGTTTAGGAACCTTCACCTAATTATGGCTAAAGGAGTCCATTGACTATAGGTAGTGACCCGTGTTCTTATTCCCTCCCCCCTTTCTCTGGGGTAATTTTGTCTTGTTTTCAGTGAGACGTGCCTGTTAGTCACTGCCTACACTGGAAAGTGAGCTCTCTGCAATTGCTTTCCTCTATCACGTTTACTTTTCTTCTTATTGTATCAGAAGGAGAGTGTCTCACTGTTAGAGGTCACTGTAAGAAAGAAAGTACTCTATTTTATTGGGAGGAAAATTTCAGGAGTCACAAATACTAGCTAACACATTTGGACGCTAATGTAGGGAACATCAGATATTAATGAACTATTCTGGAACCATCAGGCTCACGGGCAAGAAAGAAGTCAGGTGAAGAGAAAGGAGGAAATTAAAGCAAAGATGTAAACGGAGTGAATGAGAAGGCAAAGGGGTCAGAGAAGCTGCTGCTCTGGGAGTCAGAGTGTGTCCTGCACAAAACTGTAGCAGGCAAACTTCCCCTTCCCCTTTCCTTACCAAGAAAGACCAGCTTAGACTTTCCAATAGCAGGATGATAATCTCTCCTACTTGTAGGGTTTACCTCTTGAGAGCTTTTCACACTTAAATATTATCTTTAATTGGCAAAAGTTGAGACTGAAACATCCAGGTGAAGGGGGATCGTGGAAGTAATTCCCTAGCCCAGAAGTTTTATTGCACATGAACAGTGCCTCAGTCCAACCCTGGGGATAGTAATGAGGAAAAAAAAAATTGAGGCCCTTACCAAACTAGCTAGTGAGAGAAAATCAGATGCATATGCCAACCACACAAAAAAGAAAGATGAAAAAGAGTCACATGCTCCCAGCTGTCCAAGTGGACAACATGTGTCCACTTGGCTGGGGTGTGGTACCCAGGTTTTCCATCAAAAACTAATCTTGATGAGTTGCAGAAGTATTTTGCAGATGTGGGTAACATCTACGTGTCAGTTGACTTTAAACAGAGGAGATAATCCTGGATAATGAGGGTGGGCCCCCACCGATCAGCTGAAAGGCCTGTGAGCAAAACAGATTTTCCTGGGGAAGAATTCTGCCTGGTGACTACAGCATTAGCTCCTGCCTGAGCTGATCTGATTTCCAACCTGCCAGCTCCCACCCCACAACGCATGTCTGTCTATCTACCGACTCCTTCCTTCCTTCCTTCCTTCCTTCCTTCCTTCCTTCCTTCCTTCCTTCCTTCCTTCCTTCCTTTTTTTTTCCATTTATCTATCTATCTATCTATCTATCTATCTATCTATCTATCTATCTACTTATCTATCTAATCTCTTACTGGTTCTGTTTTCTGGAGAACTTTTATAACTAGTGAAGGCTGGAGAGGCGATATTAAACCCAGCCTGTATGCGCAAGGAGCAAACTATATGAGAAGTGGAGGTTAATGTGTTCTTTGCAGAGGGAAAAGTGTCCAAGGGACCTAAGATGGAAAGGAGCTTGATCTAAATGAGGAAGTGAACAGGAAATCAGGAATCTTAAGAGTAGTGAGCAAAAGAAAGGAAGCTGGCACAAGATGAAACTGGAGAAGTTTGCAGAGGTAGGACTTTTAGTAAAATTTTGCAGCTTATTTTTCAAACTACTGTAAGCCATTTAACGTTTTTAACCTAGAGAAGGATGGCTGCTATGTGGAGAAGTGATAGAGGCCAACAAACATTTAGAAGGCTCCTGCAGTGGTCCAGGTGGGAAATGATATTGGTCTGGTGCACAGCCTGGCAGAGGAGATGGGCCGAGTCAAGGTTATATGATAGAATGGGTGAAGAAGGTGGGAGGTGAGGGCATCAAGGATGCTCTTATGTTTCCAGCTTGTATGACTGGGTGAGTAGTCACATCACTAAGTCTGGCAGGGTAAACAGGGGAACAGGATCAAAGAATGTGAACTCAGAGTTAGTTCTGATATTGGAGCACAGAAGAGAGATTTCAACACGAGATACAAATTTGGGAGGCATCATTTACAGATGGCATGGCAAGCCACAGAAACAGACATGGCTAATCATGAAGAAAAGGAGACTACACAAGGATGGAGTGACCAGGACTGAACCCTGAGTAATTCCAGCCTTTAGAGACAGGGTGGACAATAAGTGGCTCGAGAGAGGGCCGGTGGGGTGGGAAATAAGTGCATGAAGGAACCCTGTGTTTCAAGAAAGAGGTGGTCAACTCTGTGCCGTGCTGCCAAGAAGCCAAGGAAAATAAGAACAGAGAATGAACACAGGATTAAGAACCATGAGCAACCCCCTGAGTCTTGATATCTGCTGTGTCTGCCTATTTAACACTTTTCCACTGAACATTCATGACCCATTTACAACACACAGAGCCCACTCCTGGCTAATTCCAGATGTTACTGGATGTCCTAGGTATTGGTTTTCATAACTGGATCTACATGGGACCTATTTGTTTGTTTGCTTGTCTTTTCTGAAGGAGGGAGGGAAGAGAGAGATTGGTGCCTGGCACCTGGGGATGAGGAAGGAAGGGAGTGGGAAAAGGAAGGACAGGATGTTCTGCGTTCCCCAGCTGGGCCTCAGTCATCACTCTGAGCTCTCAGGAGCATCTTATGGGAAAGACGAATTGTGTTGAAGATTCAAGTATACCAAGTTCTAGGTTAGGAGACATCGTCTCTCTCTTACTACTGTTTATCTTCTTTAGTATTATATTTACCACGATTTCCCATTATGGATACACTTGGTGTAATAATTTATTTTAACATTTCTATCTGCAGTTGTAAGTGTCGTTACGCCAAGGGCATGTCTACCTAGCATCCTCTCGCATATAGTGTTGAGCACAATCTTGGCACATAGCAAGTTTAAGAGACAGGTACTGAGTTAAATGAATGATGATAGTTTATACCAGAATAAAAATTACAACCTTCAGTTTAGAGGCATAAGTAAATTAGTGAACTAAGAGTCCGTGGTCTCTAAGTTTTTCCATATATATGTAGTTGGTACTGGGTTATACTGCTATTTTCCACTAATAGACAAGTGGTGGAAGGCACTGGAAATTTAAGGCAACTCTATGGGAGAAACGCAGGAAAATGGAAACATTTATGCATGAACTTATTTCTTCACAGATTTTAGAGCACACAAGTATTTTGGGGTATATTACCTCAGTACCTAGAAAAGCTTCTCTACTGCTGTTTGGGAATTGAAGGGTTAGTTTTTACTGCTCTGTCCGGAAAAATCCAGAGGTAGAGCAGTCGCAGTTCTAGGATCGTAGCAAGCCCACTCGTTGTGGAGTTCCACGTGCACAGGCCCAAACCACTGCTCTCCCTAAAAGGAGGTTTGAGAATGGGACACCTAAGGGAGCTGTGAGCTCTTCACGCCATGGATGCAGAAGAAGACATCTTGGACCACTGTCAGAGAATGGCACAATTTCAGTGCTCAAAGAGACTTCAGGCCAACAGCCCTTACTGAAGAGCTTGGAAAGCAAGGACCTCCGAGTGAACTGTAGAGTCACACAGCCAGCGGCTGCAACCTGTGATATGCATATCTCTGATGCCAGGCTCAGATCCTGAATTGTGTGTGTGCGCACCTGCGTGTGTGTGTAAATATTGAATTTGTGCAAATATTGAATTCTTACTTATCATCAACACTGGTTCACATAAACAAACAAGCCTATGGTGATAGCCATGGTGATTTCCCTTGAATGAAAAACTATCCCCACACTTACTTATTGATCTTATAAGTTTGGAATGTTTCTAGTAGGTGTTATCCAAAACAAGGCACAGCGGAATACTCTGATGAAATCCCAATTTTAGTACAAATGAAAATGTCACCTCCTCCCTTTACAGACTCTCACTAAGATGTGGGTGAGCTCACTACATGTCCCACAGGGAGGTCAGAGCCATGGGTCCCAGGCACAGCTACCCACAGCTGGAGTGGAGGGTCGCTCATACATGAATCATGTATCCCCATCCTGCCACATTTTTATAACTCGCTTATGTATGTGCAATTTTGAGGAAATTGATAGTCTTATGTGGCTGCATGTTAATGTTTACTTTCTTAATAACAGAGATTGGCTAAGAAAAGACAACTCCTCCAAAATATAGGGGAGGTTTCTCAAATTGACATTTCTAGAGGACTTTCTTTCTGCATTAAATTGATACCAATGGCTTTGCTGGCTACAAATCCATAAAGACAAGTATTTGATCATATATAAAACACACATAACTTGTTTTAACGTCCCTTTCTTCCTCTGCGTGATTTTCCAATATTAGGAATTTTGGAGTTAGAACGTGTTTATATGCACTAACAGATCTTAGAGAAAAGTGCTATGTGAGCCAAAAATGGTGGTTCCACGCTGAGGATCACTTTTTTAAATCTCAATTTTATTTTCACGATTGGATGATGTCATAATATTTTTGAAAGTTTATGCCAAGCAGCGTTGAATTTGAATGATTTTTAAAATTAAGTAATACAGAAAAATGTGGTAAGAATGTGCTCTCAGGAAAGCTAGCTACAGCCCTGACTGGTGTGGCTCGGTGGGCGGGACACCTTCCTGCAACCCAAAGGCTGCACATTAGTGTTTCTCTCCTTCTCTTCCCCTCCCTTCCCCGCTCTCTAAAAGATACATAAATAAATAAACAAAATAAATAAATAGTTTTTTTAAAGAGAACACTTTCCCATTTTACATGTGTTCCATAATTTTAAAAACCAATCTTTATCGACAAGGATGTATTCACGCCAAGTTCTGTGTGAAGTACAGGAAAGCATCAAATGATAACAAAGGCTGATTCAGTCTGACTACGGAAGATGTTTAAAAAGTTCAGCCTAAAACATCTTAGTCAACTGTGTATTTCAGCACTTAGCAAAGAATAGAAGCTTGTTAAATGTTTTACATTAATGTTAACATCGACTATGTACATATAAAAGAATTACATAAGTCCATATACATCTGTCTGTAGTCTATAATAACTATAATTTTATACAAATACTATGTCTGTGTTTATAAGAGGTTTGTAGAAAATCTGGGAAGAAATAATGCTCTTGTTAATTCAAGAAATAGCACACAAATTTGTGTTGATTTTCTAGAACATATGGGGCTGCCTTGGCTGTTGGGGGGAGTAGGTGGCTGCTGGCGTGAGGAGGGGCCCTATGCATCCATCTTCCAGCTTTTGTCAGAAGAGAGGCCATCAGATCAATGCACACCCCAAGTCTTTCTCTCTCTCTTGTTCAATAAGTTCCATGGGGTTATAATACTTGGTTTCATAACTTGGTTATAGTTTTTGCTTGATGAGCTTTTTTCTCTTTCCTCAACTAGTCTACTGTGGTGAACGTATCAGCTATTTGAATGGAATAATTCTAGCTGAAACAAATGGTTGGGAAAATGGAATTGCTACGACTGACTAGTAATGTGGTGCCTTATACAGAGCTGACCTTGACACTCAGGTCACCGGACTCAAATTCAGCTCATGGGCCATGGGCTTTGTGCATGTGTCTGCATTTGCAGTTATGTATACATTTCATGCAATTTAAAAATCTAAGTCAGCAGTGGTATTCACAGTCAATGAAGTCTTTGATGATATTTATGGTTACTTGTTTTTAGGGAAGATTTCTTCTAGTTCATCGAAAGCAAAGATATCTCTTGTGTTTGGAATTTGTATATTGTGTTTTCTTCACAGAATACCTTTGAACTTACTCTGATAGGTTTAAACACCAAATTTGACACAAATAAAAATGTCACTTTCTCCCCTATATTGTAAACATTTTGGTGTATATACTTACAGATCTAAAAAAAATCTGTGTATGTCCCACCCAAAATGTGGGAGTGACTGACAGCCAGCATGCTGTAGTGGGTAATGGTTAACCTCAGCATTTTCTTGCCCCTAATGAAATGTGTGTCTGCATATAAATGTCTATATCGATATAATGGCACAATATATGAGATAATGCTATATATATAAAATTTTAAATATATGTATAAAACAACACACAAAACCTTTGTCTGTATCGGTATAAAATTAAAGTGCTCATGTCTAGGGAATGTTCAGATGGAAACGGGATGTGAAAACAGACAAAACACCTTTTAATTATGTATTTGTATATTGTTGAAAATGAGAACATGCATTTTTGAAATATATTTCTGCTTAAACTTTTTACCATTAGGCTTTTAATACTATTACTGGGTGCTGATAGTAAATTAACCAGAACAGGAGAATGAACTCCCACGTTCCCACCATTCAGCTTCAACAGTCACAGACTCACTGCCAGTCTTGCTTGCCTCATCTGTATTCCCATTCATCTCCCCTCTGCTTTCTCCTTGGGAAGCTAAACCCGGATGCATCGTTTCCACTATAAATATCTCAATATTTAATTCTAAATAGAGGAGGACTCTTTATTTGTAACAAAAACACATGATCAATGATCCCATTGGAAATATTTCAACATGAAGGAATTCATCAGTGTTCAAAGGCCCTCAGAAATGGCACTGGCAGCTGATTAATTTTAGAGTTGGTTTCTTTGAGTTAGCAGTGCTTTCTCACAGAGGGGCGTCACAGGAGGGGAGGGACCTCAGAGCCATGCTCAGGAACCAGCAACAGGTAGAGGGAGATTGGTCCACAGGCAGGGAAGGTGGCCAGTGGTAGGGAGGGCCTGGGGTCTCCAATACAGGCCAGGTTTGGAAAAGAAAATGTTTCAGTTCTGCCTTCCCCTAACCCTGCATTGCCCCAGGCAGGCTCCCCCTCCTTCCTGTCCTGCCGGGGGCGGGATGTCAGAGCACGGGCAGGAAGCACTGAGGCAGGTTCCAGGCAGAGCTCCCACCCGACCTGGTGTCACTAGAGCCCACAGAAAGGGTGCAGCTGGTCTGCCCAAACCTTAGAGTCCCCCCTCTACACAGGCCCTGCCCCTCCCCTGCTGTGGGCATCCATTATAATATAGGGTGCCTGCCTCCACTAAACGATGATTCAGAGGCTCTCTGGTTACCTCCCCCACAGACGCACACAACAGTTCGCCAGGAGAGGCACAGCTGGCTAGCCTTCTGCCCCTCTCCACGGACTCACTTTACCCCTCCAGGCCCCTGGTGGTCCCACGGCAGCAAAGGTGAGCTCAGAGGGACATTCTGAGAATAGCAAGGTGGAGGGATATCAGAGAAGGCAGAATTCATGGAAAGCAGAAAAGGGATGCAAAACCAGAATAATAACTGCACTTGAAGAGATGACAGAAGACACTGGAAAACACGAAGCAAGATGAGGCAGCTTAGTTTGGGAAGCATGAGAAAGACTGACAAGGAATCCTTCCGGACAGGGAATGACAAATTGGATCTGGCATTCCTCAGAAGCGGAATCTGCAACACAGGCAAACACGCAAACACAAGCCCTCCGATCGTCATGTGGTACACTTCAAGTGTCTTACCGTCTCTTCAGTTATGCACCAGTAAAGATAAACTTAAATTTAAAAAATAAATGAAGAGCCCAAAGGAACTTTAAGAAAGCATCTAGTAAATGTGTGAGGAGGAAGATTAGATAGAGGAGAGCCCCCAGGAGGGATCGGCATAGGCTAGGATAAATAATAAAAAGAAAAGAAACCTGGGGAATCAGGTAAGTGTCAGAAGAGTGGAAAGAAATCGGAGGGGGCCAATCCTTCAAGCAATACTGACCATGAATTTCCCAGGGTCACACAACTAGTCAATGGCAAAGACGGGAGGTCAGCCCAGGTGATCTAGCAGGAGTATAGAGCCTTAACTACTATTCACTGCCATAGATCTACTCTGCCAGGTGCCAGTCTGGAGGAGGAGAATTAAGTGAGGAATGGGGCCTAAGGTGGGGAAATGATGAAATAAGTAGAAGGAGGGGCAGTTCAGGCACTGAGGAAGACAGCCAGCGTGTACAGAGTGGGGGTAAGTCTACATGTGTCCACTCAGTGTGACTAAGCTCCTTTAAACAACTTCAAACCCCCCAAACACAGAAACCACATGTATAATTAGCGACCAAAACAGACAAACTACTTCATTTCTTTATTCCTCAATTTCTTCATCTATCAATGGAGACTGTCACCCCTACTTCCTATGGTTGTCATGAAGATTAAATAACATAATACATGTAACATTCTGAGCACAGGAAAACAGCCACATATGCACACATAAAAATAAAATATTTTATTGATTCAAACATACAGTAATATTTGTTGATGATCGTCTATGCAGCTGGCAGTACAACACACTGGTGAACCCAACAGACAAAATCTCTGCTGTGTTGGAGCTGCAGGGGATGGGGTCGTGTTGGGAGAGAAAGGCAACGAACAAACGAACATAAACAGATCATGTAACATGAGGGAGTGTCGGTGCTACCACGGAAATTAGAGCAGGGTCAAGGCAAAGAGAACGGGGTGTGAAAAGGTTCAGGACCCTTGGGAAAGGTCTGTCCAAGGAACGAAGTGAGTGAGCAAGCCAGGAAGTGCAGTCCCTGGCGGAGACAACAGCAAGTGTGAAGGTCCCGGAGGAGAGGGTACTCAGCAAGTTCAAGGGAGGCAGGATGTCGGCACGACAGGACAGGGGCAGAGTGACCCAAGGAAGACAGTGGTAGGTTAGGTCAGGAAGATAAGACAGCCAGAGACTAGGTCATCTGGGTCCTCCTGTGTTTCTCAACATTCAGTTTGTCTTTCAGCATTTGAAATCTCTGTCCTTGCCTGTCCCGGGAAATCGGAAGTGCCAGCTACAGAGGGAAGCCCAGCCTGCACCTGGTGACATCAGCAAACGTTTTCCAGCTTCTGAGATGTTGTATGTCAGAAGATACCTGCCTCCTAGCTGTAGGAGAAGACACCTTGCAATTGAGCTTCCTAGGCAATCTGCTTTTCCCCGCTGGCCACAGGAAGTCCCTTCGGATCCTCGGCAGTCAGTCCAAACCAGTCCTCTAAGCGCCCTTGCCCAGGTCCCCGGGAATTGCTCGGTAATGCTGCAAGTCCCAGAGCCACTCACCCTCTGAGTCACCCTCAGTCCAGGGGAGGCATCCAGGAAGCAGCCAGTCTTAGGGGAGGTTTTGATTTTGTGCTTTGGACTCTCTCACGCAGCCATGGCCACACCCGAGGTAACCTACCGCTGGGCGAGGTGTCCATGTGCTTCAGAAAGGCATCCCGAACGGGACCTAGTCCGTCCCTCCCCCAGCAAAGGTTGTTCCTTGGGGCTAATCACAGCGGAAGATTCCTTTCATGTCCCATACTTCTCAGAGGGCTATTCTGGCCACAGCTGCCCATATCAGAATGAAATGCAGCCTGTTCTTACGTTTAGTTTCCAGTCATCTCTGATTTAGTAATCCGTTTGGAGGGATGTATAATTTTTTTAATACTCACCTAAGGACACACTTCTTGGTTTTAGAGAGAGGGGAAAGGAGGGGGAGGGAAAGGGAGAGAGTATGAGAGAGAAACATTGATAGTCGCCTCTTGTACGTGCCTTGTCTGGGACCAAACCTGCAACCTAGGCACGTGCCCTCACGGGGAATCGAACCTGCGACCTTTCCATTTATGGGACAATGCTCCAACCTGCTGAGCCACATGGGTCACTGCAGGGTGTACAATTTTTATCTCCATAAATTTGGTAGTTCCACTTGCATTAGTATTAGTCAACTTCATCTAGCTGTTTAACTGACATGAAAAAAAAGGGCCAGAACTAAGGAGATCAGGGATAAACAAACAATGAACTGCCACCTATGAAGCTTCATTTAAATTTGGTGTCTAGGACTGCTAGGGCAGGTGTCCGGGGCCCGTGAGGCTGGGAGCCAGTTTCCTCAGGCTGGATATCATTTCAGATACCATTTTAAAGGTTTTGGCTTTTTTTAAAAGATTTTATTTATCTATTTTTAGAGATGGGGAAAGGAGGAAGACAGGGAGAGAAACCTCAATATGTGGTTTCCTCTTACACACCTCTCCTAGTACCAGTATGTGGTTGCCTCTACTGGGGAGCTGGCCTGCAATCCAGGCATGTGCCCTGATTAGGAATCAAACCAGTGACCCTTTGGTTTTCAGGCTGGTGCTCAATCCACAGAACCACACCAGCCAGGGCCAGTTTTAAAGGTTTAACACAGCTGCAGTTACTGGCAAACACAGGTCAGAATGAGGCACATGCCTAGACTGGCTCATTCATTCTGAGCATTGTCATTATGATGGGTAAATCTCCGAAAGTCTTTCTTCTGAGGTTGCTGAAAAAGGACTGAAAAATGTACCCAGGTGGGCAAAAGTAGGTTAAATTAGCTGCCATCATTACCCACCTAATAACACAAAATAATAACAATACAAAGTAATAACAATAAGACAAATAATACAATAAAAATACAATAACTAATAAATAATACAAAATAGCCCTTGCTGGTGTGGCTCAGTGGATTGAGCACCGGTCTGCAAACTGAAAGGTTGCTGGTTCGATCCCCAGTCAGGGCACATGCCTGGGCTGTGGGCCAGGTCCCCCCATGGGGGTGTGTGAGAGGCAACCAATCGATGTATCTCCCACATCTTGGTGTTGCTTTCCCTCTCTTTCTCCCTCCCTTCCCCTCTCTCTAAAAGTAAAATAATAAACAAACAAACAAATAAATAAAATACAAAAGTAAACTCTTGTTTCTTGTATTCACAACCACTTTTGCCCAGTCCCGCATATGAAGAAGAGGGGGACCTACTGAGTGTTCACTCAGAAATGTCCCGGCTGACTGGACTCCCTACAACAGCGAGCGTATCTTTATCTCCTTTCTTTATCTCCTACGGACCATGATTTTAGATTCACTCGGAATTCCCCTGCCCCAGCTATTCTTAGCAACCTGGCACCTGTCCCCACTGTCATGCCACAGAACGCTGACAGGCAGCCACTGCGGAGGCTGGACAGGGAATGGTTACAGCTGCGGTTCACCTGTCCTCACGCAGCTCCACGCAGGAGTCGATGGCTCCCTGGCCGCTGCAGTGAATTCTGGAGCTCAGTACCCTCCTCAGGGCTGGCCCAGGTGGGGACATCGACAGGATGAAGAAAGCTTAGCTCAGTGCCTGGATGACAGATTCATAACTATTCTTAGAAATTGCAGTATCTCTGACCTTTCGAGTTTAATGTGGTGAACAGAAACGACTCGAGTATCCCACACAGTGTGGCTTCAGCGCTAAATCAAAGTCTCCCCTAAGACCCGGCTGCTTCTTGGATGCCTCCCCTGGACTGAGGGGAGACTCAGCCTCACGTAGCCTGAATTCTCTCCTGAAAAGGCTGGCCTGCAAGTATATCCGTATTAGCACTTCAGCACATGACATTTGGAGGGACCCAATTCAAGCCGTAACACGGAGCACTGTCACAAGGATTACTTGCGATTATGCACGTGCAAGCCCCAGCCTTGTCCCTGGGGCGGTGCAAGTGCTCTCTGGACATTGGTTCCCTCCCTTCCTCCCCACACCCCTCACCTCCACAGGGCACCCTCTCCTCCACTTAGGAGAAACCACCTTTGCACAGACAGTTACAGAGTGAATGGAGGGATTCTCGAGACTTCTCTTTGGTAAAAAATTCCTCCCCTCTCTTATCGGTGTGGTTTCAGATGCCCTTCTGGGCCACTCTCTGAGAACTGATCTCCTGCCCAAGGAGTGAGGCTCAGCCACAGAAGCCTGTGCCTCTCTAAGACCCTAGACGGACAGCTCAGGCCACAGTCTTTCTCTTGGCAAAATCTGGGTCTGAGACCCAGTCCCTGCTGATGGACAGAAGTCCAGTCTGCAGAGACACAGTGAGGTTGATGACACTATTAAAGGGCAGCTTTGGGGGTCCAGAGTGTACCCAGTACCGTTCTAAGGGTGTGCCCCACACTGACTCATCGTTAACTATGGCCCCATGAGGTAGATACGTTCACCATTCCCCCTTTCACAGGTGAGGAAATTCAGGTGTGAGGACCTTGTTCTTTGTCCGGGTCACACGGCTACTGAACCTTGCTAGGCATACAAAAGGAGGGTGGCACCCCCAGCCAGAGGGAGGACAGCAGAGCGCCCTCCTGGTTCTCAGTCCCAGCCTTCTTTCCCGTGGATTCCATGTCGTGTTCTGGATCTTGCCAAACGTTCCTTTTTGGCTCAGACAGTTGGAAGTGGGATCTTGTTCTTTGTAAACCAAAGAGATGTGCGTGCAGACGACCGGCCCTGTCTCCCAGATAAGTCTCTGCTGCACTCAACATCATGTCGCGTTTCTGAGTTTAACAGCTGTGTAGAAATGACTGTGGACAGTGGCCTTTTTTAGTGACTCTATTCCACTGCGAAGTTTCAAAGTGTTTAAATGAAAATGAAGAAGCCCTCCAAGACAGATTTCAGTGGTAGAAGCCTGTCCTTCTGGATAACAGGTGGTTTTCAGCAGGAAGGGGTGGGTAGAGGACGTGGTGACAGTTGCTCGTGTGTGTTCCCGTCAAGTGGGGGGAAAAAAGCTGGAAAGCAAGGTTGGTGCTGAGGGAGGGGGTGAGAGTCAGCAAGCTGAGCCCGGTGAATGCGATCGTGAAACTCCTATCTTGTCTACGTGATTCAAAGGGTGTTTGTTACCTAAGGTAAAACTAGTAGAGGATGATCATGAATACACTGAAAATGGCAAGACTAGTAGTGCCTAGGTTTTATCTCTTTACATCCTCCTGGAAGTGCCAACAGTGTGTGCGAATTACCCTTGATGGAGTTTCTTGATCAACACGTGTTGCCGTGGTGTGGAATCTTTAACGTTGCCCATTTTCGTTGGAAGAACTCGTGACCAGCCTGGAGCCAGGCCACTCGTGCATCTGACTCTGACATTGTCGCCACGTGGCCACCCGCAGTTGCCAGAGGAGCTGGCACAGTGTCTCAGGAGAACAGATTCATCTTTCTCCTCCCAGCCTGAAAACATGCAACCTGGAACCCTGTGAGGTTCTTTCCTGAAGGGAGTGATGAAGCCAATCATTCCGTGGGAGCCGAGGTGGGCCGCAGGTACAGATATGGGGGGCCCTCTGCCCTTTGGCTCAGGTCAGGAAGGAGCCCCTTTGGAAGGCAGGGAGCCTTTTCCGGAGAGGCAGAAAAAAAGGAAGAGAGATGAGCTGGAGAGTTCCAATGACCAGAAGGCTTGGTGGGCCGAGAGGAGGGGGCTTCGGGAATGAGAGTGGAGACATGAGAAAGACAGTGAACGGGAGGCAGTGTGCGGCAGAAAGGGATGCAGGTATGGCTGGCCTCCGAGACCAGAGAGCGACCCCAAATACGCGCTTTGCCCTTTCACCTGACCTCTGTCTACACTACCGGCTCCTATCATTTCACCAGTAGTGGAGAGCGGGGACACTTCCTGGGCTAGTCAACCTAGGGGAAGGCGGGGCCTCCCCAAACTGAATGCCCTTAAAATGCAGCAGGCAGAAAGGAGGGCTGTCTTCTGTGCCAGGAATGACCCTTCCCAAGCGGACGCCATGGATTCTCTCTAAAGGGAGAACTCCCAGTAGCAGGGACACCAAACTGCACGGCTCTGGGGGTGCCATTCACACGTAGACTATTTTGCCTGCTCAAGTAGCGCTGTGTACTGTGTGTCTGCGTGTGGCTGCACACGACCGTTCTACAGAATCACACAGCTGTTGAAAAAAATCACTATATAACAACAGTGTCATTTCCAGTCCATCTCTCACTTCGTTTTTATTAGTAAGAGGCTCTGCATACTACCATTAAAGCCCTCTTCAATTCGGTTGTTCTCAAACGTTCTCTCCCTTTCCTTTTCTGTCACTCAACAATTTTTGTAAGTATTCACAATCTAGGTTTATTTTATTACAGTTTTGCTAGAAGTCAGTGGTTCTGAACTGGAGGGGCCAGGTATAGCAGAATTACTTGGGGGATGCTGTCAAAATATACCTGCCCAACAGACCAGTGGGATAATGAATAAGCAAACTGCGACATGTACGCACACAATGTGATTCCAGCTACATGAAGTCTGAGGACCAGCAAAAGTGCTCTTTGGTGGCAGACGCCACCCTGGAGAGGTGATACTCACTGAGCAGTCACACCAGGGAACTTTCTGTGACGGTGGACATTATTTGTATCTTGATCTGGGAAGCAGATGGATACATGTGAAAAAGTCATCAAGTTGCACACTTAAGATTTGTATTTGTAACTGAATGTGGATTATACCTCAACGCTGTCTGGAATATAAATACACACATGCATACACCCATCCAAGTCTCTACCTCAGACCCAAGGAATAGGGTGAAGAAGCTGTGGGAGCAGGGGGGATGTGTGTTTTGAGAAAGCTCCCACTTTCTTTCCCTCTATTACTGTGATCTGCCAGATATCCTTTTAGGAATTAGAGCTAGATCGAGGATAAAAACAAAATAATAATAATTCTATATGAAATTTCATATACCTTTATATATAATGTGCCTATTATGAATATAAATACATAAATTGGATCCCTAGAGATCATCAGTTCTCCTAAGAGAGCCTACTGACTTTCCAGTTTGCTTTGGTTCTTTTGTATCACTCTCACTGATTTCAATGTTTTGAAGGTATAACATTAATAAATTATTGTGAGGAACACATTAAGGTAGGAGGAATCATGGAGGCGCATAAAAAATGGAAATCTTTCGGGGGATAGTTTTACTGACAAGTTCTTAAAATCACAAAACCGTAAAGTCCATCTGTCGTCACGTATTCGGGACCCGTCCCATCAACCAAGCCCCTGTCCACTTTCGTGCACACTGAGGAGACTTGAACATGAGGCAGACTTAGGACATGTCTTTCTTCTTTGTGAAAGGAGCTTGTGACTCGCTTGTCAACACTTACCTAGAGTAGGAAAGGTGAGCATGAAAGGGTTTTTTTTCACCGCAAGCTGGACTTCCTATTTCAATGATGTCGTCACTTACACTTTTCTGATCTGTCCCAAAGGAGGAGAAATGTGGCTGGTCGGATGTACTACATGGGCTTTTTTTAAAAAAAGTAATGTTTAAGAAAGAATTTTTAGAAGTAAAGCTATTTAAATTAAAAATGAGTCTATAGGGTCAGTGCTACATCTTACAGGTTTGCTTGATTGTTTCCTATTGCACACTCAGCCACATTGCCAACGCTCACTTGGATTCTGGAGGCCATGTGAAAACAGCCCTCTCCCTAGGACAGCCTGGCTTTACCACTTAGCTTCCGCCCTCGCCATACCATCCGCCTGGTATGCATTCTTCCATGTCCAGGCCCGGGCAAGACCTCGGAGCTGAACTAATTCAACCCCACTGGGACCTCCATGTCACACTCGAGTGAAAAAATAAACTCAGGCCTAAGCCGGAGTGGCCTGCTCAGGGTCACGGAGCTGGTCAGAGGCAGAACCACAGTCCTGTCTCCAGGGAAGTCCTTTGCTCATTCTTCTCCACCACGCTTCGTCTTAGTGGCTGGGCTGGGAGTTTGCTATCTCAGTGACTTTAGAACGACGATACACAAATGCCACTCCTGTCCTCCAAGATCCCTGAAGGCACTGTCCTATCTCAGGGAAAGAGCAGGAGCTGGGGTTTTACCTGGAGAGCCTGCAGGGATTTCTGTATCTTGAATCTTAGTCCTGTTTTGTCCAAAAGTTGAAGAGAGAAGTAGCTCTGGTTTGGGGATTTTTTTTTTTTTTTTTGCAGGGGAGGGGCCAGCTTAGGCTCCATTACCCGATTTTACTGCTCTGTGACCCTTGGTGAGATCTGTAATCTCTTCATGCCTCACTTTCCTTATCCAGGAAATGGGGATCACACCAGAGCACAAAGTGCTTTCCATACTTCCTGGGCCTCAGAGAGGCGCCCCCTAGTTTTCTCTGGAGATCCAGCAAGTCCACACTGCGGCTATCCAGCCATTTCTTTGGAAGTTTGAGAAACTGATCTTACTTCCCTGGAACCTCCCCCTTCTATCCCTTTGGAGTCTCCTCTGCTTGGGATCCTTTTGGAGATTATCAAACGCTCAGCGAAGTCGGTCACCACAAATTTGCACCTCATGGGCACAACAGGTGCTGCTTTTCGGTTTCCGTTCCCTTCTCCGAGTGGCCCAGAATCTCGCTATGAGATGTGGGACAGTGAAGTAATTCGGAATAGTATCTTCTGCGAGGATGACTTCAAATACCCTTTTCCACCTAAGAAAGGCTGAAAAGACTGGGCTTGAGTCCTGGTGAGGCAGCAGGATCCTAAGGCATGTTCTTAGTTCTGCAAAGGAGGGCAGAAATGCAGGCAAGCTCTTTCATTCCACAGCCGCTGAAGCCAAGGCTTTCAGGCTGGAATACTCCTCAGTCATGCAAGCGGACTACAGCAGGGCAAGGCCTAACACCCTGGGTCCCCCTCCTGGCTCCGCGCTTTTTCCATCAAACCGGCTGCGGCTCACTAACTCCACCTCCGAAAGTGCTAAGGAAGTTCCCTCCCAGTGGCTGCCCAGGCAGGGTGGGGCGAGTTTGTGGCTTGGAAAGAACCGGGAAAACGACCTATTCCGACTCCTAGCACGCAGCCAGGAGAGGGGATGTGTGTGTGGGGTGAGGTGTGGTGGGTGGATTACGACACCAGGACCAGTACCCTGAGGTTCCGCATGTTCTGGAAACAGAGCTCTGAGATTGGCTCTCGGTGAAGCCACCTTATTATCTCCCGGTCTATTTCCCCTGTGCAGTGTCTGCATGGGGGCGCCCTGCTTGGAGAGTTCCCCACTATAGGACGCACTGTGCTTGCTCCGGGCCGGAGAGGGCAAATTGCTGCCACTGTCCAGCCTCTGCTGTTTTCGGAGGTCTCGGTGGGATTTGTATGTCTTCCCACTTTCCGCCCCCGCCTGGAGCGGCGCGAGTTTGGGGTGGCTTTGGTCTCTATTTCTTCGCCACTCCTGCGATTCTTACTCCGGGGAGTTTAATCCCGTCCTCCCTCCTCAGCCCCCACCTTCTCAAACGTTGTCCAAACCTGCCACGTTAAAAGTGCGCGACTTCTCCCGGGCCTGCAGAAGGAGCTCCTGCAGCCCGGCATTCCTCGGATTCCAGCGCTGTGACGTCCCCCGGGACCGCACGCCTCCAGCTCCCGAGCTCTGGATCCACGTTTCCGCGCTCCGCGCGCGCGCTCTCGGCCGCATTCCTCCCGCCCTCGGACGCGCGCCCGGAGCTCTCTCCGCCTCCCGGCCCCCAGTGCAGCCGAGCCGGGCCCGGGGGTGGGGGAACCGCGGCCGCAGGCGCCTGCTCCGTCCCCTCCCACTCGCACGGCCCCTTCCTCCCTCCTCTCCCGGCTGCTCGCGTTTCCTGCCGCTCGGGCTCTCCTGGCCCTTAAAAGTTCTTCCCAACTTTTCCTCCCCGAGTGGGTGCTGCAGGCGCAGGCAGGGGGCAGGTTGCTGTGCTCCTGCCCGCTTAGCTGCCTACCTCCGGGCTAAGGTCCTCGGGGAGCCGCAGACGCACAGTGACCGCTGGCGGTCCTTCTCCTCCCACTTTAGCCATCCTCCCCGGCCTCCTGGTCTCGTCCCCTCTCGGGCGGGACAGCCCTGGGTTTAGGTGGCTCTTCTTGACTCCTGCTCTGTGCGCCCCTGCGCAGACTCCTGTGCCCGGATCGCCGCGGAACTCTCCCTCCCCTTTCGCTTCCCCAGGCTTGTTCCCTTCGCCCCTCCTCCGCCAGCCACTGGAATCAATTCCTTGGGGAATTGGGGCTCCGCCGCCGCGGCGGAGGGACAGCCTTTTCGTGAGGGACTGCAGGGCTCCAACCGGGCCATGTAAGCAGGTAAGCGCCGTCTGGGGCGGAGGAGTCGGGCTGTAGGTTGGGGACCGCCTGGGTGGCCCGGGCGCCCAGCGGATGACTTGGGCAAAGGCTGGCAAAGCCAACTTGGTATCTGCGGCGGCTCCGGACGCCGCGAGGGCAGCTGGGGCGCGAGGTGTCCGGGCCGCAGGAGTTTGCCGGGGCGGTGGGAGCCGCCCTCTGCGAGGCGCACAGCTGGTCTGGGGAGTTAGGTGGAAGGTGAGAGCTGTCTGCCCTGCTCGTGGTTAAACCCACACCCTCGTCCCTTCCTCCCCATTCCCTTCTGCTTTCTTGGGCTTGAGAGAGGGCCTCGGAAAGACTTCTGGGGATACCCAGGGGCTGGGGAGAGGAGGAGGATAGACAAGGACAGTGCTGCCTCTCCAGCGGGATAGGAACGCGGCTCCCTACCCTCTCCTGCCCGGCAAAGGGGCAAGATCTTGGGAGGGAGAGGAGTTTTCATGCCTTCCTACTAGGCCCCGGACGTGCCACCAAGATCCTGAGCTTCTTGGCCCCTACTTGGGTGGTCAGGCTGGCTCAAAACTTGTGGCCACACAATTTCAGAACAGGTCTCCACCTCAAACTTTCTAACTTGTGTGTATTGACAACTTCTGAGGGCGGTGCTAATACACTCCCTCCTCTTTCTCCCTGGCATGACCCCTAAGTCTGGATTTTGAATACATGCCAGTGGGGCTCCCACCTTTTTGGACTAGCAGAGAGGTACTCTGACACTCCCTCCATTTCCCTTTCCCTTCTGTTCCTGTCACCCCCACCCACAGTTTAAGGGGATTGTGTGGTATTCAGGAACTGGCTGGTGAGGAATCTCCAGATTGCAGGCTGCATATGTGGTGCCAGGGTTTCCAACAATGTGCTAATTTAAAGTGCGTTAGTTCACTCATTCATTCAACAAACCTAGCATTAAACTTCTCCTCTAGGCTAGGAACAAGGGATAAAAGATGCTATAACCAGATCTTACTGCAGCCTCGTGGAGGAAAGGAAATATTCTTGAAAATCCAACAGGGAATTGCAGTGCTGTGAGAAGTGCAAGGGAAAGCTTGCTCCTGGAGGTGAGGGGGTGACGTGTGCACCCAACTCACCTGGAGGACACAGGTAGCGGAAACAGCTTGTGCAAAGTGAAAGTCACCCCAAAAACACGTACCAAATGAACGAGCCTGTCTGGAGGCCCGGGTGGGATTCATGGGCAGTGTTGCAGGGAGTGCCTTTACAGGAAAAATATATCAGAAATTAAAGTGGAAGCATGCTACCCATGACAGGAACCAAGTCTCCTCCAGAGGAGCCCAGGCTCTCCTTTTGGACACACCTCAGAGGTGATGCTGTTTCGACTGTGCTATGAGCAGCAATTGTGAGACCATCTAAATGGTAGTTGGCACCAATTGGCCCATGCTGGGCTTCATTAGCTGGTTCTGATCCCCTTTGCTAGAGCAGCCTGACTGTCATAGGGTATCGATGATAATGCCACATCACAGACCCTTGTATGAAAGTTACCTGTCTTTTGCTGATGGCATGAAAAGTTTGTGCACAGCAACAATAGCCTTGATGCCTGGAGCTCAACGGCATGGTGCTCTTTCCCCCAATCTGAATGGGTGACCATGCTGAGCGGGATGAGTTTATGCACCTGTCTCAGTATTTGTGAGAATGTGTGCTGCTTTGAAAAGTCATTATTGCTGCAGCACAGTTGTAAGGACTCCATTTCCTTGCTCTGAAACTTTATAAAAACTGGGGCTCTTCTGTCTGGCTGCTGTGGAGCCTGATGATCCAGGATTCAGCCGATCCTTCCGAGAAAAGCTCCTTCTGGTGCTGTAGCATTCTCTGCGTGGTTTGCCTTTCAAGGGTGCCTTTCCAGTGAGCTGGAGTGGCGTTGCAGTATTATTCATAGTGGCTGAGTCCTGGCCCAGGTGGCAGAGGGCCAGCTTTCAGTGACCTCAGGCCAGTACACGGGAGTGGGCAGAGCACACTGACTTCCTACAGTCTTGGGTGTTTATCCAAGCTCCTCCACAAACCCCTTCTCTTGTCTCAAGAATGGCCCCTTGGTGGGAGTTTGCCAGGAGGTCCAGGACCTGCATGAGAGAAATGGCTGGAGAAAAGCTTTCTTGCTAATCTCAGGTACCTTCCCAGCTTCTACCACTGGCTTACACACATAGTTACTAGAAACACTTCATTATTTGGGTTTGTGCATTCTGTGTTGCATGGCCAGCTGTAATGGAAAGAACAGTTAAGGCTATTTTAATGTGGAAGAAATGAAAGAATTCAGAGAACAATCAGATTTTTTTAGGAGAGTTCTTATTTGCCCCGAATGGATGGGCCAGGGGTCAAGAGCTATGATGATTTTTTCCCCAGCACTTTCCAGCCTTATTAAGGACTTACGTGTTTTCTTGCTCATAAAATGGGGAGCAAACATAACCCCTTTGATTGCACATTGTAGCCCACCTGCGTTTCATATTTCCATTCTTTTTCACGTTCTATCACACATTTGAACTTTTTGCGTAGCCACCAAGTGCTGTGTATCTTTTTTATTTTTAAATTAATTTTTAGAGAGGGGGAAGGGAGGGAAAAGGAGACAGAGAGGAACATCAATGTGTGGTTGCCTCTATGTGCCCCCAGCTGGGTACCTGGCCTGTAGCTCAGCCATGTGCCCTGACTGGGAATCAAACCAGCAACCCTTTGGTTCACAGGCCAGCACTCAGTCCACTGAGCCACACCAGCCAGGGCCATTTTTTGAACTCACACTAAGCCTCAGAGCAGTGCTATGCACTTTGTAAGAGATAACTCGGGGCGGGGGGGGGGGTGGGGGGTGGGGGAGATACGATGAAACACTTAATCAGCCAATTAAAGTATTGCTACTTGCATCGATTAAAAAAGAACAAGGGAAAACAAACAAGTTTTGGTAAGAAGGAGGTTAAGGTTAGTGTCT
The DNA here is from genome assembly GCF_004126475.2 of Phyllostomus discolor. NCBI lineage: Eukaryota > Metazoa > Chordata > Mammalia > Chiroptera > Phyllostomidae > Phyllostomus > Phyllostomus discolor. Next base: position 12,647,680 of record NC_040916.2, on the reverse strand, counting down.
AAAATAAGACTGTGGTTCCCCCTCATGACTTGATTTACCCTTCCCCTGTCTGAGCCCCGTGGAGGGCTTAGTGCGTGTCCCAAGGGTGTTTGTGTGGCCAGTTTTGCAGCTTTCTCCACTCTCCGGGTGCTGGAGCAGGGAGCCAGGGGGAGGAATTCAAAAAAGAGCTAGGGTGGAATTCCAGCTCTGCCATCTTTTCGCTGCATGACGTTGGATGGACTTTGCCGCCCTTCGAGAATCTCAAATTCAACCTCAGTCTCTTTGCATCTGCATGATGGGACCTTCGGTTTCCAACTTGGCAGAACATTTGTGGAGAATGCGGCATGACGCTCCATGTGCCCCTCCTAACACAGTGCCTCGCCCTGGGTAGGTAGGTGCTGGGTCAAGGATGGCTATTTATATGTTCGAGGAGTTCTGTGTGGCCATGAATGTGCCCTTTGTGTCATTTTTTTCCCCCAGCAGCCTGAGTTCACATGTGTGCCAACATACACATAAAGCTTTGTCTTTGACCTTTTTTTTTTTTTTTTTGGTCTATTGGCTCAGAGCAAACGTGTTGGCTGGCAGCTGCCATGTGGCCCCTCCTGTAGGAGGGGGGTGACAGTTGCAAGACTTGGCAGAAGGGGAGCTTGAGGAAGCAGAGCCACTTAGAGAAGGGCTGAGAAAAGGGTCCTTTCCCCTGTGTACTACTTACTATAGCAAGGGGCCCGGCATTTCTGATGTTGAAATCCAGTTAAGGAATGTTCGAATGAGTCTGCCCGCCCTTGGCAAGAAGGCACAAGCTTCCCCAACGAATGTCTTTGCAATCTGATTTCCTTCTTTGAAGCCCAAATGTGGAGTCGGCTCCAACACCTCTGCTGGAATGCCAGCCTCGGGTTGGTCCGTGAGCTTTCAAGTTGCCTTTCATCTGAGAAGCCTAAACTACTTGACAAACATCAGCTCCTTGATCTTCATATCACCCTCCCAGGAGGAGGGAGTGTTAGAAGAAAGAACGAGTCAGAAAACATCAGTGGGGCAGGTGTGTGGTGTGTGTTCCTGAAGCAGAGTGGATGGTCACGGCCCGGCACCGGTTGCCCGGCGTGTGGTTTGCACGCAGGCCGGGAGGTCAGCGGGAGAAAGCGCAGGGAAATGCGGGTCTGGCTGGGAGTTTCGCCACAGGGAGGGAGAGGAAACCCACGTTGCCCGGACCGGCCATGCCTCTGCCATACACTGCATGCATGCTGATTATGAAAATAAATAATCTCTGACTTATTTATAATTCTGAATGAGAGGATATGATGCAATACTCGGGGATAAGAATTGCAGTCGCTGAAGATAAAAGCTAATGGCGACGAGAGGTACCTTTTTGCAGCAAGAGGGTGGTTGCGCGTCTAAGTTGGATTATAAATGGCACATTAACATTGTTTTAATTTCCTTTCCCTTTTTCCTGTTGGCTCTATATTCCCTGGCTTGGTTTTGTCTTGCTCTCCCGTCATGCTTTTGTTTGACGTGCTTCATGGTCCTTGCTATCAGAAAAAAACATGTTGTGGCCGTGCTGAGATCGATCTTGTGTGTCAAGCTGGATACGTGGCAGATTTAGCTCGGTTCCTTAGGGAGCGAAATTAGGCTTATAATTAGCTTGACCCAGAGGCCTGCTGCATATCCTGTAACTCTAGGCGGCCACCCCATAAGCACTTGATGTTGGTCAGCAGGGAGGGGACCGGAGAAAATGAGAGGGGGCTGGACTGGTGCCCTAACATCCTCTCGGAAGCAGAGTGTCCTCCTCACACTCGGGATGTTTGAGACTTTCAGTAGCGAACTCATTGCATCCCCAAAGTGGGCAGCTTTCCTGGGTGTGTGCCACTGACCGACTTCATCTGGTTTGCCTCCCGAGTTTTTTCGCTCCCAGGGAAGAGTCACTCATTGTTAAAAATTAGCAAGAGTTCCTAATGTTTACTTAAGTTCGCTAAAATGTTTACTTAATTTCCTAAAGCCTTTGGAAATCCGTCTTCTGGGAGTTCTTTCTTTTTTTTCACACCCATGCCCCTCAAGGAATTGGGGCATTAGCTACGGCCACAGAGCTCAAGGGCTGCTGATCTAACAGGCACCTGGCTACCACCCAGGGTGCCCTTCCTCGGTGCCTGGCCCTGCTTCTGATGCAGTAGGTCTGGGGTGGGGCTCAGATTTTGGAACTCAGTGATGCTAATACTGTGGGTCCTTGACCAACTGTACTTGGAGAATCCTGGAGCTAAGGATCCTTGTTTTGGTCCTTCCAGCCCTGTCCTCAGGCTTGCTACGGTGGTCACTTCAGGTTTTCGCTGCATTGGTTTGACTCATTCTGTCCCTGGTTTTTCAGAGCTCCAGAGAGGCTGGAGTCACTTAATGGCCACTTACCCCTCCCCAGGCCCGCCTCGGAAGGCCTGAATTAGATGTTTCCATTTTAGTGGAACTGCTTGGCTGTCATCTCCGAGGCAGAGCCCTCTGCTTGGTTCCAGCCAGTTCGGTTCAGCTGGTACTTCCGTCCCTCTGGGTATCGGATTTATATGCCAGACTCTCTACCAGCCTCCAGTTGAATTCACTCGTTTGCTTCTTGCCACAAACGCTGCTGCATCCGCCTAGGTCAGTGATACCTCCCCCTGTCGGATGACCTGCTGAAGCCAGGACCGCGGGTTCGCCTTCCTTTGCACCCCCAGTCTCTGTGCTCCAACACCAGTAACAGACACATCCGTCCTGTGAGTTTTTGTCCCTAACATGCCTTTGGTTTCCTCCGGGCCCTCCATCCCCACTTCCTTCTGGGATGGTTCAAGAGTTTAAAGGCTGTGTTTTCATACATTCTTCATGTACTTTTTCCAGTAGATTTTCAAAAACACACATCTGTTTTTTATATTATTTAAGTGCTTCTTTTGCTTCCTATTACTTGTATGATAAGGCTTCCTTACCCCTGACGACCTTCCCATTCTTATCTGCTTCCCTTCCCCCCCCCCCACCCCCTTAACACTTGCAGGTGTTTAATTCCCCTCTGCTTTGTTACATGCATTCCCGCCCAGGGTGCTGCCCAGGGTACCGCCCAGGGTGCCGCTCCTCCTTGCTGCCCGTTCAGCTGAGGGGCCATCTTCCCTGACACCCCTTCCCACGGCCAGTTAGCACTCCTTTCTTTGTGCTCCCGTAGCACTTTGCAGTTGACCTACCTTGGTGAGTTTTCTCTTGCCACATATGTTTGCCTCCCTGTCTCCTCCAGCACATTAGAAGTGTCAGAAGCATCTCCCTAAAGTATTTACGTCTTGCTTGGTTCAGAATCAGAATCTCCACCCTGTAAGGAGGGAGGCTGGTTCCAGTAGCCATGTCTTCAGGTTATTGGCGCCAACTCTGTCCCCGTGTGCCCAGCACTTGAGACGATTTTATTAAATCTTTCAACAACCCTGCAGAGTAGGTCGTATGATTGTCGCTATATCGCAGCGAATGAAATGGAGTTGATTTTTTTTTAACGAAGTGTTTGTAGATCAATGAATGAATGCATTTCTGAAATGCTGACCTGAGGGTCTAGAGCCCAGCCTGGTCTGGACTTTCTTATTGATTCCCTAATAGGGTGTTCAGTGCCCTTGTGAAAATGACGTCATGTTAATGACTGCCTGTGGATTTTAAAAATTAAACAGATGTTGCTGTGTGCTATACACATCTTATTCATTGGAGGAGATGAGTTACATCCCTAGGCTGACACTCTAGTGGTTTTGCTTTACTTGGATGCTTGTAAAGATGTGATCATTGCTGCCCTGACTTTTCAAACCCAGGAAACCCTGCAGCTCAAGGGAGGGTGTGTCACTGTCGCAGATGAGTTAGTAAGCAGGGACATTTAGGGTTGAAGCATGAAGCAAAATTGCTTTTGCAGGGTTAGTTATATTAGAATATGTTTCACTTCCCATCTCTGCATTACTTTATACTGTATATTAAAGAGGAAAATGCTGAAATACTCAGTGTTCAACCTCTGGGTTACCAGTTTGTAAGTGGGGGAGAGAGGCCCTCCATGACTCTGGGCCCCTGCAGGCTTGCGGGTCTGCCCTTCCCCAGCTAGAACTGATCAGCAGCACTGATATCAATGATGTTATCAACACATCCCAAGATGGGCTTTCTCCACTTTTTTAGTTCTCAAGTAAAAGGGATTAAATCAGATTTCCTGGCCACGAGAGTGAATTTGGTGTGAGTTACCTGTGTACGTTGTATGCACTGAAGCCTGATAAGTAAGGTTCTCCACAATAATCCCCGGGCGGTCCTCTGCTTTCTGCAGACTGACGTCCCGTCATTCCCCAGGGGTCTGCCAGGCTGCAGCTGTTCCCTGACAGGCCCAGTAATTCCCCTCCTGCGCCCACGCTCCTGCCTCGCCCAGGGACCCCGGCACTCAGCATTGCCCATCCGAGTGTCCCTGGAAGCCCGCTGTCAATGCCACTTCTCTGGGGGCCGTGCCTGACCTCGCTCCCTGGTCAGGCCCTTCGGCCACTTGCTCTTGGCATCTTCCCCTTTGTGCTCTGTGACCTGGCTAACGTGGCTCATGCCCCTCCTTAGCCTCTCAGCCACCTGGGAGCTGCCACCTGCCTCGCTGCTGTCCCCATCTCTCCTAACCCTGCAGACTGTCCCTTCTCTGCTGCTGGTCCCCTGTCACTGTTCACTCAGGTCTGTCTCCTCCTTGCCCTGGGAATGCCTGCCAAGGCCAAGGCTGCCTCTTCTCCCCGTATTACAACAGTCCTTCCGTGAAGACAGCTATGTCAACGTCTTTCTGTCACCTGTCCCACTGCTGCCTGTTGTCCCATGGCTGCCAGTGTGGGGACCAGACCCCCCCCCCACACTACGGGCTCTTGATTTAAATAGGCTGATATTTTCACTCTCCTGCGTGGAATCTTTCTCGCCACTTTACATTGTTTAGAGATACATATGTCTGCAGTAAAAGGTATAAGGACTGTCAGAAGGATGAACGCCAGATACAGGGAGTGGGGAGGGGAGGAGGTGAGGACGGAGATGCGGTATTTTACTTCCTAAGCTGGGGGTTGGGGGCATGTATGTTTACTCTCTTCTCCCATAGGTCTCTCACAGGTCGAAAATATTTAGTTTTAATGTCTTTAATCCTCCCTTGAGGACATTTTTCCATTGCTTTTAAAGAGAGAGGAAGGGAGAGAGAGAAACATTGATGCCAGAGAGAAGCATCGATTGGCTGCCTGCTGTAGGTGCCTGGACTGGGGATGGAACCTGCAACCCTGGCATATGCCTTGACTGGGAATCGAACCTGCAACCTTTTGGTTATGGGACACCACTCCAACCAACTGAGCCACACCAGCTCAAAAAAATTTAATTTTAGAAACACACCGCATTGCCCGCTGTTAAGCGCAGACTCCCCAGCAGCATTCAAGGCTCTGCCTGCGCAGCTCTTTTCCCACCTAGCCTGACGCGGAGCCCTGGCTGGCCTCCCTTGGCTCTCGGCTGCTCGTCTCCAAACATTTCTCACGGTTGGAACCTGTGGTTTTGACTCATGCTGTTACTGTTCCTTTTTCCTTGAATTCCTTTTCACATCTAGTCACATAATAACCTCCTCTTCTGTTCTTTAGCATCTAGTATGATTTCTACGTCTTCTCAGATGTTTTGTCTGACGTTCCCTTTGATCTTTAGGGAGAGTTCATTGTCACCCGACCTGTCTTTGTGTGGAAGTTTACCCTCTTCACTGTGATATACTCCGCATTGTATTATTGTTGTTTGTTCATCTGTCTCCCTGAAGTCTTTGCGGGCGTGTGTCGTGTTGTCTTTACCTTTGGGTTCTTGGCACGCGCTGCCCAGTAGATATTCGGTAAGTGAGGACTTGTCGAGCAGTAGACGTGAGATTAATGCTTTTAATGGAAATAGTGTTTTTCAAGGTGCGTCCAGAAGCACTTCAAAGCACCTTGTAGGGAATATCTCTTGGGCTCAGTATCTGAAAGGTAGACTGTCCGTTGAGTAGGCTTACACGTGGAGTTTCTAGTTCAAACCCATGGCTTGGTGTAGAAATGATTTCCCCTGCTTTTCCCAACGACCTTGTGGTGGTGGTGACGGTTGGGGTCTGGGGTGTGTTCTGTTTTTCAGCCTCCCTCCCCCACGCCCGTCGCCACGCAGGGTGTCGACGGTGTCCCCGGCTGTGTGTGAGTCAAGGCTTGCACGGAGACCTGGGCTGGGACGAGGTCCCACTGGTCGAGAGGGTGACTCCTGCCGTCCACCCTGCCCGCTCTGGGCTGGAGGAGCAGCATGTCCCTTTGGACTGGAGGCGGCAGAGTTTGTTTCTGTGGCAGACGAGACGTGTCCCACGACAGAGCTGTAGTGGCCGTCATGAAGGAGGACTGTGCTGTATTAGGTTTAGGAAGGGTGTGCTAGCCTGTCGCCAGGGTCAGCGGTGACAGCTCAAGCTGGCAATTAGGTCTCATTAAAGACTCCAGCAGGCAATTAGCGTTCGCTTCTGCCAATGAAATCCGATGGTCTATATTCAGCATATTCTTTTCCATTATGCATTTTGTAAAATGTGCTTTAGATGATGAAGGCGCACGGTTTTTTTTTTTTTTAGACATACACAAGTCTCCAAATTATCTCTTGAAAAATGGGGCTGTCAGAGTCCCTCCATTTAGACCAGTGGGTTATACTCGCTCACATTCGGGGTGATTGTGCTGTTTAAAAATCTGTACATTTTTAGAAGATCATATAAATTCTTTTATTCAAAGGTAAAAAAATTGTTATGGAATATCGTATAATTAGGAGATTTATGAAGGGGAAAAAGTGTGACTGATGTGAAAAGAATGAAAACTCCAAAATAATGAAGTGACACCTACCGGTCTTAATTATATTCTTTAGAAAATTACTGTTTACTTAAGAGGCATCTAAAAATAAAGGCTGGAAAGGATGGTTTGTGTGGTGTTTCTGCCGAGCGGCTGTTTCGTTTCTTTTTTTCAAAATGAAGCTTATTCCCCGAGGATCAGGTTAGATACGAGTGGGTATTTGATGCCCGTTCATCCTTGCAAATAAGTTCAGGTGTTTAGCTTTCCCTGTGAGTGTGAAGTGACCAGTTACACTTAGTCATTTAAGGAAAAACCCTCTCTCCTTCCTTTGCCGTCGCCAGTCCTTTCTCCTCCCTCCTTTCTCCCTCCCTCCCTCCTTTCTCCCTCCCTCCCTCCCTTTAGAATAACCCGACTTTGGAGGATTCCGATAGGTGAATTGCCTTGTCTGTCTTCACAGTTGGTGCTGGGGATGGTTAGTGCACCTGCACACCGGGCCAGACACCCTGTGCAAGGGACGACTGTTTCCGGGGGTAACTAGGGCTGTCTCCTCATTTTTGGATCCTCGATTTGCATTATTATTTCCCTCATTTGCAGACTAATGAAATGGTAATAATGACTGAGCAGTTTGAAGTCCGTGTATGTGAGCGTATGAAAGGCTTCAAGGAATCTTCTAGGAAAACAAAGCATGGCAAAGTGGAACTCATTTTATTAAGAACCTATTTTTTAAAATTTGATTTTATGGAACACGTATCATTTCAAGAGACATTAATATCATGTAGAATACTTTCTAGAAAAAAGCTTGGCTTAGAAGTTCCCTGTAATAGAGATGTTAAACATTTTAAGTCTTCATTAGCATACCAGACTAACTTTAAAAAAATTAATTGGACTTTTGGGAGGGGCAGCACAGAACAAGAGCAAAATATCTGGAATTTATTCACAAACCCAACTTTGAGGGAAAGTTTCAGGGACAGTGAACACTTAGCCTAACATCACATATTTATAACACAGCGAAGACTAACATTCGGATTAAATGGGAGGCGCTGTGAACTGCATCCTCCAAAGAAAGATCCAGGTAAACTCACCAGCCCGTCTTCTCAAGGCCAGAGGCTGTGGTCATGCATACACGACTGAAAAATCTTGGTTCTCCAAATCCTGGCAATCGGCGCTCCTCCGCCCTTACTTACCGTACTGCCAAGCAGAAAGCAAGCAGGCCCAGGAGGTATAAATCACTGGGGGCTCAGAAACACCACTGCACTTATTTTATTAATAGCTGCTACTGTTTAAGTTGTTTTGTGTAACTGGGCATTTCACAAAGGCACCGTGGCTGCAACGTGAACGCTTCTTTTTCTCCAGCCTCTTTATTTTCCCCAGCTCATTTGCTCCGTATTTCCTTCATCGGTTTTCCCCGCTCCCATTTCTGACCTTTCACAAAGCAGAGCTTCCTGTCTGGAAACCTCTTTTCCTCTACAACCTTTATACTCAGAGCAATCTTAGGAGAGACGTGTTATTTTTATCTGTAGTTCTATCCTTGAGGGGTATGGATGTTAGAGGGGTTGTTTGCTCGAGTCTCGCAGGTGGTAAATGGAGGAAGCGGGATTGGAGTCCATTTTCTCCGAGCCCACCGCTCAGGTTCATCAGACCCACGACATGCGGCCCAGAAGTCCACCCAGACCAGGGGCATCCGTTCTTTTTCTTTTATCTTTCCTTTCATCCAGCCTCATCAGTGTGTTTACTAAATGCATTTTGATGTTTTTGAAGGTGGGGTTGTGTTTCTGTGGTCATAATCCTTAGGAGACTAACCTAATGAGGTACCCACTGGTCACGTGACCATCTGGCATTTGCGATGTGACAAGTTTGAGTGGAGACATGTTGTGTAAAATGTACCCCAGACTTTTCAGACTTAGTACAAAAAAGAAGAATTGTAAAAAAGCTCATTGTGATTTTTAAAATTGATGACATGTTGAAATGATATTTTGGATATAGTAAGTTAAATAAAATCTATTTCTTAAAATTAATTTCTTAGCTATCTTGTTTTGCTTTTTAAATGTGAGTCCTGGGAAAATTAATATTACCGGTGTGGCTTGCATTTGCGGTCCACGTTGTATATTTTTTGGACAGCACTGTAGTAGATGGTTATCAAACTGTTCCTTGAGAGCTCTGGTCCCTGAGTGATGCCTCATGGGACGGGGGGCAGGGTGGGGCACAGGGGTAAAGAAAATTGTAAATCGTTATTGGTGATGGTGAGTAGCAGGCTCGATGATGACATCTTAGATGACCAGCCAAGACAGACTGATATTAGCTGGCCTGTATTTACTACTTACCATGTGCTGTACTTTGTCAAGCACTTTAAGTGGATTGTCTTTTTGATCCTTACAGCAACTCTGAGCAGTAAGCACTCTTGCAGGCTTACTTTATAGATGAGAAAATGAGGGCTTAGAACGGCTGAGGCAGGCAGGAGACCCTACAGCCGGCAAACACTGGTTCACTCTGTAACACCGTTGGCAGGCAAACGCTGGTCAGTGCTGGCGCTGAGAGCCAGATCTGGGCGTGGACTGCGAGCTGCTGCGCTGGTAGCCGTTCTGTACTGTGCTTCTCCGAGGGGAGAGAGAAAGCGGCACCTGGAGCGCAGCGGCCGCAGTCCTGTGTTCATGCAGCGTCTGAAGGGCGGGCATTCCTCGCCCCAGCACCGGCAGACACCAACTTTGAATTAGGGAATATCGAACAATAACGGATGCTCCTAACAAGGATGGCAAGTTATTAAAAATGATTAAATTGCAATTACACGGATGATGTATTGCAGAATTGTACCCCTGAAAGTTGTATGATATATTGACCGATGTGACTTTCAATAAGTTTAATTAAAAAGACATTAACTATATATCAGAAAAGAAAGCATGCTGAAATTATGCTTGATATACTTCCTTTGCTAATTCAAGTTTGCCTGAAAAGGGGAGATATGTATCAGAAATTGATTTTAGAGACGCTAAACCCGCTTCGGAGCCAGCTCCGTTTGTCTGTGTGTGATTCCTGAATCATACAAACGCAGTGGAATTTCCAGCACGGTTCATAAAGATAAATGCACAGGTAACACAACTTTCTTTTCAGGTAGCTGATATTCTGTTAGAGCGTGCTTTGATGACTAGAAAGTCAGTTATCCCAACAAATAACTCTGGCTTTTTTTTCCCCTATAGTTCTTTTCCTTATGATCTGCCAAAAGAACCGAATTCATGCATTCAAATTCATGCATGCATCAATTTGCTGCGTGAATTTGCACTAAATTCATGCATTTAAAGGCTGAATACTGACTTGCACTAGGTTCACTCCTTGGTGTGTTTGCTAACCCTTGCATCATTTAGAGCAGAAGTGTGTTGAATAGAATCATTTCAGTTGTGACTATGATATGGATAGAATTATTGAAAACTACATTTGTCAAAAAGTAGCATTTAAGTGGGAATCAAAGATTATGTGAGTAAATACTTCACTGACAAAAAGAAGGAATTATAAACTATTATGTCATTCTAAGTTAATTAATTTTGCTTGCCTCATTTTGTACAGATGCCGCTGGTATCTGCCTATTAATTCTACTTTTTCACAATATCTTTTCTTGGATCAGCTACTCTGTAACTTGCTGTATTTCGATGACTGTTGTATTCATTTTTGCTTTGGTAACAAAGAAGGTTTCACCATCTTGGTAGCTTACGTCAACCAGCACATATTCTGTGCCTGCGTTCTGCAAGCTCTGTGGCCGGGCTGTAGTTCTTGGTGGCTCTGTGGTAGCTCTACGGTAGTTCTGTAGCTCCACTCGGCTCCACGTGTCTTCTCGTTTGGAAACCCAGGCGAGAGAGAGGACAGCCCGTGCCCGGGCCTTGATGCTCCGATGGCTGAGGGCAGGGATGTAGCGAGAAGCGTGCAATCTCATTTAAAGCTGCTTCATGGAGGTGGCAAATATGCCGTCTGCCCACATCTCGTCGGCCAAAGTAGACCGCCAGCCAAGCCAAAACAGCACTGTGTCAGGGTCTGCGCTCACCCCACGGGATTCCCAGACAACCCACGGGGACGCGCGTGGGGTCTGTGGTGGGAAGGGAGTCAGGGGTTGGGACAACCCCATCGTTTCTGCTATCGTTGACTTCGGTCTTCCCTTGTGGTTTAGTATTTGCATTGTTTCTAATTTTAACGCTTATAAATAGCGTTGCTCTAAATGTTGGTGAACAAATTACATGTATTTACTTGGAGAGTATTTCTGGGGATATGGTTTCCAAAGTTGGCTTTCTGGGTCAAAGGGCATGAATTGCTTGTAGATCTTATTACACAGGGCCAGATTGCTCTCCAAAGACTGTATCAGTTTATGGTACCATCATCAATATTTAAGTATACAACCTTCCTCGTGTCCTGCTGGTGCTGTGTTTTGCAATGTTCATTTTATTAGTTTCGCCATTGTTTACAGCTTAATTTTTGTCATTAGTAATGATGGTATTTTAAAAGGAAAACTATTAGAACAAATTATATTGGTTTTCATCTATTAGTGAATAAAACAACGGCCACCTATAATTTTCTTTTGGATTGTGAAAGTCTTTGTAAAATGACCCATTTTCATCCTCTCTTTGTTTTTTCGGTTTCGTGTTTTTCTCAGTATGCCATTTCCTAAATACGTATTTATCCTGACTTTAAAACAAAGCAGCGAAAAAAGTGAAAACAAAAGATATACTTGATTTGAGGTCCTAGAACTTTTATCTGAATCAAATCAGAGGAATTATGGCTAGGGCCCTGGGTCGGTGTCTGAACCTATTCAGACATGGCCCTCTTGCGTGCGGAACTTCGGATGTCTTCAATTCCACAGTTTTCAGACTCACGGATGGCCGTGTGGTTTACCTAGCAGAAAATACCGACTGAAACTTAAGAACCAGTCTTCCCTACCGTTTTCCCCCTGAAAGTGTAAACTAAAACTTTTTATTACCAAGTGTATCCTCTCCCTTGGTTTACTTTACAGAGTGTCATGTTGCCTGGTGCCACACTCGTCTGTGGCTTCTGCTTAGAAATAGTGGCGGCTAGGCATACCCAGAGTTTCGGTGGTTCTGTTTTCCCGTGAGGCTTTGAGACTTTGCTGCTAAGGCAGAAACGCCGGCAGGGGAGAGAAGAGAAATCTTCAGGCCTGTGGGCAAGAATAGACTCTGTGTGTGAGTGTGTGTGTGTGTGTGTGTGTGAGCATGTGAGTGTGTGTGTGTGTGTGTGTGTGTTGGGAAGGGAAGTGGTACTGGCCTTGGGAAATGACTTTGGATTTTGCAACTACCCATGGAGCGCAAACGCCTCCTACCTCCCTTAGCGGAGCAATGTCAAAAATCCTCGGAACTGAGAAATCCACTCTGTGCTCTAAGGCACAGACTGGTGACGCGTGTGAGAGACATTACAGCTCCGTGGGAAGCAAGTCCAAGTGTGTGAGGAGCAAGTTGGTGCGTGAACCAGACATCCATGTGTGAACCAGAGTTTATTAGAACAGTAGTAGTTGGCGATTGTGAAATGTTAAGAAGTGTATTAGTAGTGTGTATATTAAGACTCCTATTAGTGTTGAAGAATTACAAACGGATAGATTTGTCATGCAAGTCTTTGGATTTTTGTTCCTGAAGTGATTTCCTATTTCAGTTTAACCTCATTTTGTGTAAGTCTTCTTAGGATTTGTTGCAGATTTCTTGTGGAAGAAGAAAACCCACTGCTTATGAAGTTTTGTAACAGGTACATTTTGGGGAAACTGGATTCTGAGGCTCTAAGCAAGTGAGAATGAGAACGCTTCATGTTAACCTAGGAGAAACCAAGTACGGACAGGACAGGAGCTTTTAAACTGCAGCGCCTTAAAATATGATGCTTGTTTGTGCTGAGTCTTCACAGATTTTGGTTGAATTTATAGTAAGTTGACTACTGAATCTTCTCGAAGGCTGTCCTGCTCACTGTAAATGTTTTCTGAGACTGTTGAGAGTTTCAAAGACAAAAGAAGTACTTGTGGTATGTTTTGCTTATCTGACTTCTGTATTTCAGGAGAGTTGAGCGGCAAAGGGTCTGCACCTTTTGGGTCTGGGGTGGGTGGTCCCTGCGCAGCGTTGCCCCCATGTCACTTTGTCCACTCCCCTGGGCTGTCTTATTTCTTTTCCACTTTCCTGCCGGTGTTGTGTGTTGGCCTGCTGGTGGAATCACTTGTGTGGTGCGGTGGTCTGAATGTGCTCACCCCAAATTCAGATGTTGAAATCCTAACCGCCAAAGGTGAAGGTATTGGGAGGTGTGTGTGTCATTGGGGAGGTGATTAGGTCACGAGGGCAGAGCCCTTGTGGATGGGTTAGCCCTTTTATAAAAGAGACCCTAGCCCTGAGGAGCTCCCTACCGCCTTCTGCCGTGCCAGGGTACAGCTTAAAGTCTGCCACCCGGGAAGGGGTCCTCACCTGTGTTGGAACCTTGGTCTTAGACTTCTAGCCACCAGAGCCATACGCAATGAATTTCTGTTGTTTATCAACCTCCCAGTCTGTGGTGTTTGGTTACAGCTGCCCATATGGACTAAGACACAGCTTAACCTGATGGGTCATTGTCAGGCAAAAAGTTATACTTGTGACTACTAGACTGTTCTGACAACGTACCTGCATCCATCTGTCTGTTTCACTAACGTTGACTTTTAAATGTAACCAATAGCTTTTTAGATATAGGACAGGTTCTTATAACCCATTGTCTGTGATATGGTGATCAGAACACGTTTGTTGGTGTCCATGAGTGGTTCGAGGCTGTTTATAAGGGTGGGGGGCGGGGGCTGTGGCAGAAGCCTGTCAGTTTCCCTCAGGTCTCCTTGTCGTAGATCACTGGGGGACGCCTCTGTTTCGCTGGTGTGCTCAGCTGTCAAATACAAGTGCATTTCAGGGGTAGTTGTCTTGTAAGTGACCCACTGTCTTCTCTCCTTCCTTGCTTCTGGGAAGACCTCGGCCTCACAAACACTTTGCCTGTGATCAGTTACCCAGAACACAGAGATTCGGGCTCGTCATTCTTGACCTCTGCGCCTGTGGGTGTCACGCGGAAGCCCATTTTAAAAACAACCGTACTTCCGTTCCTAAAGTGTCCCAGGAATCTTCTCACCAATTATCCCACCATTCAACACAGCGATTGTGTCTTTATGTTCTTCCTATTCTTTCTAAACCTTGTATTAACTGTGTAATTATGATCATGTCCTAAATATAGAACGTATTCAAATAGAATAATATATCGAGAGAATACTTTTTGCTCTGCTTTTCTCCACACTTACCTTTTCAGACATACTTTTCCATTTCTACATAGTCGCAATGTATGTATACATTTAATGGAAATAGAATAAATACACTGATTTAGTACGTTAAAACTAGCAATGTCTATTTATCGATTATTTGTGTTATTCCGAGGGTTTTTTGGTTAGTATATAAAAAGTAATCTCTTTATGCAAGTAATGTCCGTCTTTTGTTCTGATTATTTCTTTGGGTTGAATTTCCACAAGAAGGATTACTGCATCACAAAAAGTGAAAATAATGTACATGTTTTTGTGTTCCTTATTGGCAAAACCACCCTTCCAAGGATTCTCCAATTTACATGCCACCAGATTTCATAATTTATAAGGCTTATACTTAGTCATTGTTTTGTTTTGTAGATTAATATTCAGAGCTTATCAGTATGGTGTTGTCGACTTGGCTGCAAGGTCTTTCTTCCGTGAGTGGCCCTGGGTCAGTGCTCAGCACAGTGTGATTGAGTGAGTGTTAGGGAGACCTGCTGTCAGTGTTAGCATTTGCAGGATTGTAACTATTCATCTTTTTAAAAATAGTTTATTTATTTATTTTTAGAGAGAAGGGAAGGGAGGGAGAAAGACAGGGAGAGAAACATCTATGTGTGGTTGCTTCTTGAGCGCCCCCTGCTGGGGACCTGGCCCACAACCCAGGCTTGTGCCCTGACTGGGAATCAAACCAGCGACCCTTTGGTTCGCAGCCCGCGCTCAATCCACTGAGCCACACCAGCCAGGACTATTCGTCTTTTTTTAAGAGTTTATTTATTTATTTTTAGAGAGAAGGGAAGGGAAGGAGAGAGAGGGAGAGAAACATAGATGTGTGGTTGCCTCTTGAGCGCCCCCTGCTGGGGATCTGGCCTGAAACCCAGGCAAGTACCCTGACTGGGAATCGAACCTGTGACCCTTTGGTTCACAGGCCGGTGCTCAGTCCACTGAGCCACACCAGCCAGGGCTGTCACTATTCATCCTTGTGTGCACTTCATTGATTTTTAAATATTGGTTACAGATTTTATTTTGGGGGGGCCAAAAAGCTATGAAGAGAAAATTTTTAAAAAACCGCCAGAATGCAGTTGGCCGACACACTGTGTGGGCTAATTCCTTTTCCCAATTGCCTTTAAAAACACCCTGAATAGGCAACCAAAGTACCAATGTGTGCAGCACGCTGTCCTTGCTTCATTCCAACAGGTAGGGTAACTCAGTTCCCTTTATTCAGAACTTTTGAGTGCTAGCCTGATTTGCCCAGACACTCAGCCTTTTGGTCTGGGAATGAGCTCAGTCCCCTTGACAATTAGGCTTCTTGGTATAATTGCTCGGCCGGTCCCTGTCACCCCTGGTTGAACTCATCAGATCAAGTTCCTAAGAGGCAGAGCAAAGGACCAGACGCGATCTGTGGACAGAAGTGTCTGTCTGCACCCAGACGGTCGGTCCGTCGTCTCTGGTTGTTCTGCAGCATCTGGTCTGCTTCTGACCCTCAGGCATGAACTCCCCGCCTGCCTGCGGGAGGCAGACACTCTCCCGCGCCTCCAGGGCAAGGCGTGCCTTGGCCTTTCCCTGTGTGTGTCACTTGCTCTGTGTCCTACTTCACAACTTTCTTTCTTTTCCTGTTTTCTACCTTTTCTGTCGCCTGTCATTTCCCCACCCACATCCCAGGCTTAAAGAAAAAAAAAACAAGAACACTCCAAAAAGTCCCTGGATTTTCAAATGTGCTGCCCATCGCCACGGCCCTTCTCTGCTGTGTCTGGGCCAGTCCATACTGGAGTGTAACCTTGGTTCCCTCTCATTGGTGTATTTTGTGTCTGGGAGTGGTGTTCAAAGAACTCCTTCTCTACAAATGCCAGCTCTTCATGTATGTTTTTTCTTTCAGTGCCTGGGGACCTGGAGCCCTTACTAAGCAGATTCTGAAGGTAGTCTCCCATAGTGCACATTTGGTGATTAAAAGAATATTTCCCCATCTGTGACTCTTTGCCCTAGGAAACCAAAGAGTGACTTCTTCGAATGGTATTTGGTATGTGTACACTTTAACTCCAGCTCGGTTTTAATCACTTTGATCACACACACACACACACACACACACACACGTCTAAAAAAGCAACTGCCCATTAAAAAGGCCCCGCCATTATGAAGTGACTGCAGCGGGTTACATGAGAGCCCCCGAGGCCATGTAAGATGAAACCGCTCTGGGCAGATGTGTAATGGGCCAAGTCCGTTTTGAATTTTTGCAAACTCTCCAACCATCCCCCATTATCACCCATGTGGCCTGCTGGAAAGTGCACTCCTGTGGAATTGCAGAAACTTGAGTCCGCCTTCTGCCACTAATTAGCTATTTTGGGTTTGGGCAAGGCGCTTAGCCACTCGTGACTCAGTTTCCTTGTCTTCTTCGCAAGTTAGTTGGTCCAGGTGCGTGTGATTTTCAGGTTCCTAGCTGTGTACACCCCTTTGGAAATTTGACAGCTCTACAGAATTTTGTGTTCCAACTCTGCGGTTGAATTTGTGGTCAGGCAAAGAAGGAAATCTCTGTGCTGTTCCTCTTCTCAGAAGAAATTACTTGTGGTCTGATTATTTTTGTCCAGGAAAAAATTCAAGGAGCATATTTAAATATTAAATTAAAGAAACTTTTTTTTTTTGCAGTGGTAGTTCATGATATGTGAAGGATTCTGTGGTGCACCCCCCCCCTGGTTTTTCTTTGTGAAAAATGGGGCTGTAATGTAGGCAATATACTTGTTATCGCATTCATTTAAATTAATGCTAATTGTGTTTGGATATATTTTCAGAGCTTCACCCTGGCCAGTGAGGTCATTTTAGACAGCGTTAGATGTTGCCTTGTCCGAGGCTGGAAATCACTGGGGTAAGAGCATGAGTGGAATTCAGCAGAAGTTTCTCTGTACTGGGGCAAAGGATACACATCCATTGCCCTCTGCGGAACACTCCCTTCTGTGACAGTGCAGACATAACTTCCAAACCTCTTCCCAGACAGGTACTGGTCTGTCTTTCCGTTGCTGTGCAGGTCTTGAAAGTGCTGGCGGGTTGCTATAGGTTATGTATGTGCCTTTGGCTTCTCCTGAGCTGTGATTTGTATCCTCATGGGCATTGCAACATCATCTCCAGGGTTTTAGGTTTCCTGACACCCTCCACGGCAGATTTCTTTATAGCGTACCCTTATTACATTGGGCTTTTGAGAATTTCATAACTTATTTTGAAATAATTGGAGATGCTCAGGGGTGGTTCAGACCGGAAGCTGGAAGCCCCCCACCTACAAAGCAGTACGTGACAGGGAAGAGAGGTCCGAGAAGAGTGGGGGGTGGGCCAGCAGTCTCCAGCCAGAGAGCCAGACCCCATGTGCAGGGGTTGCCGGATGCGAGTGTTGTCTGAAAACAAATAAATTTCACAGTATATGTGCTGTCTGTTTTTTCATCCTGTTCTATCTTGGGTCCTTTCTTATTTTTAAAAGCACACCCGATGTTGCTTACGTTCCATTCTAAGTAATTGGATTTTAATTTAACCAAAAATCTTTTCTCTACATTACACACCCAGACACATACAGTTTGTTTTTATTGCTGCAGAGTCTTTTACTGCCTTGAAACATGCGTACTGTTTTTACTTCTCGGCCAACTTTATCAAGGATTGGTTCCAAAGGTTCATAAATCAGTTAGCCCAAAACCAAGAATCGATTTTCCTATGGAACAGTACTAAAATTGGTGCTTCCGTTCTGAGCCCTGCAGCAGGTGGGAAGGCTCCAGGCTTTGTAGCTGTGGCCAGGGCTCCTGGGACCAGCTGCCTGGGGACCTGGGCTCCCGCTCCCCTGGGATCCTTCGCAGAAACTGCCTTCAGGTCCCCTGTCGTCACATTTGAGGAGCCTGTTAAAGTAATTACTCTGAGTTCATTCTGTGCTAGGAAAGGCTACCAATGAGGGATGTGTGAAGGAAATGGGCAGCTAGGGGAGGAGGTGGGCAGCGATGTGCTCCTATGAGAGCAGGGGCCAAGGTCCCACTGCCTTTAGAAAGACAGGTCAAGCCTGTCTCGGGTCTTTTACTGTAAAAATGGCAGGATCACCCGAGGATTAACAGCTCCTTGTCTTCTATAAGCTCTTAGTGATTTGAGTGTTAAAAGTCAGAGTAATTTTCATTATTTGGTATATAGTCAACTCCTGGTCACTATTGCCATTTAAAAAAAATCTTGCATTGGTGTTTCTTTGCCTTTTTTTTTTAAGGAAATCTTTCTTCAGAATTTTTTTTTAATTGATTTTAGAGAGAGAGGAAGGGAAAGGGAGACAGAGACAGAGAGAGAGCAATGGTCTGTTGTTCCCCTTATTTATGCATTCATTCATTGGTTGATTCTTGTGCCCTGACTGGGCATGGGATTCGAAACCTTCGTGTATGGCGACAGTGCCCCAACCAGCTCAGCCCCCCAGGTTGGGGGTCAGGTGTTTCCCTGCTTCTCAATAGGCCTAGTGGCGGCCTCCTTTTTCCTCTCTCTTCCCCGTTGAGCATTTTAAGTGTAATTGATAGCACCTGCAATTTTATTACATATTGAACGTGAAGTTGCACATGGTTTTCTTGCTGTTTTTTTTTTTTTCTGGTGGTCTTCTCTAATTCACGTCCTTTATTTAGAATAGCCTGAGTCTGCCCGCTGCACTTCTAGGCAACTTCTTCCATTTAATACCATTTGGTTTGGACTCAAGGAATGTTAGCTATTTTTTTTTTAACGCTGGTGTAAGCCAAATGTTGAGTTTGTCTCAGAACCTAATGTAAACATGCGTCGCACATACATTCTTTGGTTTCGCTCTGCTGGGCTGGGTATTTGTATTCTGCTGGCTCCTTTCCTGGACATAGATAGTTATTTGAGTCTGTTGAATTAGCTAACTCCTGGTCAGTCATTTTTTGCAAGTTGTGTTTTTGGAAAGGGAGATGCTTGTTTAATCAACAGCTTGCCTTAGTGGTGACTGTACCAACACCCAAAGTGGCCATTTGATTTTCTGTTAAAGCTACTTTTGAATTGTCAAGAGGCTATATTACCGATAGGAAATATGGGGAAAAAACAACTAAGAATCTTCTGATTTCTGTATATATTTGGAACTTAAATAAAAGCAAAGCCTTGAAACACGCGACCAAACATGGTTGTAGGGGCCTCGGACAAAGTGCAGGGACTGCTGGTGGACCGGTGTCATCCACACTGTCCTGACTGCTTCTTTGCCTCCTGCAGTGGGGTCCCCACTGAACTCTCCCTGCTCTTCCTTATGTCTGTCCTTCTGCACAGCCACCACTCCTGTGTGTGTGCATGCTTTTCTCACAAGGCAGGGGCCTGCTCCTTCCATCGTGTTAGTTGTGGTTTCCAGAAACTTCTTTTCTGTGTGTGTGCTGGAGCAGGTGGCTAAGAAGTCCTTTTTGTCACTAAAGGGTTGTCAAATACGTTATGAAAACGGCGTACGCATGTATGCATTCACACGAGAGGTCTTTTTATTCATGCTTTTAACATGCCATGTGTACCCTGGACCTTGTACTGGTTTATGCCTTTTTAACAAAAGGTCCTTTTAAAAAAAGCATCTAGCTGCTTTATTACTTATTTATTTTTCTTTGTGTTGTTTTTCTTCTGCTTTGTTTTTCTTTAACTGCCACTTCCGAAGACAAATTGCATGCTCAGCTGTGGAAAGCAGGTGACTGTCTCTCCCTGCGGTTCCTTCTGCGGAGCGGCATGTGGACGGGGGGCTGCTGGGAATCTTGCCTTTTCCTCTGGGGTTGTAAAGGGAAGGCATTCAGCCTCGTCTGAGAGACACTGGCCTGGGGTAAACAGCCCTTTAGGCCAGGTGGGTAGAAAAGAATGCTTATGACATTCTTTTCGTCAGCTCCATGTGTGACCTCCAAGCAGGAGGTCAGGCAGTCAAACATTTGAGTGAACTGGTGAAATGTTTTGTATTTCTTTACAAGGCTCTTAATCACAAGACTGATTCCAATAAACTCAACAAGTCACAGCGATGGAGGAAAGTATATGAGGCGTGCAGAGCAGTAAACATGGGGGCTGGAAGGGCCTTCCCATGGCATGTAGCCCGCTCTCCTGTCCCTGCTGGGCTCAGTGGATTGAGTGCCAGCCTGTGAACCAGAAGGTCGCTGGTTCAAGTCCCGGTCAGGGCTCATGCCTGGGTTGTGGGCCAGGTCCCCAGTAGAGGGTGCAGAAGAGAAAATCACACATTGATGTATCTCTCCCTCTCTTTCTCCCTCCCTTCCCCTCTGTCTAAAAATAAATAAATAAAATCTTAAAAAAATAAATAGCTCTTGTATTTAGAAATAGAGCAAATAACAGACAACTCCACCCGTTCCTTACTCTCCCGCACTAGGCCCCAGCTTATGCAGATGTCCAGTGAGATTTTGGATGGTTCGGATGGTTTTTCTTTAGTCCTCAGCTCCACAGAACCCATTAGAAGTTCATTTTTGAAGATTCATCCTCTCTGTGTAAATAAACTACTTGATCATTATCTACCGTTTTTCATTCTTTGTGAAATGCATCATCCACCACAATGGATGAGGAGAATAATAATATTCTAGAGGAAAAAAGCTTGTATCTGGAACAGTTCATTTAATACAGCATTTAATCACTTCATGACCTTAATGAATGAAGAAGTGAAATCAAGGATTGTTGTTCTGGGAGATAATTCATAAAATTCTGAAGAAGGTTGTCCTGAGTCTACCTAGGAGGTCTCTCTTAGTAGTACTGGTAAATAGAGATTAGTGGCTTTGATAGGCTGGAAGCACATTTTCATTGGGTAGAAACACCTCTGACATTGTCACATCATGTGGTGCTTCTTTATTTCCCCCAAGACAGTCATTCCGTCCTTCGGAAAAGAAGCCCATGGGTGCTGGGCGTGCAGTGCCCAGTTCAGTCCTTTGCCAAACACTGTCTGCTGTGTGCGAGGTGGAGGGAGCAGTTGGGGTAACGGAAACATACCAAAGCATGGTTCCTTTTTTAGAGGGCCTTATTGCAAGTTCTTCGTATTTTAAGTTCCTGTTTTGTTTTTATTTTACGCTCTTTGTATTTTAAGTCCCTGCTTTTTAAAGAGGACTTTTTACAAGCTGTACCCATCTTGAGTCTTTTCTCTTTCCTTTCCTCCTCCTCCTGCCTTCATTTTTTTTCCTCTTTTCACTTTATCTCAGAAGAGAGATGCATTTTACTTTGCTGGTGTGTTTTCACAAATGAGCGTTGATGGCTCCTGGGTACTGCCGAGATAGGGTTTTTGGAGGTGGGGGGGGTTAACCGATAATCCTTTCTTTAGCTATTTTAGCTCTGTTATTCCAATGAGATTTGGTGAGTTGACTTAGCAATAACATCTCACATGTCCCCTTCCTTCTTCCCTCCCTCCCTCCCTCCGCTCCTCCCTTCCCTCCAACTTAAAAACTAATCTATTTCTGCTCTTGAAGTAGAGGACTTATTAGCGGGTTCCTATTGTATTTTGCCATGTATAATGCACACATTTTGCCCAAATTTTTGAGGGAAAAATAAGGATGCACATTATACATGGGCAGAACTAATTCCCACGTATAATGCAAATTATACATGGAAACCAGCATTAAAACGTGCGTGTGCATTATACATGGGAGCACATTATTTACACGGGAAGATACGGTGATTGTGGTGTGGCCAGTAGAGAAACTTTCACTTTAAATTATGTCATTAGGGGCCACTCCCCGATTTAATTCAGGGAGGGCACATCTCATGCGTCTTATGTAGAGTCTATATATGGATTGATTTTTGTCTTTAACTGTCTTAACCTTGATGGAAGGGTTCTCTCCCTTTCTATTTCAGTTGCTTAAGTTTTGGTGCAATAATGAGTTCAGAGAGGAGGAAGCAGCACGCACTGCGTCATGCAGACATGAAGCTTGCTTTTGGGGAGAACTTTGCGGCCCCTATGGTGCTTTCGCAGCGGTGGTGGCAACCACGCTCCATTGCGAAGCCTCGGAGACAGCCCTGATGGCGTCGGCTGGGTGGCGTGAGGCAGCCTCAGCAGAATGGCTGGGTCTGGAGGGATGACTAAGGCCTTTAGAAAGGAGGAAGAGGAGAAGGAATGTGCTCAGGGCAAGAGGAGTAAGGCGACCTGGGAGAGGTGCAGAGTGGATGCTTCTAAGTGCAGCGCGCATTCAGGAAGCTGGGAGTCCGGCCTGCCTGGTGCTCAGGGCGTGGGCGGGATGGGAATGGGAGTTGCTTCGCAGCTGGGATATGACAACAAATGTCTGAGCTGGGGAAATGTGTCCCTTCCTCCTCTAGTTCTTCTGGCTGGTCAAATAATTCAAGTGACATGCAGCAGATTAACAGGAGAAAGTCAAAATTTCAATATGTGCCCACAGGGAATTTATATAAGCATGACAATTCCAAAGACAGTGAAGAAAAGTGAGACATGTGTCATTTTGGACCAAGGACGAAGGAAGGTAAGCAATTCGCAGGTTGAAGACACAGGCAAACAGTTGGTAAGTCAGTTCTCACGGAGGCGCCCAGAAACCACGGGGCACAAAAAAGAATCCAGGGACAGATTTAGTACCCGCTGCCTCACTGCGTTTTCTTCTTGGCCCAAAGCGAGTCCAGCGTTTGCAAGCATAGACTGCCTTTCTGTTTCTATTTGATTCTGTCCCCAAAGAAAATAAATATGCACAGTCCTCAGAGCAATATGCATGGCCTGGGTAAGCTCTCAGTAATGGAGAACTTCAAACACACTTTACGAAACCACATTTCGTGTTTGTTTTGCCCTGGTGCTAATCTGGCAAGAATGACGCCCCACAGGAAAGTCGACATATCCCAATAAGTCATCTGTTTTACAGGAACGCTAGGTTTCAGCAAATGTAATATCTGCCTTGCGGACATTTTTCAGTGATGACTCTTTCAAACTTGTCCCTGGGGTGGGGGGGGAATGACAGCAGTGTGTTATTTCGTTGGTCACTGCTGTCCTTGCAAAGGGTAGTCTGAGCACTGTGAATCACTTCTCAATTTGTATACATAACTCATCTTCTTACACGGTGAGCAGGGAAAACGACCAAACCAAACAGAAAACATCAGACAGGAATTAGTGCTGTGGCTTCACCTGTTCGAGGTGGGTGGGGAAGGGCGAGGACACCGGGGAGGCAGATCGCTTCTCATTTTGTGACTGGGCTTGTCGGCTAGGCATGTGCCAATCGGAGAGTTTTCCTGAGAACCTGGGGGGGGTGGGTGGAGCGGGCGGTGCGTTGGCCTGCTTGGGCCCAGGTGGAGGTGCACTTCCTGCCTTCAGGCTCTGGCAAGAGGGGCCCAGAAGGACTGTGTGCCCAGACGGCAGGGGCTTCTTCGAGAAGTCGGATACACCTCCCTGGATCAGATATGGGCAAAGGCCTAAGGGAGAATATCAGCCCAATCGTTGCTGGGCCAGGAAAGCTGTATTTTGCCAAATGTTTCGTTTCCAAGGGCAGTGGCAGAGCAACAGCTTTTTGGGAGAAGGAAGTCAAATCCGTTTTATGGGGTTAACAATGCGATGAACATGCTGAACTCAGTTTTTTTTAAAAAATATTTTATTTATTTATTTTTAGAGAGGGAAGGGAGGGAGATAGAGAGAGAAAGAAACATCAGTGTGCAGTTGCTGGGGGTTATGGCCTGCAACCTAGGAATGTACCCTGGCTGGGAATCGAACCTGGGATACTTTGGTTCCCAGCCCGAGCTCAATCCACTGAGCTACGCCAGCCAGGGCTGAACTCCGTTTTTAAAAATTCCAATACTGGGTCAATTTGTCATTGTCTTTTAATCCTTGAGGCCAGGCTTTTTCTGCCTAGTGAAGGGTCGCTCTGGAATTTGGGGTAGTGGACTGGTCACAAGGCACCACAGAGCTGTCACAGAGGTGCCATTTCCTGGGCTGTGCTGCCATTTTATTAAGTCAGAAGACATATTGGGAGGAAGGCTTTCTTCTCTTTTAAAAAAAATTTTAAAGAATCTTTTTTAAAGGTTTTATTTACTTTATTTTTTAGACAGAGGGGAAGGGCAGGAGAAAGAGAGGGAGAGAAACATCAGTGTGTGGTTGCCTCTCACATGGCCCCCACTGGGAACCTGGCCCGAAACCCAGGCATGTGCCCTGATTGGGAATCGAACTAGTGACTCATTGGTTCGCAGGCTGGCACTCAATTCACTGGGCCACTCCAGCCAGGGACGAATTCTTCTCTTGCAGTTAGATCTACTGGGTCATTGCCTTGGCCGCTGGAGGGGGATGGATGCCTGCTTGTTGTTGACTAGTGGGAAGGTACTTCTAGGAGACTGAATAGGGCTGAGAGTTTCTGCTTACTGTATTTTTCCATGTGTAATGTACACTTTTTGCCCACATTTTTGAGGGAAAAATAAGGATGCACATTATACATGGGTAGTGATAATTGCATATCTATATGTTTTTAATTCTTCTGTTTATGCTTATGCATTAAAAATATAACTCCAGAAAGCTATAAAACATCTGTATGCAAAATAATACCCTGGAATACAATAACTGGTTTTGTTATAAATACAGATGAATGAAAACTTGAATTAGAAATTAAAATGAGAGATTTTTTTCCTGAAAGTTTGGGCCCAAAACGTGGGCGTGCAGTATACACAAGAGCACATTGTACAGGGCAAACTATGGTAGTGTGTGGTGTACACCAATGCCTTGCTTACCTGCTCTTGTCCTAGGGGCACCCAGAGACTTCGTACACGAGGGTCCTGAGGGTCCACAGCTCATCTCTCCTGGAGCCGTGATTGTGTGGTGGTGTGCACGGCGCAGCCCCGGCAGTGACTGGTTTGAGCTGGGGAGTGGGGCGAAGGCTGGATCTGATGATGGCGGCGTTGGCGCTTCACTATCTCAGAGTCCCCTCCCTGCCAGCCAGGAGCTCATTGAAATGGGGTTCCTACAAGGGACCCCAGATGTGGGAGATCACACTCTGGTAGTGGTAGAACCTTGGGATCTGTACTTTAATACATTTCTGAATAGTTTTTCAGTTGGAAAACTGCTGGTTCTTAGCTTCCCATCCACACACAACTGTTCGAAGCCCATTTTGAAATTTCAAAGAATCTCCTCTCAAATGGTCCAGTGATGGGATGGTGGGTGAGGGGCCCAGAGCCAGTCTTAGGCAACAGCGGGGCTCATATGTGCAGCATGTCTTACAATCGTGGCATCTTTGCAGGGAGCTTGAGAGTCTGTTCAAGCACTAAGTTCTTTGCCCTGTAACGGGGTGTTTTATCTCGTTGGAGGACAACCTCAGATGATTGATTTTGCTCCCTGGGGCTCTCTGTTGAATGTGCTTGCTGATGTGGAATTCGTAGCCTCGGAACATCCAGATGGTAAAAAAACAAATAAAACTTACCATTTTAGCCATTTTGCAGCTTACAGTTCAGTAGTATCAAATATGCTCACATGGGTTGTGCAACAGATCTCTAGAAAGTTTTCTTCTTGCAAACTTGAAACTCTAGTCCTGCGAAACAGCAGTTCTTCCCCCTTCCAACCTCTGGTGACCACTTCCTGTCTCTGTGAATTTGACTGTTTTAGGTACCTCACACAAGTGGAATCACACAGTATTTGCCCTTTTCTGACTGGCTGATTTCACTTAGCATGATGTCCTCAAGGTTCGTCTATGTTGTAGCAGCCTCAGAGTTCCCTTCCTTTTTCGGGCGGAACCATGTTCCGTTGCATGCATAGACCACGTTTTGTTCATCCATTCATCTGTCAGTGCAGACTTGGGTTGCTTTCACCTCTTGGCTAATGTCAATAGCGCTGTTATGAACAGGGTGTGCAAAAACCTCTTTGAGATCCTGCTTCCAATTCTTTTGAAAATATAACCAGAATTGGAGTTGCTGAATCATGTGGTAGTTCTATTTTTAATTGTTTTGGGAACCTCCATACTGTTTTCTCTATAGCAACTGTACCATTTACATTCCTGTCTACAGTGTCCAAGAGTCCCACATTCTCCACATTCTTGCCAACACTTATTTTCTGGTTTTATTTTTTCAGTCCTCACCGGAGGGTATGCTTGACTTTAGAGACAGAGGAAGGGGGTGGGAGAGAGACACACACACAGAAACATCCATGTGAGAGAGAAACATCAGTTGGTTGTCTCCCACATGCGCCCTGACCTGGGATTGCAGCCTAGGCTCATGCCCTGACCGGGCAGTGAACCTGCAGCCTTTTGATGTACTAGACAACACGGGCCGTGTGGCCAAGGCCAGGGCTATTTTCTGTTTTTCTTTTTCTATTTTCTGGTGTGCTTTTTTTGTTGTTGTTTTAAGACATTTATTAGGGAGAGGGGAAGGGAAGGAGAAAGAGAGGGAGAGAAACATCATTGTGTGATGGCCTTTCATATGCCCCCTACTGGGGACCTGGCCTGCAACTGAGGCTTGTGCCCCGACTGGGAATCGAACTGGCAACCCTTGAATTCAGGCCAGCACTTAATCCACTGAGCCACACCGGCCAGGACTATTTTTTTTTTTTTTTGAGACTGGCTATCTTAATGGCTATGAGGTGGTATCTCATTGTGGTTTTGGTTTTCATTTCTCCAGTGACTAGTGATATTGAACATTTTTTTGCATGCTTCTTAAGGCTGTTGTTTTGCATTTTATTATCTAGTAGGTTTAAATCTGGGAGCCTTCAAGTGTTGTAAAAATGCATTCCCTATTATTGCCTTGGTGTAACATGGGAGAATCTTCTCAAGGTGATTGTGCTCCCTCCTGCACAGAGGCACATCGAGGAGCCATTAAAGAATCAGCAACTAAAGCTAAGAACCCTTGCTTGTGGCTTTACCTCTTAGAGAACATAGCCGAGTACCTTCGGTGTCTTAGCGCGTGTTTAGACCTACCCAGAAAAAGTACAAACAAATTGAGAGGATCTCTAGCTATTGGTCCATTGTTAGGGGGTCACTTTTCATCCTGAGAACACTACTCTGTGCAATATGATTAAGCTTTTTGAGGTGAGGTTATGGAGGGCAAGGATGGTGAAAAGGAAGAGTTGATGTGACTGAGCTTTTTTGCAGAACGCTGGACCATCTCTTAGTGGCAGAGCTTAGCGTGTGCAGAAAGGACTGATAAACTAAAGGCAGCCGTATAAGAAAAGGAAATAAATGATCAATTCCCCCTACTCTAATGTTAAGTGGTGCTGACTAAAACAAAGGAAAGTTGGTTGAATCAATCTGGTGAAAAGAAGAGTAATGTCTCAAACTCCTCAAATCCCGGAGAAGAAGAGTCCATTTAACTCTGTGACAGCTAATTAGTAGTTTCAGGGTTAGGCCCACCTGTTGAAAATTCTAGAGTTTAATATGCTAGGGTGAGCCCTGGGGCACCCGGGATTATTTGAGAAAAGGGACCTGTGTTGGGGCCTTGCCTTCAAAGATGTCTTTTTCTGATAGAGCATTCCTGTGGGATAAGCAGGGCTGCAGCCTTAGAAACAGGGGGCATTCCTGCCTCTGCCCTGTCTGGTTTGCAGACCTGAGGGGCTGGGAGGGATTGTCTGGGCATTTGTTAGCTGGTAGGTTAATGGTTAACTCCTACGACGCAGCCAGACATAACACCTAATCTTTGATGAGGCGTACTACTCAGAATGAATAATGGTTAACCATTCCTTACCTCTGACTAAGACCATATACCTTCCATACTTGTAAACATCTGAGACTGTGAAGGATTTTTTCTTCTTCTTCTGCAAATAAAATTTACATAGCACAGAAGTTTTATGACTCATTCCTTGCAAAGAAAGCAGGTGGTGTCCATGAATAGTTTGCAGCCTTTTAGGGACTAGTAGAATGATTGCTACCAAATTTTCATTTAACTCTATCGTGGCCGTGTCTTGAGAGACCAACCAATATAAAATGGACTTTTCCACTGTGCAAAATATGAGAAAAAAATAGCGCTGTTATTAGCAGAAGAGTCTTTTAAAAAGTCTGCTGGGCAGCATATAAGCGTGAAATTTTCTTATTTATGGGGTACAGTCAACCGGACTGGAGAAAGATAAAAAATAAAATCAAACAAAGGAAGCCAAGAAAGATCTGAGGCCTTCCTCTTCTCAGAGGGGCAGCTTGGAGCAGGGTGCATTGCCAGTGACCTGGTGGCTGTCTCCTGGGACTCAGTCCCCTTGTTCCCAGCTAATGAGCTGGGGTCACCCTGCTCATGAACTGGGATGCAGCTCAGGGTCGCCATTTGTTACGAAGCTTTTGGTGCTTTTGCCTACTTAAGAACATTCTATAAACATTAGAAATAGCCTTTACGTTGTTGTTGTTGTTGTTGTTGTTGTTGTTGTTGTTGTAAAGCTTGGCTGAAAATCAGTTTTCGCCTGTCCTGAAAGTGTGTACGTAATGGTGCTAATGATTTCACCCTCGCTATCAGGGTCCCAGCTTCCGTCCTCAGTAATCTGACTCAGCAGTTGTTCTCAGTTTCCTTTCTTCCTAGAATCTGCCTGTGGTTGAAGCTGAGGCTGGCTGGCTGCAGGGCCAGCGTCTCTCGGGCTTGGATTTACCCGAGGGGTCATTGTAAATCTGTTCTGGACTGAGAGTTGAATGTGGGTTGGAGTATTGCTTGCTTATTACAAACTCCTAAGTTAAAAAAGTAAAAAGAAGCCCTGGCTGGCGTAGCTCAGTGGATTGAGCGTGGGATGGGAACCAAAGTGTCCCAGGTTTGATTCCCAGCCAGGGTACATTGCCTGGGTTGCAGGCCATAACCCCCAGCAACCGCACATTGATGTTTCTCTCTCTCTCTCTATCTCTCTCCCTTCCCTCTCTAAATAAATAAATAAATAAATAAATAAATAAATAAATAAATACAAGTAAAAAGAAAGGACTTCTGGTCATGATGGCGGCATAGGCAGTCATGGCTTGCCTCTTTGCATGACCACATCAATATTACAACAAAAGTATAGAACAACCATCACTCAGAACCATCAGAAATTGAGTTGAATGTAAGCTTGACAACTACGGAATTAAAGAAACCACATCCATCCAGACGGGTAGGAGGGGCGCGGACGTGGAATGGGCTGGTCCCTCAGCTACGTGTGATGGATAAAAATTCAGAAGGGATATCTCAGGAGCAAGCAGTCCCAGCCCCACACCAGGCTCCCCAGCCAAAGGCAGCCCCACCTACTCAGACTCACTCCCTCTGAGCTCCAGCACCAGGGTAGCAGCTGGAAAGGCACCAGTGGCGTACAGGGGGGACTGAAGTGTGTGGCATCAAGGTGAGCAGAGGCCACTGTCCCTTCTGTAAACCCTCCCCCAACACAGCTGGCAAGCTGGTGCCATATCTGAGACTCCATCAACCTGGCCAACACTATTTGACCCGCCTTGGAGATCCCCAGAGACTCTGCCCCACAAAACTTATGGGCCCACTCCAGCTGCTTTTCCATATGAATGGCTGATCTTGGCTCAAGCTACACAACTTTCTAAATCCTATCAAACAAGCAACACCTGGCCTCAGTGAGCCCCTGGCCCGGCGCTAGCAGCAGCCAGCCTAGATTCACAGCTAGGCTTCGCCTAGTAACAAGTAGCAGCCATCTCAGATTGCTTAATAGCTCAGGCAGGGTGGTCCTGGGCAGAACACAGGCAGGGGCTAACCTTGGCCTCCACTACCTGGGAAACCTCAGGGCCAGCGCACCCAGTGGACAGCTACAGACCACACTGGAGCACTACCACCGTGCCCCTGCATAGCTGATTCTCCATGGAGGGTGGAGGTTGGTGGTCAGTGGTCATAGCCAATCATTGCAGCTGACTAATGTAGGTAAATCCCTTCCATTGATCTGCCAACAGCAAGCAAGGCTCAACTACAAGAGGAGGGTGTAGTCAGCCCTCAAGAAGGGCACACTTTGAGTACCCAGCTTGGGTGAGAGAGGAGGCTGTGCCACTGGACCCCACAGGACACCTACTACATTAGGCCACACTTCCAGGACACAGTGTCAAAGCAGCTCTACCTAATACACAGAAACAAACACAGGGAGGCTGTCAAAGTAAGGAGACAAAGAAACATGGCCCAAATGAAAGAACAGGTCAAAACTCCAGAAAAAGAACTAAATAAAATGGATATAAGCAATCAGATGCAGAGTTTAAAGCACTGCTTATAAGGATGTTCAAGGAACTTAGTGAGCACCTCAACAGCAAAAAAGATCCAGCCAGAAACGAAGGATACACTTGTTGAAATAAAGAACAGTTTACAGGGAAACAATAGTCGAGTGGATGAAGCTGAGAATCAAATCAATGATTTGGAACATAAGGAAGCAAAAAACAACCAATCAGAACAACAAGAAGAAAAAAGAATAAAAAAAAGCCAATAGTGTAAGCAGCCTCTGGGACCACTTCAGAGATCCAACATTCCCATCATAGGGGTGCTAGAAGGAGAAGAGGAAGAGTAAGAAATTGGAAATCTGTTGACAAAAATAATGTAAGATAACTTCCCTAATAACTTCCCTAATTTGGTGAAGGAAATCAACATGCAAGTCCAGGAAACACAGAGGATCCCAAACAAATTGGATGCAAGAAGGCCTACTCCAAGACACATCATAATTAAAATGCCAAAGATTAAAGATAAAGAGAGAATCTAAAAATCAGAAAGAGAAAAGAAATTAGTTGCCTACAGGGGAGTTCTCTTAAGACCATCAGCTGATTTCTCAAAAGAAACTTTTCAGGCTAGAAGGGATTGGCAAGAAATATTCAAAGTTGTGAAAAGCAGCGACCTACAACCAAGATTGCTCTACCCAGCAAAGCTGTCATTTAGAATGGAAGGGCAGATAAAGAGCTTCCCAGACAAGAAAAAAACTAAAGGAGTTCATCATCACCAAACCATTATTATATGAAATATTGAAGGGACTTACTTAAGACAAAGGTCAAAACTATGAACAATAAAATGGCAAAAATTACATACCTATCAACAATGGAATCTAAAAAAACAAACCAAGCAAGAAGAACAGAGACAGAATCATGGATACGGAGAGCGTTTTCATGGTTGTCAGATGGGAGGGGCTTGCCGGTGATGGGTGAAGAGGTGAGGGGATTAACAAGTACAAATAGGTAGTTACAGAACAGCCTTGGGGATGTAAAGTACTGTGTAGGAAATGGAGTAGCTAAAGAGTTTATACCCACGGACAGGAACAATGGTGGAGGGATTACCTGAGGGAGTGGTGGGTGCTGGGTGGAGGGGGGCAATGGTGGAAAAATCAGGACAACTGTTATGGCATAATCAATAAAATATAATTAAAAAAAGAAGACTGGGCTTTTTCCTTTGCAGCTAAGGTTTCTGAGAAAGTTCTGAGGGCTGGCTGCCCCTCCCGTTCAGGCTTGAGCTCCTGCCGGGGCTGGTACCCTCACCTCGCAGACCCTGCCCTCGGAAAGGGGCCAAGCATTTCTCAACAACCACAGTGCATATTTCTGTCTTTATCTTACTTGACTGTCCTTTGGAATTTGACATTGACCATGGCCTCTTCCTTGAAGCGTTACCTTCTTGGGCCCTGCTGGTGTTACTGCCCCTGCCCTGGGTGTTCCGTTTCACTGCCCTTGGAGGGTGCTTCTCTGCTCATCACCTGTTGAGGGTGGGTGTGTTCCAGCATTCGACCCTCTGCCCCCCCCACCCCCTCGGCCTGACAGTTTTCCCAAGGGTGTTCATCTGTGACTCAGACCCCTCTCTCTTCAGGGCCCACACATTCCAGCTGCCTACTGGATTTTCCGTGCGATCGACCGCAAATATCTTAAACTCAGAATGCCGCAAATGGAATTCACTCGGTTTCTTCTCAGACCCGTCCCTGTTCCTGTATTCCGTGCCTTCGTGCTGCTGTCATCTCCTGTTGAGTTAGAGAAACGGGCCACTTGAGTCGACCAAATAAACTTCTTGTTCTTCTTACCTTTTTAATGCTGTGAACACCCAGCCCACTTCCTTACTCTAAGGTGGCTTTTTCAGAGTCACTATATACCTTACCTCCTGCAGGAGGAGTCCCCAGAATTCTGGGCCCAGTCCCTTGTCTTGGGGTGTGCTAAGTTTTGTTTACCTATTGATCCATCCTTGATTGGGGTTAGCTGTGGCCAAGGTCATGCCGTAGTCCCGCTAGGGCCTAGCAGAGTGGTGGTACCTTGGAAACGTGCAACTTGCTGAGAGTGTCTGAGTGTTACTCCGTGGCTGATGGGTAGGCTGCCCTTGGCATTCAGAGATGGGGCTGGGATGTCAGCTGTGGGCTTGCTGGTCCCGAAAGCCCTGTTTCTGGGGCGCCCATCATTTGTTGGCTTAAAGTTGGATGTGACAGCGATGGGCAGGAGGCAGTTTTGGTGCATTGGGAAGAACACAGACTTGTAGTCCTTCCCTAAGGACTAGGGAAGAAGAATGTATGAGAAGCACCTGATAAGAGCTGGTTCTCAATAACGATATGCTTGGGGCAATGACCCAGGGGCTGGGCTACGTGCTCAGATGCAGCCGTGACAAGAAGGTTCCCTGTGTGGCTCAGTAGCAAGGGATGGAGGTCACAATCCGCAGCTGCATTCTGACTCCGCAGCCTGAAGGTCTTCTCAGAGGTGAGGCCCAGGGCAGACCGGGGCAGCTGCTTTATGTTCCGTAATGTAAGTTGGAAGAGCTTTCTTTAGCCTCAGATGGACTTTCCCACATTTTTGTAACTAGTGGGGGAGAATCGGGGGATGGCGACATCAGTGCTAGTCTTGTAATGACCAATTCCCGATTCTGCAGTTTGGAGAAAGTACCTGAGTTTCCTGTTTCTCGCCCTTCTTGTAACAAGAAAGCTCTGTGTACAACATGGTTTGAGTCCTGGGAACCACCAGTCAGTTGCTCTAGGCTTGTCCTTACCGGGGAAGCTCAGAGGTTCACCTGGGAGATAACATAAATAAGTAAAAAGACGTAAGGCTCCAGTCCTGGCCAATTAGCTCAGTTGGTTAGAGCATCGTGTCCATGTGCCAAGGCTGCCAGTTCGATCTCTGTTCAGGGCACATACAAGGATCAACCAATGAATGCATAAATAAGTGGAACAACACATTGATGTTTCTCTCTCTCTCTCTCTCAAATGAATAAATTAAAAAGATTAAAGACATAAAGCAAATCCCATTGGAGTATGTGAAGTCAGGTATGTTTGCTGCTGGACAGGCAGAAATATTTTATATGCAGATCAAATAAAAACAACTCATTGTTGCTGATGTTAGTTGGTGCTCTTCCTGCAGCCAACTATGTCACGTGATTTTCTCCAGTTGCCCCGACGGCTTGTTCAGAGACCAACGCGACATTAGGAGGCTCATGAGACCGCAGAGTGTTTTGCTCAGGGAGAGGAAAGCGTGAGCCCCTAGGGAGCCTGTGGGGATGTAACAGTCCTGCACCGAGATTGGAAGCGAGATCTGGTTTTGATCGCTCTGTTTTGTAAACTCTGTTTTTAAAGTTTATCTTGTCTTGCAAATATCCACCTGCACGTTGGAGATAAGAACGGGAGAAGGGCAGCTGATGATGCGTGTGGGGCTGTGTTCG
Source organism: Phyllostomus discolor (assembly GCF_004126475.2). NCBI lineage: Eukaryota > Metazoa > Chordata > Mammalia > Chiroptera > Phyllostomidae > Phyllostomus > Phyllostomus discolor. Next base: position 12,614,218 of record NC_040916.2, on the reverse strand, counting down.
AAAAAGGTTCCAGCCTCCTGGTTACTGGGCTGTGGCAGAGTGCTGTGTCTGGAATGTGTCTCCGTGCCTCTCCCCACCCCGGCCCCAACCCTCTCCATGTGCCGGGTCAGAGCATGTGTTATTAGAGATTATTCTGAAGACTTAGTGAGTTAGTCTTTAGAAAGTAGCACTTAGAATGTCTGTCCTGGTGAACACTTGTCTCGCCATGTTATTGCTAATTTTTTATTGTTTAATTTTTAAACAAAATTGTATTTAAATTTGTACTTAGAACGTTATGTTTCTCCAAATATAAACTAATATTATAATTTTTCATAACTTGAGTCTAACACGCAAGATTCCCTTTATTAATTGGATTTTGTCTTTTCGGTTGGAATTTTCTTTCGAGGTAGCTTGTCTACTTTTGTGGGGTTAGGCTGCTAATCTATAGCATCAATAATCTATACTAGTAGTTTTTTATTACAAATTTGAGCAACTGATTTAATTTTTCTGTAATCTTTCAAAACTTTGAGGGAGATCTGCTTACGTCCCATGCACATAATTGATAGGAAGTGAGTACTCATCCAGCAGGTTGTAATGTCCGGTGGCAGGACGGCATCCATGCAGCAGGCTGGACGTTGTGCTGAGTCTCACCACCTCTCGGTTTCGCTCATGCTCTTCCCATGTGTTTCTGTTATTATTTCCAATGTTGTTGAGCTGTCTATTATTGAGAAACCCTTTTATGTAATCAAATAACTCAACCTTTGTTTTCGATAATTCTTCTAATTCATTTGACATTCAGCCACTATAGTTTCTCCAAAGCTTAAATTAAAATGCCAATCATTTTTTCCTTAGCTTTAAAATAATACAAATTTTGCCCTGGCTGGTGTGACTCAGTGTATTGAGCTCTGGCATGCAAACCAAAGGGTCGCCGGTTCGATTCCCAGTCAGGGCACATGCCTGGGTTTTGCAGGCCAGCTCCCCAGTAGGGGGCACTCGAGAGGCAACCACACATTGATGTTTCTCTTCTCTTTCTCCCTCCCTTCCCCTTTCTAAAATTAAATAAATAACATTCCTTAAAAAATAACATAAATAAAAATTTTTAACTAATATTACAAATGTTTTTCAGGGCCTATGATGTGCTGGGCACTATTTGCATAAATTTTTCTTATTTAACCTTTACCTCACTGTGAGCCCCATTATTGGAAGATGAGGCTCATCTTGCACCTCAGGCTTCCAAAGTGCACATCCTTTGCCCAGCCAGTAGGGACCAGAACTGGATTAAACCCAGTCTCTGTGTCTAGCTGCCACGATAACAATTATTCAAAAATGATAGCTCTTAGAACTGGGTCTGTGTATGGCATGAGAAATGTGTTTAAGTTAATTTTTCTCCATAAATATACCTGTTTCATGTGGTGTGAAGAGTGCTTCTGCATTCATAGACACCACACAAAACTGTTTTCTTTTTAGGAGTTGTCTCTTAGGCTTTTTTTAGAGAATTGATACAGACTGAAATTGGAAATAATTTAACAGCTTTACAGAGAGTGTGGTGGATCAACCATTTAAAAAAAGTCATAGTTACTTGAACTTTGACAGGCTTTCAGAGTTCTTTTGAGGGTGGAGGTAAAATGTATTAATTTAAACTTTAAGTTATATTTATTTTTGTTGTTTAAGTTATATTTATTTATTTATTTAGTAGGTAAAAGATCAACATAATGCAAAATTTTTAAAGTACACAAGATTATGCGGTAAAAAGTCTTCATTCTACCCGTTTTCCTTAGTCTCAGTCCCTCTTAGAGGCCAGTTGTTAGTGTTTTGTATAGTCTTGCAGAGCTACTTTGTATGCATATAAACACCTGTCTATCCCTACCCGCCTTTCCACCCACCTGGTACGTACACCTCTGTTCTGTATCAGTCTAGCCTCTTAGCCTGGAAGCCATTTATTTATTTTAGTTTACAAAAGGCCTCCTAATTCATCTTTCCTTCTGTGGGTGTACCATTATTTGCCTTGTCTTTTAGGACAGAGCTTCTAAGTTGTTTCCAGATTTTGCAGTTACAAAGAATTCTTTCACACAAGCACGGGTGTTAGAATAAATTTCTAGAAGTGGAATCTCTGGGTCCAAGGTTTGTGCATTTGGAATTGTAATCGATATTGCCAGGTTGCTTGCCATGGAAGTTATACCCCCAACAGTGTGTTGGGGGGCCTTGTAGACTGTCCACTTTGGAGTCTTCCTCTTGAGGGTGGGAAGTAGAGAATTTGAAAATATTCAGGTACTCTGGAAATGTCACATATATTTGAATCCATAATGTGTGCACACGTAAATATATTTTGATCTGTATTTCATTGTTGTAGAGTCATAGTTCGGTCTCTCTTTGGAAGCTGGATGTCTCCGTGGCAGTTCTCACCCTTGAGAGCTGTCTATCAGATGGAGAAATGATGAATAATAAGGCAGTCTGAGGCACGTTTGGATTCACAGCCTCTCTTTCTCTCTGCGCCCCTCCGCGTTCTGTAAGATCCAGCTCAGTGCGGCCTTCTTCCATGAAGCCCGTGGTGGTTATGGCTCCCGCTGGCCCGGGACCTCAGGTGGACCCCGAACTCTACCACGTGCCTCCATTACTGTTGATCCGAATCGTGTTTTCGAGCCGCGTCAGGGGGGTCAGACAGTTAGGGGTGGCCTCCCTCGTGGCCTTGCCCTATGACTTTTGTCTAGTTCTTGGGACAGAAACAATCACATTCAATACATGCTACTTTCTCAAGTTTTAAAAAGCCCCCCCCCAAACACTTTATTGTAACATTTTCAGCTTAAACCTTAATGTTGTTCAGAGTAGAAAAGTAATAACGATCATTGTAGAAGATGTAAAAAGTACAGAAAATGGTATAATGTAAGAAATATAGAAAATTATACAGAGCAACAGATAAAAATCACCGAGAACCCTACCTTCCGTAGGTAATCGCTCCATCAGTTCTTTTGTCCTTTTCTGTGTGTGTTTAATTTCATCGGAACAACAGGCCAGTGTTGTTCCATGGAAGTGTTGGCAGCCAGTGTTGTCTGCCAACCACAGACAGTTCGAGTGTGTCCTCCTAGAACTTTTCCTGGGCACGCACACACACAATGTGAAATGTAAAGGGAACTTCAGAAAACAAATGAAAAACTAAACCACACCGTCACGAGGCTGCGCCTGCTTTGGCCACTCAGCGCCGCGGTCAGCTCCCTGCGTGTGAGTTTATACGGGATCCGCTTCTTCTAAACGTGCGCACTGTGTCCCGTACAGCAGGACAGCCCAGTGGCGTGCACTGCTCCCTGTCACAAATAATGCTGCGGGGAACAACATCTTTTTACATAGATGCATGCCCAATCAGTCTTGTAGGATAGATTCCTAAAGGTGGAATTAAAGATCCTGCACGTCTAAGTTTTTACTGACAATGTCAAATGTCCCTTTTCAAATGCCTTACCTGAGTGTTTTCCAATAAATATCACCTCAGTATCATCATCGGCACTGGGAATGATTAGTCTCTTTTTCCAACGTGAGAGAGGAAAATACGGCGTTTTATGCATATATAATTTACATTTCACCGATTAGTGAGGTTTCGTATCCTTTTTTTTAATCCTCACCCAAGGACATGCTTACTGACCTTTAGAAAGAGGGGAAGGGAGGGAGAGAGAACATCACACCTGGACAACTGGGGACTGAACCTGCCACTCAGGCATGTGCACAGACTGGGCATTGAACCTGCGACCTTTTGGTTTACAGGAGGATGCTCCAGCCAGCTGAGCCACACTGGCCAGGGCAGGTTGCATATCTCTATGTGCTTCTTCAGTGCCTGTGTGCCTGTGTGCCTGTGTCTTTAGCTATAAATTGTCTGTGTTTTTTTTAGTTTCTTATTGTTCAGTTTTTTTTTGATACTGACTCTTTTGTCTGTTACATATGTTGCAAGTTTTTTTTGTTTTTGTTTTTTTTTCTCAGGTGGTTGTCTCCTAATCCATTTTACATGGCCTTTGGCCATACAGGCATTTTAAATTATGTAATAAATCTGATCATATTTAGAAAAGACTTCGATACCTTCACATTTATAATGTATTTTTCTCTGGCGCTTTTATAATTGTGTTTTCTTACATTTAGACTGAGTTCTATTGATTGAAGGATTGAATTCCCTTCCTTTTCTCCTGTAGTTTAATCATGAAAATCCGTCTGTCTTTCTATAATATTTTTATGATCTGCCAAAGGAGTGTCTTATAATAATAGATCACATTAAAACCGAATGATGGAAGTTTACGTTGTTACAGATGAATATTGTTTGAGGATTTTCGAATCATTCTTCAGCGCTCGCTCAGCATGGCTTTCACACCAAGTTCCCTGGTCGAGTTCCCACGGCTCCCAGGACTGGGCTTGGGTGTGTCATAGGGGATGTACAACTCAGGTCTGCTTTTATTATAATGTTCCGTGTGAAAATAAAGGTATTCCTGGAAAAAAAAAAGAACCAGAAAACCAATGATTTGCCGATGTCTTTGAAGTCTGGGGCATGGGGCAGGTTTTTCCGAGGGTTATCCGAGGGTTCCAGTGCCCGGGTATCAGCCGAGCGTGGGTCTGTGTGCGCTGGAGCCGGAGCTCCTGGAGGAGCTGCCTGGGCGGGGCCGGCTCAGCCTCTCCTCCCAGCCCTATCCTGTTACAGCTACGCAGCGTGTTCTGCAGTCTGACCTTCTGCTCTAGAACACTTTGCACGCTGTTATTCCGCATTTCCTCTCGGATACCCTTCTTGTCTGTATGCTGGGATCTGGTTATTGCAGAAGCAGTAAATACTTCAGAGCATAAATATTTTCGTTAAAACTGAAGTTACAGGTCTAAATCTGTGAGCACAAAAGTGAAGTGGAAAATTACTGAGTGCGTTATAAGCTCAGACCCAAGAATGCCAGGAGGGTTTTATTTTTATGTTTAGAAAAGAAACATGAAGTGTTGTTTATCTGTGGGTGTGAAAAATATGTTAAAATAGCTTCGCATAACTATTTCAAACAGCCGTGCCCCATCTTAATTTGATAACTTTAGTCTTGTCCAAATACACTTGTCTCCTGGAGTGGATTAATGCCATATTATTTCTTATTTGGACTCCTTTGAGTTACTGCAGACTTTTTGGCCATTTAATTCTTACTCCTCACCCTAATGTAACAGTTGACCTTGAACAGTGCGGTGGTTAGGGGTCCCAACCCCCGCCCCAGTCAAAAATTCACATTTAACTTTTGATTCTCCCAAAGCTTAACTGCTAATAGTTGACCAGAAACCTTACATACAGTCAATTAACACATATTTGTATGTAATTTGTATGTACGCTGTATTCTTACAATGAAGTAAGGTAGAGAAAAGACAATGTTATCAGGAAAATCACGAGGAAGAGAAAATACTACAGTATTATACGAACTCGTTGAAAAAAATCTGTGTATAAGTCGACCCATGTAGTTCCAGCGTGTGTTGTTCAAGCGTCAACCGTATTGAATTGTTTTTCAGAAGGTATCAAATCAGTTTTAGTTCTTAGTATCATCCCTTTGGGGGCTGAGGCAGAAAAGCGTACATCTCATCGCAAATGCTAGGCCCAGTTTTCAGGCAGTTGCTGCTCGGTCCCTAGTGAGTTGTGAAGAGCTATTTCATTCCATGAGCCAGACAAGAGGAATTCCAGGTCACGCAAGCATCTCTGGCCCTTAGGTTCACTTGTGGGGAAGATGACACATGGTCAGCACAGCTAATTATACTCCAAGGAGCAGAACCTCCCTCCCTCATCCTCTCCCTTCCATCCAGGGCTGTAGTAGTGACTGTTGGCCTTAGAAATGCCCTGCGGCCACATGTGCTTTAGACGCCCTTGGATTTTGTAGGTTGTGGCTCTCTCTTGCCTGGGTCGTGTAAGAGCTCCCTCTGTATGACTAGCTGCTAAGATCTTCCCTTTCCCCTCTTTTAGAAGAAATGAGCAGCTCCAACTTCTTAAAGTTAGCCCGTGGAACACAGTGGTTTCCGTCGGTGAGGTTGGCAGGTGAAGACAAGTGTCACCGTAAAGCGTGCGTTTGTGCAGGGGCAGGAACCTCCAGCCTCTCTGACCTTGAGGGAGGCTGGCCCAGGCAGTAGGGCGGACAGGACCGCGGGTGTAGCATGTAAGGAAGGAAGGGAGAAGGGCAGAAAGAGAGGAAGAGGAGGCCACCGGCAAGGGGGCAGAGACCCAGCCATTTATTTGGTTGTATTCATGGATGCCAAGTGCCACCACTTTAGGAGTTCCCCACTCCTCTCCCACACTTGCCTACAAGAACGCGTCGTGTGCAGGGTCCTCCCGGTGCAGTCATTCTGCCCACGCAGGTGGCCTTGTGGGCGAAGCCCTTGTATATGAAGTGGGTGTGACGTGGGCCAGCACGTGAGCTTCCGTCATCCTCACCGATCCCACAGTGCCTCTGAGTAGAAATGTCATCTATAAAAGTAAGTTACTTGCTTACTACTCTGGGTTTTTAGGATGAGACCTAGTGTAGTAAATAAATAAGCTGCTTTCTTGGACAAGGGGATGGATATAAAAGAAAAATGAAGGTAGGAAAAGACGGGCATTTTATGGAGCAGGCTAAGTTTTCTGGGGGAAACCCTCATGTCCCCCACCCATCCTAGAGTCTCTTCCCAAAGCCAGTTTTCTGGGTCTCGAAGTTTTCATTGGCAGCCCGGAGGGGCGTGCGGGTGCACTCTTTCAGGACAGGTGGATGAGAACTGGGAGCCCCCAGCAGCCCTGGCAGTCAGCAGCCGCCGCAGAGCTCCTAGCCGTGAACTGACACGCACTGCGGCATCCTGGGAACACGCGAAGGGAGGCTGCAGGTTAGAATCCTTCCAGGCCTTTCCTGGTCCTGATTGATCATTGCAATGAAGTCTCTAGAGGCTTGAAACCTATTTAAAAAAAAAACCAAATTGTTCACTGAATATGGGGTCAGTGCCATCCTAAGCAGATTATATAAATTCTGACATCTTTCATGTTATTTTTGTTTATATACGCGTATCTAAAATGGGAAATGCTTCTGTCGTCTCATTTCTAGCCAAGGATGTTTGGACGAATGCATCATGGAAGGGCTATGATTTTTAACGTGCTCTCGTGGTCAACACCATACCGTTACTGACAGGGTTCTGTCAAAGGTAGGTGCAGCAGTAGCAACTGTTTTATTCTGGGCTAGAGCGTCATTTCTCAGGGAAACGCTTGTCTTGGGAGGAAAGGTTAAATTCAAGGTTATGTGTGAACCATGTTTTCCCCTCAAAGCTTCATAGAAACACTGAAATGATCTTTAAATGTGTAGCCCTGGAAGGGCCCTGGGTTAATTGTGGAGGGGTCCCCCCATGCTCCGGCCACATTAGAGGTGTGACTTGGAACCGTGAGAGTGGAGGCAAGGGAGATGCTGGGTGTACCTACTATTAGAGGGCTGTTTTTTTGGCCTGTGCTTTACTATGGCAGCTAATATTTGTTGAGCACATACCGTGTGCCACTTACTGAGCCAAGCTGCTGAGTCGAAATCCTCAGAACAGCCTTCGAGCTCTAGGCCACCGTTAGTGTTCATTTTATGGAGTAGGGACCTAGTTTACAGGAAGGATGAGTTAAACTGATCACGGTGGGAGGAAATGGAGTTAGGGCTGCAGCCGATATCTCTGGCTCTGGGGGCCGGCCTGGAACAAGCCCTTAGCTCTGATTCTCTTTCCTTGTTCATTGGTTCAGCCCACCAGCATGGCTGGTTTTATGCCTGCTGCGCATGAGCACCCCACTCGGCTCTGGAGCTCCGCAGTTGGTTGTCAAATGGCTGTGACCTTGAATGTGACTTGATGGCGCATTGGGATAAGGGCGGTGCGAGAGGAGGCCCAGGGCTAAGCAAATCCAGAGAAGGGCCGTCGAACCTTGGCGAGGAGCAGTCTAGAAAAGTTTGCTGGATAGGTGCTACCAGCTGGGTTCTGAAAGACCAGATTGGGAAGCCAAGTAGGGCCTCTCAGGACAGTAGCACCCAAGGGCTTGGAGAGCGGAAATGACGTGGTGGTTTCCCGCCCGTGGCAGGCGGTTGGTGCCTGTGGGGAAAAGGCAGGTGAGGGAGGGCACAGGGCACTGGGTGAGCATTTGGGCTTGGCTTTGGCACTAACTAGCAAAGTCTCGACCTCTTCAGTCCTCAGCTTCCTCATCTGTAAAATGGGGATACAAAACATGCCTATCTCAGAAGCATTAAATGACAGAACGAACTGGGACTTCTAAGTACAATGCTTGACATGTAGTAAATACTCAGTACATTGAAGCTGCAGTTATTAATCACCATCGTTATTATCACCATCCTCTTCCTCCTCCTCATTAGGCAAGGACCAGATCTTCATGGGCCTTTCTCATCTCTTATTTAATCTTTTGGATCCGCCGTAGCCTCCCCACGGACTGGGGAAAATTCTGAAGTCTCTGAATGTCATAGTGGGAGGTGTGTGTGAAGTAAATTTCGTAGTTAAGTGGCAGCAAGATCATTTTGATGAAATGCATTCTAATATAGCAGAGGCTGGGAGCCTGTTCTGATCTCTTTGTTCTGGGGAAGTTTGTAAGGAGGAAAAAGCAGTAATATTTGTAAGGAGGAAAAAGTGGTGTCACTTTTGCAAAAATCTCCTTAAACACAGCTATCAAACCTGTCTCCTGGGAAGGCCATTTGCCCTCCTTGATCCTTAACAATTCAGCCTCCCTAGATGCTGAGCTTCCTGGAGACCAGAACCACTCTGTACTCGCTTTTGTATCTGCAGTGCCTGACGCTTGGAGGCGGCTCTGTGGCAATGAGCTGATGAGTGGATGCTAATGGTATTCCTTAATGTTCTGGTATTTGATATTTTTAAAGAGGGGCAGACATCATTAAGAAAAAGGATAAGATTTATGCCAGTGCATTGTTCGGTAATTTTTCTGCACTCAGCTATAATATTCCCCTGCTCAGAGGCTATAGTGATTTCTTTTTTAAAAATATATTTTATTTATTTATTTTAGAGAGGGGAAAGGAGGGAGAAAGTGAGAGAGAGAAACATCAATGTGTGGTTGCCTCTCGCTCGCCCCCTACTGGGGACCTGGCCTGCAACCCAGGCATGTGCCCTGACTGGGCATCAAACGGGTGACCCTTTGGTTCAGAGGCCAGAGCTCAGTCCACTGAGCCACACCAGCCAGGGCTGAGCCACACCAGCCAGGGCGTTTCTGTTCTCTTGCACACTGATACAGACAGATGTTCAGAGACAGTTAAGGTGTTGAGGGTAGGTGCACTTTAGTAGTTATATCCTTACTGTCTAGCACAGTGCCCAGCCCATCGTAGGGCCTTGCTAATTATTTGTAATAATGACTTTCTTTTAAAAATGTCCCTTAGGCTATTTTCCTGAAATAGAATTTTAAGTTAATAAGGACAACAAATGTGACTCTTGTTTTCTTTTTTAAAAAATTATTTATTTACTTTTAGAGAGAGGGGAAGGGAGGGAGAAAAAGAGGGAGAGAAACATCGATGTGAGAGAGAAACATCTATCTGTTGCCTCTCATATACGCCCGGACTGGCAACCAAACCTGCAACCCAGGCATGTGCCCTGACCGGGAATTGACCTGGTGACCCTTAACTGTACAGGCCGATGCCCAGTCAACTGAGCCACACTACTCAGGGCTTGTTTTCTTTTCTGGGCTCACAAGTTGGAGAACTGTCTGTGGTCAGTACAAAGTTCAAGTTTGAGTGGAGATGCTCTTCTGTTTAAAAGGTTGGCTTGCATGCAGTATGGTGTGGCAGAGAGCCTTTGCTTCTCGCCTGGTGCCATTCATCAGTGTTGCATTACAAGGCCAAGGGTCTTCAGGTGGCATGGCTACAGTGTTTGAGGCCGTGGACTTCAGGCCCCAGCTCTGCTCCACATCGATTTCTTATTTCTGAGCTGGATCATTGGAGGTATGTTTTGGCTGACCTGGAGAGCCGTCCCCTTCAGGGGAACTGCCTTCCCCTCGCCCTCTCTCAGATCCAGTCTTTTATGCCATCACACTGATAAAGCACACACCTATTTTCCCCCAGGCACACTAGAGAGAGCCCCTTCCACCCAGCATATATCACTCTTTTACCTCGGGACAAAACACTTTCTCAAAGTATAGATCAGTGAAGCCTCATGCCTCCCCCCACCCTTGCTCTTTTCATTGCATTTAACAGTTTTTGATTCATCTTCCTCAGTTCTAGTCTGGCTGGTTTTTGAGACATTAGTAAGTTGTTCCTGTCTCATCCCTCCTCTGCGTTCCTTTCCTTTCTGTGTCTCTGCTTTCCTTTCTCTAGTCATGTGTGAACTCCCACGAATCAGCAACCTTGCGGTGAGCATGCCTTGGGATGCAGGCATCACGGACTGGTGCTTGCTCCAGCACTGGAGTTGGCTCAGGAGGAGAGGGTGTAGAGGGGTCTGTGCTCCCTGCCGCACTTACCCATGAACATATAAAAGCGTATTGTTTTTTCTGGGATTTATTAGTCTTTTAAAAAGTCTTTAAATTTTTAGCTTTATTGAGGTTTAACTGGCATATGTCATTGTAAGATATTTAAAGTGTCCATCATGTTGATTTGATGTATATATGGGGTTGGCCAACAGTTCGTTTAATTTTTTCCAGATGATGGCTCTAGTAATGCTTCGCCGTCTTTGACTTCATTCGCAACAATTTTGTTAGATTGTATTGTGATAGCTGTCATATCAGCGCGCATTAAAAAATCCTATCAAAATCGGTGAGCTTTTCTGTAGCTGTTTTAATATTGAAGATGGAAGAAGATATGCAACATTTTCAGCGTATTGTGCTTTATTATTTCAAGAAAGGTAAAAACGCAACTGAAATACAAAGAAAGGTTTGTGCAGAGTATGGAGAAGGTGCTGTGAGTGATCAAACATGTCGAAAGTGGTTTTCATAGTTTCTTGGTACTTTTGACTTTTGGCCAAATAACTCTTTGCTGTGGGGGTTGTCTTATGCCCTGGAAAATGTTTAGCAGCACCCTTGGCCTCTCCCCACTAGAAGCCAATAGCAGGAGATAGCCAACATACTCAAAATATCCAAATCAATAAAGTTATTAGTGAAATGAAAAATGTGTCTTTTATTTTACAGAAAAAAAAACTAAATAGATTTTTTGGCCAACCCAAAATATTGTGAAATGATTCCCCCCTCCAGGTGATTAGCACATCCCTGTCCATCACCTCACCTGTTTATCTGGTATTTCTTACTCCGTTGGCTTCATGGTGCCCTTTGTGTTGTGGCCGCCTCCTGACTCCCGGGAGGGACACAAGGCCCGCTCCTAAGTGCACAGGATAAAAACTATAAAACACAGGAGGCGCTCAAGAGTGTTGGCTAGGACGGTGTCTGTGGTGGGAGATAAGGACTTCAGCTCGTTTATTCTGCTGTCTTCCGAGGCACCATCCTTGCAGGGTAATTAGCTGCACTAATACCCAGCTTAGCGTTCACCTTTTCATTGGCTCGGTTTCCTTTAAACATCTGACTCATCCTTCCCACACACCTCCTGCATAACTTTCCACATGATCCAGTCTCATCAGGTAATTCCCCCCTTCTCTTTCTTCCCCTGGAGCCCTCCGACTTCCTGTTCTGTAAGGGCTGGGAGGGGTAACACTTCTGAAAGACTTCGAGACCATTCCCCTACTTCTGGGCCCTTCCCTACTCACGGGCTCCACACTTGGCAGAACAAAACCACCTCCCCACCTCCTGAAACAGAAGGGACGACCTGGTACCTTGCGCCTCTCAAGTTAAATGTCCAGGGGCTCACCTCTACATTGGCTTGCGCTCCCCTGGTGTTTCCTTCTGGGTTTATATTTTTTGACGTGGGCTTCCTGAAATTCTCTCCTTTCATCAGGCCTGGAGCTTTTAGCATTTGTGTCCTGTTCCCCTCCTCAACTGGAAGTGATTTCTCAATTGGGAAAAGAGCAAAACCATCTTTATTTTGTGACAAAGGAAAGCAATGTCCCAACCTTTAGCTCCAAATTTCTGATTATTGACTGGACTGAAGTCCCCAGACAGAGCAAGGAATTAAACCTAGGTACTCCAGACCCATTTTTAGTTTTCCTTTGTCCTGGTCTGTCTTTATTATCTGATGCACATGAGAGCAGGCTTGGATTCTCTTTTGCCATCTTTCCCTGGTGAGAGTTTTTCCTTCAAGCGAAAATTTGATGGGAAAGTCCAGCGTGTGTAGTCTGTGTTTTCTGTTGAATAATAAGCCCATCTTCATGAGTTAGGTTGTAAAGACAACTTGTCTCGTTTTCGTTTTGCAACTCAAAGAACACAAGGAGAGGGCAGAGTTAATCGGGAACCACAGAGAAAATTAAAGGGCAATGAGCAAGTACCTAAAAAGAGAAGGTAAGACAGGTAGGACTGTTTCTGTTGGAGAACCTGAGGCAGTGTCTTAATGAGAGTGTTAAATATGTGAGGGGGTAACGTGGAGAGGATGGATCCCACTGGCCCTTTTCAAGGTGAAAGAAAGACTTTAAGGAGAAATAGGTGCAATTAGCAGGAGAGATTTAAGTGTATTTTACAAGAAGACATTTCAGCACAGTGGAGACTGTTACTGAAATGAGCCACCAAGATATGGTCACCTGGGGTCTTTTTTGTCTTTGATGTGATTAACCACCATCTAAAAATTCTCAACTTGGTAGAGAAGTGACTAAGCACCATTACATTTTTTTCCAAATTGGTGCACTCTTTTGAGAGCATTCAGTCGCAGGTATAGGATGAAATCCTCATTTTTTTTTATCACATGCCTATTGAGGTTGCTGTATTAGAACCCTCACTGACCGATCGGACTTCCTGTAGCAGTCAGTATGCTTGACAAGTGCTGAATTAGGGCCCCAGAACTGGCTTAAATGGAACATTAAAAAAATGTAACCGAAAGATGCTAGCACATTTTAATTTTTATTCTTGTCTCGTACTGTGTTTGTTTGGAGCTCCCATTGCTTCTGTTTCAAACACTCCATTTATGGAAAATAAAATGAGCTTGGACGTAATCTTCTTCCCCAGCCTCTCCCCACTTGAGCTCTTTGTTTCTTCTTGAGCCACGTGCCTTTGCCATCTTCCTTATTTTTTTCTGGAATGTTCTGGACCCTGGGACAGTCTCCAGGTGGTTGGTGTGCATCTTCGTCCACTCCTGCTTTCTCACCTTAGCCTCTGTCTGGACTGACCTCTCCGCAGCGGCCCAGCGTGGCTGCGGCTCCTCGTTCCTGTCCTTACCTCGCATTTCCCAGGACTCCGTGGGCAGAGAGGCGTCCTTCCTTGTTATCAGGGATTTCCCGCAATCAGTAGTCTGTGCTGAGTGAATAATCGTTTTTGAGGAAGCGATATGTAAATACAAGGAAGTATAGTCATTTGATGTTGGGGCCAAGTCATTTCCATAGTTACCGCTTGATGGAAGGCAACATGTTCTGATCCTCCAAGGCTCTCCTTAGAGCTGCTGCTTCTGAGGTCGTGGCGGTGGGATATCGCTGTGGAGAGAAAGGTTCCTGTTGACTGCACACTGCATAGTGGGTGAAGGACTGGGCCTTGGAGCCAGCCTCTGCCACCCACCAGCTTGGGGACTTTGGCCGGATTAGACAGTCTCAGCTGGCTGTAAATTGGGATTGCGAGGATTACATGAGATAATGCATGTAAATCACTCAGATGATATTATAGCCGAAATGATAAATGACAACTGATATGCTACTACTCCTCAGGGAAGACTTATTCCAAATTTTCTTATAGAGAGGATTACGGAAAGGCAGAGAAATAGTGGTTTAAAATACCTTTTTTTTTTTTTTTGTCTGATACGACATTAATGCTCCAGAGGTTGCACAGGGGCAGAGTGGAGGTTTCTGCTCCCCTTGCCTCCCTCCGAGGATGGACGCGTTCCGTGCCTTTCTCTACGCCGGTGGAAGTGCGGACACAGACACAGACACGATGACTGGAGTGACTTTTGTTTGCCTTGCATGTTCCTCTGCAACTCTTCCCTCCTACCAGTGCACCATGGGCGCCGCTCTGAGTCAGTAGATTCAGATCGAACTAATGTGTAATAATGACATAATACCCTAAATAATACCCCATGCCAAGATTTCTTTGGCCATCACTCCACTGTGGATGCTCGGGGTGTTTGTTGCTCTTTATGCACAGCCCTTAAGATTCACTGCTTTTGTTTCCAGTGAGTTTCCCCAAAGTGGCCTCGCTGAGTCACAGCACGTGTTAATTATAGTGCCGAGGGACTTGGGGTTACAAGGGCTGTATAAAACCTTGTTGGTTCCTGCCCTCTTACAGTCTAGTGGAAGTACAGATGTGCATTCTTTTCCCAGGGATTTTTTTTCTTTTTCTTACGCACAGAGATTTCAGCAGGTGGTGATTTTTTTCCCCCAGGGAAGTTTGAAATCCTTAACATTCTGAAACTTAGGTCTAAATCAAGAGAGCGGAGGGAGCCTCTTTGCATTACGTTTGCATGCTGTGTAATAGTTGCTGTATTTATTCGAGATGAATTTGTCAGACGTTGTTCATGTTTAAGCTTTTCAGCTCGTAAGAGCTAAGAGTCCAGTTTGAGGACTGACGCGCTGGACATTTGCCCTCCTGTTCCCGCTGTGCTCACACCCTGTAGGGCTGCAGGCATCCCCCACTCGGGGGCAGCCGTCCCCATACACACAGCATCTTGTCCCCAGAGGCCCTGGCTTGCTCTGCCTCAGGCAGGCAGCTGGGCAGATTTTCAGCCGGAGGTCACCCAGGGTGACGGAGTGGTCCTACGCTAACAGATGATGGTTTTTACAGCAGTAGATGACTGTGCGAGAGGTAGACAGGTAATGTCATTTCTTCGTAACGTCAGAGAGCTACTTAGCACCACGCACATTTTCCTACGTACCCCCTTAGATGCCGTGTGTGTGTCTACTAGGCAGAGGGCGGAGGGAAGAAAGAACATTCCCGATGGCTCTGCTGTGCGTGTGCACATGTATGTTTGCAGTCTGTTTACATGGAGGTATCCACATGTGATACCTCGTGACCACCTCTGTTTAGAGGCTTTGTTGTCTCCCATTAGTAATTATCGCTCGGTCCCATCAGGTGGGGTTGTGCAACTCTAACAGCTGACACTAGTTCCTACCTGCGTTTGTGCTTTCTCCCCTCTGAGTCACCGTCTGGGCTCTGGAGCAGCAGTTGCTCTAACGCTCCAGAGCCCTCTTGGTTGTCCCCCCTGCTCCCTGGAGTGGGCGCCTATCTGAAACCCACCTGTCACGGTTCTCCGTCCGTGGGACTTGCACTTGCATTCACATGTTGCCTCCTTAGGAGGATCAGCCTTAACGTCAACAGCTCTGTCACCCTTGGCCTGTTGGGAAGCCGTTTTTGTTTTTACTCCTGTGCTACATCGCAGGCACTCGCTCTCTTTCCTTGGATTTCCTGCAGCGTTGGGTGAAATAACACCGATAACAAGGCAGTGAGAACAAACACATGAATGGTGCGTGCCATGCACCAGCGCCGTGCCAGCCTGTGGGTATTCCTAACTCCTGCAACCCTCCCAGCAGCTCGAGCGGTGGGTACTGTCATCTCCCCGTGCTCTACACGCAGAAAGGGAAGTGGCCGCTGAGCCTGGGTCGTGCAGCTTGTAAGTGGCTTCTGCGTGGGAATGCCTCCCCATCTGAGTGAGGCTGGCTGGTGGGGCTCAAGAGGCCAGGGAAGAGGGCGCTGGACACGCAGACCCAGTTGCAGAGACTTGGCGGAGATGCTTGGCCGCTGCTTGTGTTTGGATAGGAAGTGACACTGATGAGTCCTCTGCTCTGAAAGCCCTGGACCTGGAAGGGAAGTCGAGGGAACTCGGGCTCTCAGGCAGGAAGGAAACGGGGGAAAGGGAGGTGTGGAAAACTTGGCTCCCGGAGGAGGTCGCTTGCAACGGGCTCTCACGAAGAGCCCCTCAGGGCACACATCGCAGGGGAGGGCGAAGCAAGTTCAAGGTGTGTTTACCCTCCGAGAGTTGCTTCTGTTTTGATGAGTGAGTCATATGACCAGGCTGGAAAACCTCTTTGGCTGCTCCTGTGGTTGTGTTTTTGAGATTGGTTTTGGAGGAGCTTGTGTGCGACGTGCTGGGATTGTCTCACAGCGCAGCCCAGTCTGGTGCTCTGGAAGGAAGCGTCCAGGTAAGAGCTGTGCTGCGGAGCTGGTGAGGGGAGCAGGGGGCACTGTGTGTGGCAGGGGCAGGGCTCCAGTACTGGGCCAGGCCCTCTGCATGGAATAGCCTGGGGCTGAAAATTGGTCACCAGCCTCGGAGTCCATTTCTGCCATATCGAAATGAAGGCCACCGTGGGTGACCAAAAGTAGACACTCCCCCACCCCTGTCCCCACCCTGGTGTTTCAGTCTTCCTTATAGAATGTGCTTGCTTGCTCTGGTCATGGGTATTTTTGTGTCACCAGGTTGTAGTCTCAGCCCCTATCTGGATGTGATTACCGTAGTTCCCTGAGTAGGAACACCAGGTCAGATAATGTCCTTAGTGTCCGCATGATTTGGGGCACGTTCTTAACCTCTGCAGCCTCAGTGCTCTGGTCTATAAAATGGGGGCATTAGGAACAGCCTCAGGGCCATAGGGCCCTTGGAGAAAACGCTCTGCAGGGTAAATCCCGGCGCTCATCATTGCCTTTTTAGTGTCTGACAAGGGCGGGAGTCTTCCATTCTGGTTCCTGGCTGGGATTAGCCCTGACGTTCTGGGGCCCAGTCACCATGGAATCGGAGAGCTGCGGATTCTATGGTCTCAAAAGAAGGGTGGAGTCTTAGGACAAAGCATTCCTGGCGTGAATAGACAGAGAAGGCTCATCTGAGAAGCCAGCCAGACTCAGCTCTTCTGGCACCAGGGATGATGCCAGTGGGACACGGAAGACTCCCTTATCTTACGCCTGATTGCCTGGCCTTTGCATTTTTTCCAGGTTGTCACTCTACCTACAGAAAGAAGTTTTCCTGCCGCCTTTTAAAAATGAAATGAGCTCTGACTGTCCGTTTGATCTAGTTAAACATAAGTTTTGTTTTGGAAGGGCAGGAAGGGGGTTCAGTTGGAGGAAAAATTCTGACCCCCTTTTTTCTGTAATATACAATGTGGGCACTATTATGTTATTTTACCAGGTTACTTGACAAATTTCCCTTGAAGAAATGCTTTATTTAAAACCCCAACTTTTTAATATGGAAAATGCCAAGCATGTACAGAACTGTAGAGGGGCATGGCCCCTCACATACCTGTCTCCCACGAGCGAGGGATATCAGCGTGGCCCGAGTTCCTTCCTCTGTACCCCATCCCATCCCCCACCCCGTTATTGTTTAAAACACCCCAGATAACATTGTTTTATCCATACATATTCCAGGTGGATTTTGAATGCCTTAGAAGTTTCAGTAAAGTCAAAAATGAAACTTTCATGTTTTAAGATTCCTCTCGTGGGAAGATTTTATCTTTTTAGAGAAGGCAGTTATCCTCGAAGCTGGGGATGGGGAAATGATTTTTTTTAAAACAATTACCCGGGGCGGGGGTGTTCAACTCCTTGTCCTCCCAGAGTCTGCTTCTGTAGCCCCTCACCTGCGCCCCCTCAGTTGAAAACCCCAGCCTCTGATACTCCGTGGAGCTGGCCTGTTTCTCAGTGCTGGAGCAGGAATTAAAGATAGGGGACTGCTGCTCGGGGGTAAAAGTGATTCCAGGTGAGGGGAGCTTTTCCTCTCAAGAACCATTTATAATTTTAACAGCCATGGATGGGGCTGTTTAAAAGTAGACTCTTCTGCCTTTTCGACCAGAGTAGGCTGGATATTACTTCATTGTTCCTGTTTACTACAGGGCAGATTTTGACGCGGTCTCCCATGCTGTGGAGTGCTTGTTTTTAGAGTTTACCTGTCCCCTCCCTCCTTGCCACCTTCACCCCCTGTCATGTGCCTTTCCTTGTCTCCTTGAAACCTGCTGAGGCCCCAGAGGAGGGCCCAGGACCGTGTGCACAAGAGCTGGGAGGGTGGTGGTGTTTCCCGAGCACAGGGGTGGTGTTGGGATTGAGAACTTTGCGCGCTTTGACTGCTCTGGGACGTTTTGGCTCCGCTTGCTGGTTTCCAGCGATCTTTCGCCGAGATGACGTGGTCGTGCGGCCGCGGCTCATGGAGGTGAGCTCGCACCCTGATGGGAACGGTTTCTCGGGCATCTTTCCTCTAACTTCAGATGTAGCGTAACGGAGCCTCGAAAGGTCTTGTGCATGGCTAGCACCCAGGAAAGCTGGAAAATGTGCTTTTGGACAAATGTTTCTCCATCTCACCACTTCATGTTTGAGAGTGAGTTAGGAGGCGAGAAATGAAGGAATTAAAAAATGTGACCGTTCTGCTTTTGTTGTGGCAGTTGCTTAGCAGCTGAAAGGTAGGGGCTTGTGTTTTCAAGCCTTCCACAGTGATTTTACTTGGCTAAAAATAATTTGATGTATGGATATCATTTGGGCGTTCTACTGCAGTAAAATTTATAGAAGCAGTGAATAGTCTAATTCTCCCCAAGCCAGACTCACTTCTTTTTTGCCCTTCTCTAAGGGGGGAAATCAGAGAAGACATTTTTCCGACCCCTTTCCTCCACCCCCGTTCCTTTTTGAAGTTCCCCTGCGGAAAGTGACCCAGTATTTTTCAAACCCAAGCTGTGCCGCACACGCGTTTATACGCAGGACGGACTAGTTGCATCAGTTTTTCCTCTCCCACACCCAGACGAGGGTTACATAGTTCTGTGAGGTGTGCTTGGGAGCTGTGAAAATACGGAGTGCTGGAAAAGTTCCAGAGCCTGTTGGTAAATATCCAATGCAACTGAACAGCAGTTGGCTCCTGTTAGTGATTTGAGAACTTCAGGGGGGAACAGGCAAGTGTCCATAGCATAGCTAGGGAGATAAAAAGAATAGGTGAGGGCCATGTTTACGATTTGGGTTTTAATTTCTCTTTCAAGTCCCTAAAGACTGGACAAGTAGTTTAATAAAGAGGATTAGAGTGTATTGGGTTGATACTATGAAAGATCCCTCTGCTTCTCATCCATCATGTTCAAAGATTTATTACATCAGCGGAGTGGATTTTTCTACATCATGAGAAAACCGTCCTTGCTCTGTGCTTTCAGCTGAGCAGGTTTTTCGTGGAGAATGTTAGGGAAAGAAACGAGAGTCAGGGACGCTGAGAGGTGACCCACAGCTGAGAGTCACGGAGACGATGTCCACGACAGAGCTCCCGGGGAGCCACCTGACTCGTGAGGAGGGGGTTCCAGAAGGGACCGCGCTTTTCTGCATGTCCCTGTCCCTGTGCCGTGTGGTATAAAAGGCAGATGTGGTGCTTACAGAGCAAACATCCCGACAAACAGTTTTTGGCAGTCACGGGCACACAAGAATCCTGTTTGTCACCTCAGTTCCATTGTCGTTTTTGCAAAGAACTTCCATGGGGTGCCTCCTTTCTGGGGCCTTTGAGACCACTCTCAGCGCCAGGCACCTGAAGGCCTACAAAAGGGACGCTTGGGTGGTGGGGATATTCTTTTGGAAATCTCAGTTCAGTTTTTCGCCCCCCTACAGAGCACCAGTGAGCTGAATAACCTCTCCTTCCGGTTTTGCACGGTTTAAGCCTCTCTTAAGCACCCCCCACAAAGTCAGACCTATCTAAGGCTCCAAATTCCTCAAGTGTCACTGAGGTCACCAGGAGGCCCTGCCCTGGCTGGGCAGCAAACCTCCACTCCTTCGGGATTCATTCTTTCATCGCAACGACAAATATTTATTTAGCTTCCTGCCATGTGTGAAGCTCCGTGTTCGGTTTATAGGAGACCACACGCTGAATCGGACACAGACCTCTCCCTCCGGGATTCCCAGGGGGAGCTAAGACACAGGTGGGAGTTTCTCCCGGGCGAGGGAGACAGGTGTGCCGTCAGCTGTGGAGGCACAGCCACGCAGGTTGTAAGACCAAAGGCCATTTGGAACCAATTCCCCCCGATGCTAGAAGAACCGTTGCTAACACCAGGCACTATCACATGTTACTGACTGAGATAGGACGGAGGCTAGTCTTGCCCACTCTGGGCGGGCTCCATAGGACTTTCCCTCGAGTGACTGACTCCTTCTGCCCTGGGTGGCAGTGCTGGGAGACACAGTTCATTTCTACTCCTGGTCCCTTTCCCCAAGGAATTGTCGGAGCCTCACAGAGCTTCATGCTGAGCTCTGTATTCTTTGCTTTTGCCCTTTTCTCTTCTTTTAAAAGGACCCTCTCCACAGTGGTTGGGAAGGTACTCAAAGCCTTCTTTTCACACCTGCCTTGCTGTCCTTTGAGCTACTGGCTTGCAGTGACTGGGAAGAGGAAGGGACTGGGCCCACACCTCCTGAGTGTGTCCCAAACTTTTTCTCACTTACTGCTCACAAACGACTGGGCAGGTGCTCTCTTTACAGATGAGTAAACTGAGGCTGAGAGAGGATCGATGACTTGGCATTCAGTCCAGGGCTGTCTGGTTAACGCCAGTGCTTTGCCCCGAGGTTTGCCCATGTTCTTTTCCGTAAGAGTAAACTGGTTCTTGGAAGCACTCAGCTCAGCTCCTTCTGTGAAGTGTCCTCCCTCAGTGTAGTCTTTAGCTCCGCTTCCCTTTGCTCCTGGAGAGAAGGGGCTCGGAGCTAGAGAGCGCTCAGAGCTTGTGACACTCTTCATAGGTTTTTTTTTTTTGCTTCTGCTTCTTATTCCCAATTACTTGCATCTCTAAAGGGCTAGCATCTGACTCCCTGATCTGATGCTGCTTTTCTAAGATACACCTTAGAAAAAGAGGATTAATAGGTTGTATTTTGAAATGAGAATCAATTACTGTCTTAGAAAAATCGTGAGTCAGTACTGTTAGTTTTACAATCCATAGTAACAAAAAAGCATGATTTTAACTTCCTGAATGGGTATCAGCAACAATTGCAGCTCATATTCTGTACTAGATATATTCTTGAAGAGTAGATAAGTAAAATCCTGCCTTTTGAGTTGCCTTTTTATTTTTAAAGGAGCTTCCCATTGAAACAAAACAAAACAAACAAAACACCTTGTAGTGAACAGAATGATGACCGTCTCAGTTGATCTCTTTCAAAAAGCCAGCTCCATCAGGAAAGTCTGAAGTACCATCAACATGGACCCTTTCTAGAAGAGTGTGGCATGTAGTTCCACGTTTTATAATGCTCATGTGGTAGATATGATGAAGTCCCAGCAAACCACATGTGCCAGGCTTTTCACAGAGAACTTGCTAGCAGACTCCATGTCGATTCTGTTGTATGGTGGGATGTTGCAATCCTGGCTCTCTCTGCCTTTCAATGACACAGCAGAGGATTGGGCCTAAAATGCAGCAGGGAGCTGGGTTATGCTTCAGGCAGAACTGTGATCCTCTCTGGATAGTTAAAAGGTGAGTGAGTGACACACGGTATGGATTTTTCAGGAGCTTAAACATCGCAGGTAATTCCCAGATTCTTCGAGTGTTAAGATCATCTTCTCTAACCCTCTTGTTACAGGTTAGTGTCAAAGAGATCGTTTACCTGAGATAATTCAGGGGTAGCCGTTTCTGAAGGTAAGGAATGTCTTAAATGAGTGCCTGGAAGTTTTTTCCAGAAGCCCAGCTCTGTGGCCACACGGGTTCTGTGTGTAGATGCCATGAGCTTTTAATTTAGGTAAATGATGTGTGTGTATGTTGAAGATGGAAGAAATGTGCTTCTTGCTCTGGAGGAGTCTGGGGTCAGACTGTGCTGCTGCTTCTATGGTGAATCAGTTCGGTACCCTGAAATAAGTGATCTCTGGTGGGCGGGGCCCGAGGAGTCCCACTTAAAGAGGCAGTACCACTTAAACGGAGCTGTAGGGAGTAGGTGTGGTTGCTGCCTGTTCAGCAACCTATTGGTTGCCTATTTTTTTAAAACCTTTTGATTGTGAACGTTTTTAGGGGTACAGAAAAGCTAAAAGGATAGTGTCATGGATAACTGGACGCCACCGCTGAGATTCGTCAGCTGTTACCGCTTTGTCATACTTGTCTCACCTCTGAATGTGTGTGTGGACTTGTGTGTGTGTGTCGTTTTTAGCCATGTGTTAGTAAGTTACAAGCATCCTGACATTTTCGCCCCTACGTGTACCCCTTGGCATCTCCTAGCGCCACTCTCTTATATGACCCTAATTCCACCACCAAAAACAGAAGGAAGTGAACCGTAATACAGTCACCCCTAGTTCCTAAGCTCTAATTCAAATTTCTCTAATTGCCCATGTCTTTTATAGCTATTTTTTCCAAAACCTAGATTTGATCAAGGGTCACACATTGCATTTTGTTTTTCTAACACTTAAATCTCTTTTATTCTAGAACAGCTGCCTTCTAATCCTACCTTTTCAATTTTTGGGGTGTGTAATCAGTATAATAAATGCATATTTATTTATTTTTTAATTGTATTTATTTATTTATTTATATTTTTTTAGGGAGGGAAGGGAGAGAGAAAGAGAGAGGGAGAGAGGGGGGAGGAGAGAGAGAGAGAGAGAGAGGGAGAGAAACATCAGTGTGCGGTTGCTGGGGGCCATGGCCTGCAACCTAGGCATGTGCCCTGACTGGGAATCGAACCTGTGATGCCTGGTTCTCAGCCTGCGCTCAATCCACTGAGCTACGCCAGCCAGGGCTTAATTTTATTTATTTTTTAAAAATTACTTTATTGTTATTCAATTACAGTTGTCCGTGTTTTCCCCCCACCACTCCCCCCACCCCAGCTAGACCCACCTCCCTCCCTTGCTTCCACCCTCCCCCTTGGTTTTGTCCACGTGTCCTTTGTAGTAGTTCCTGATACTTGTTCAATTTTTGATTCATCACCTTAACCTTTAGAAGGACCAGACCAGTTTTCTTATAACTTTTTTGTTGCTGCCTTACCAAGGAATTTTCTAGCAAATTGAAGATTTAAGACATTTTTTAAAACTCGAGAGTCAGGCATTTCATAGGAGACAGCTCGCCAAGTTGGCAGATGTTGTTCTTGACATATAACTTTTTCAGTAGTTAAAACACTTTCATCTTTATTTGCAAAAATAATACAAGGCAGTTGTAAAGCGTTAGAACCACTTAGAAGTCTGTAACATACAAAGTGAGAGTTCTAGTTAATATCACCACTGGGCGGCCCTGAGATAACAATTTGTCATTTTGGTGAACTTACGTTCTTTCTCATTTGTGCGTGTTTTTCGTTTGTATGTTATCAGAACTGTGATAACCTAAACACGTTGTTCTGCAGCTTACTTTTTATTTTTCACGAACTAACTGGGCATGATGGATGGAGTCTGAAAGAATGGGTAGCCAGGGTTATTTTTCATAGTGGCGGGGAGAAATGTGCACCGAGCCAGCCACATTCTTTCATCGGTGTTTAAGATGAGCCACGCCCCGCTGTAAAAGCGCCTGGCCCAGGATTAGCTATGTGGCTTGTGCCCACAGAGCAAATATTTCCCTCTGTTCGAGGCTCCCTAGCTAATATGGGAATTGAATCTTGGGGTTTTGTGCTCTGTGCTTCAACAAGTTGTGGAAATGTGTGAGTAGTAAACTCTTCAGGGCTCTGTATTTGAATTCTGGCTCCCTTTCTGCCTTTTGGGGACAGGCCCCTCCATACTCCTTTCTGGAGATATCACAAGATCGTCAGGTTGGCTTACCTTGGAGGTAAACACGATCCTCTGCCAACATAAAGCGATTTAGAAATGTTAATATATTTCACCAAGCCAACGTCTCTACTGGCCTGTGTATTTTAAGCCATCATAAAACATATACTTGTCATGCTCAGGAATGTGCTGAGGGCAGGCCTCAAAGACCGGCCGAGGCAGTGTGGGGAGTGTGTTTTGCTATGTTGTAGGGCTGTGCCCGGACAACTTGCACGAGGCCTGGGGTACTGACGCGGAGTGGCTGCTCAATACCGAAGCCACTTTATTTATTCATTCAAGAGTTCCTGCAAGGCGTTATCCATATTTGTCCCCCCACATTGGGGGCGGCTCGGGGGTAACTCTGTGGATGAAGGGTTTGAAGACCAGCTGAAAGTGCCAGACTTAGGGAGTCCAATTAACAGAGCAACCGCATGAACAGGAGACGGTCCTCTGAGCTTGATGGACAGCAGAAGGGCGAGGGGTCTGGAGGCCACCTGGCCTTTCTTTGGAAGATAGGAGCCCCCCGGTGAGAGCATCGCAGGCTCTGGGTGGAGTGAATGGTGGAGCCCCTTGGTTGTTGTTATTTACGGCTGTGTTCTCCATGGCAATGCTGCCCTCACTGGCATTTGGCGGGACCCCAGGGAGTCAGGAAATCTCGTTATTAGGAAGTTAAATCATCTGTAATTTGGTGACAAGGCTTTTGCATCAGGCATTTTGTAACAGAACAAAATGACAGTAGGGTGGTTCCCCACATCTAGCTGTCTAAATATGTGGTAGAAAAAGGACAAGGAATTAGAATTTTAAGCACATTAAAGAATTTATCTATTTAAAAGTGTTTTAAAAAGGTGGCCCTGGCCAGGTGCTCTGTGGGAGCGTCGACCCGAATACCGCATGGTTTCGGGTTCTCTGCCTGGTCAGGGCACGCGCCTCGGTTGCGGGGTCGATCAGGGCATGCATGGGAGGCAGCCAATCAGTGCTTCTCTCTCACACGGATGTTTTGCTCTCAAATCAATAAAAAGCATTTTCCCGGGTGAGAAGTAAGAAAAAAAAAAGTAGGAAGCTGCTGACTGGATTGAATGTGTATTTCCTCCATAGTCTGCTACTTATTCTAAGTAGATGAAGTAAACAAGAGAAGTAGTACTAAAATACTAAAGTCAACGTGAAGGCAGACCGTGCTAGTGAGAGCGAAGAGGCGGTGTCACACACAGTCAGGAGGGGCAAGATAAGCTTTTGATCAGTGGATCATTTAAATCAGCGAACCTCACTTTTTTCCTCTAGAAAACAGGGATCACAAAAGCTACAGCGTAGGGTTATTCATGAGGTCGTGATGAGATAACATGTGTTTAGAAGTTAAAAACAACTGGTCAGATTCCACTCTGATTGCTTCCTTTAGCGGTCGGGATTGTAGCGTGGAAAAAGCATGCACATCGCAGTGGCATGGACGAGTTCGGATTGTTTGCCGTGCAGCCTGCGTTCTTGGACGAGTTCTTTTACTCTCTCTGAACCTCTGTTTCTTCAGCTGTAAAGTGGATTTTATCCCGTTACCCTTGCCAGCTGAGACAAAGCGCATGGGCTCTCCCCGGTGCCTTGCCAGTTGTGGAATCTGGACGTTCGTCTTGGCAGGGAAGAGAGGGTGCCATCTGTCCTGTAGCTTCCCTTCAGTGACTGACCTGCTGCTTCTCTGTCTGCAGCGATCCTGCAGAGTGCCACACCGGGCATGGACACCCTTTCCAGTGTCGGAAGGAGCGCGGCTGGTAGCGCCATCGCCTGGTCCTGAAGCTGCTAAGGCCACCTCAGGGGCGCGGACGCCAGGAAAGCAAGGCGGCGTCCAAGGGCCACCGAGCCATGCCTTTCGGCCTGAAGCTCCGCCGGACACGGCGCTACAACGTCCTGAGCAAGAACTGCTTCGTCACCCGGATCCGCCTGCTGGACAGCAATGTCATCGAGTGCACGCTGTCGGTGGAGAGCACCGGGCAGGAGTGCCTGGAGGCTGTGGCCCAGCGGCTGGAGCTGCGGGAGGTAAGAGTGTGCGTGTGTGTGTGTGTGTGTGTGGTGTGTGTGAGTGAGAACTCACCCAGGGGACCATCCACCTGTCTTGTGGCACTTACTGTGCTCTTGAGCCTCCGCCTTGTGTTTAGAAGAATCTTGTTATACTTTAGCACAGGCTTAATCGCACAGCCTTTAGGGGAGATGAGCAAGACACCCCCTAGAGCTTCCACAGGGTGGTGGCCTCCCTTTGTTTCCGCGGCTGAGGAGGTGCTGGGGGAATTGAAAATGAGAAACTCTCTTGCCAGAGTCATTCTCTGTCTTTGAAAGAGTCGAGTGGAGAGCTAGAGCGGTGGCATTCCTGCTGCACATCAGGGACAGAACTCCCATCTGCGGGGTGGATGCAGCTGCTTTTATTTCTGCTCGTTTGTTTCTATAGTTTCCTCTCCTAAGGAGAGAAGAACAGAATAAGCACTTCGAGTGAGTGTGAGCAGTGAGGCTTTTTGTGGGGGCTTGGTACATGGGGGTTGTGTTCTTTTTAAGATTCCTCCTGGCCCTTGCTTTCTTTGCACTGTCTGTGACACTTCTTCGGGCTTTACGCAAACACAGGGTTGACCAGAAAGACAGCCGTGCCGTCACTGTTCAGAAGGGACCCTCACTCAGGGCAGTGTGTCCTTTCTAACAAGCAAGCCCTGTTTTTTTCAGTCTTGCAGCCGTTTCAGAGAAGAGTCATGGTGAGTAATCCATACAAGCATTGGTGTCTTGAGAGCCATATGTCATACTGGCCGGTGGGTAAAGTGGCATGGTTGAATGGTTGGAGCCATGTGTCATACTGGCTGGTGGGTAAGGTGGCATGGCTGAATGGTTGGAGCCATGTGTCATACTGGCTGGTGGTGGGTAAGGTGGCATGGCTGAATGGTCAGAGCCATGTGTCATACTGGCTGGTGGTGGGTAAGGTGGCATGGTTGAATGGTTGCCAGTGCTGAAATGACTACAGTCTCCTGAGATTCAAGCCGTATTGAGGACAGATGAAGCTTAGTCATTGTCCTAGGCCCTGTGACATCATTGCCTAAAACCTCAGGGTGATAGAGAAGAGGTGGGTGGTGCCTGTTGGAAGTGGCGATTGACGGTGTTTGATGTCCTCATGATCCACCTTCCGTCCATGCGCACAGGCATTGGGGCCACGGAAGGGCTTCCTTCCCCCTTGGTGTCTTCCGCAGACCGACTTCCATCCCCTGCGGGACTGCCCCATTCGAGCACTTCGGTCTCCTGCTGGTCGTCATGTCAGTACTCTGGGTCCGGAGCTCAGGTCTTCCTCTGAAGTTCATCTTCCGGTGTGGGAGACCATCCTGCCCAGCAGATCTGTGTAGCTCTGACACAGCAGGGCTACCATGTGCTGTCCTTGCTGGTTGGTGGCTGGCTCTTTTTTGCTAATTAGTAACTCATTGGGTGTGCACATTTAAACATAAGTATGTGCATGGGTATAAAGGAAGAACCTTAATACTGTAGATCGATCGAGCAGGAGATTGGTCTAAATGCTTGGGAAAACTGTGGTTATAGATCATTTAAAAATACAGGTAGTGGTTTTACTGTGGAGTATTCCTGCTAATTCACAATAGAGTAACTGAGTATTCTTCACATGCTTGGGGAGGCCTATAGCACGTGTTTAAGTAGGTGCAAGTGCAGGCTTCGGAGTCTTGGGCTGGAGTTCAAGTTGTAGTCCTGTCGCTTTTGAGTTAGGTGACCTTACTTACTTACCTGGTAGGGCTGCCGCCAGCATGAAAGAGATACAGTATGGAAAATGCGTAGTGCTGTCTCTAATAACATGTACTTGTTCCAGTTTGACTCTTTTTTGCTGAAGACAATCTTGAGCAACTGCAGTGCGTCAGGCAGTGTTTTAGGGCTTGATGAACTGAAGCTGAAGAAGGCACAGTTTCATCGTTAGGACATGCGCAGACAAGTAGGGCAGCCCAGCGCTGAAACCAACAGTTAAGATTGAACGGAGGCCCATGGAGAGGCAGGGCAGGCACCGCAGTGCTGTCCTTAGAGAGTCGTGCAGCCCCAGCAGGGGACGGGAGGTCTCAGTGACAGAGCCGTCACCCTTTGAACGGGGACTGGGCACGGGGAGCTGGAATTTTGCAGATCCACGCGTGTGAAAAAGCAGGCCCATTCTGAGGACTAAAGAGGCACCTTTGCTGATCAGCAGGTAGAGCCGCCATGGAAGGTGCAAGGTGAGGCGTGTCTGGAGCTGTGCGCGGTAATAATTACTCCCGGCTCACTATTGTTTCAGCAGCAAGAGGGCAAAGGTCAACCCCGGATTATCCCGCCATGTGTTGTCACAGAGGATAACGCGGTGAAGTCCACGTTCTGCTGTCAAGTGTGTGTGGCAGTGTGACTGATCTTCTGATGCCAAGGTGTGGTTGGCGTTTAATGCTGGCTTTATTTTGACGGGCCCCAAACGGGTGCATCCACCTTAGAGCAAATCACTTTCTTTTCTAATTGTGCGCTTTTGTTCGGTGACAGGTGACATGGGAGGTGTGGGCTTTTGTGAAACAATCCTATAGCTACTCCTGAGCTGCAGGGTGAGGCAGAGCTGTCTAATGCTTCGCTCTGCTTCTCTGCACCCACACCTCGAGGAGGAATGTGCCCTCCACCCAGAAGCCGAAGTGGCAGGGGGCGAACACCGGGTCTGCCCCTGCCCCTGGACGGTGCACTGGGGGCAGCTTCTGAGCAGAGCGATGGCACTTTAGAGGAGAAGGTGGAAATCTGTCTAAACGATCACAAAATGCTGAGTCTTGAAGAAGGCTCGGAAACCAGACTATGGTGGACTTTTGGCTTGGCCCTTAGAAGTGTCCTGTTTAGGTGCATCCTAAACTTTATGATAGCTTTATGTTAGAAAAGGAAAATCTCTTTTGATTTAATGTTTTATCTACGTTAATTACAATTTGTGTTTTACCACTTATTTTTATTAGATAATTTTTTAAAGCAGCTTTAGGTGTACAACAAATTGAGTGGAGAGCAGAGTTCTGTAGACCCCCTGCCCTCATCCACCCCTACCCACTTCTCTGCTTTCAACATTCCAAACCACAGGAGAACATTTGTCACAGGTGATGAACCCACATCAGTACAGCATGATCCCCCAAAGTCCACAGCTTCCATTAGGGTTCATTCTTGGTGTTGTATATCCTGTGGGTTCTGACAAAGTATAATGACATGTATCTATATATGGTAGGCTTTTGGGGGGTTCAACTCTGGTTTTGAAAGCACTGATGTGCTGCCCTTTCAAATGGCATCCAGCAGGGCCAGGCCTGGTTGCTAGGGCCAGCCATGCCGTCAGGCCCAGGGAAGCTGAATCTGATAGGGTCCCTGCTCCGAGAAGCCCTAGGGTTCAGAGAGCAGGACAAACAAGCCACGGAGAGAACAGCCCGTGCGGAGGGACAGGAACAGGAAAGCCTGTGGAACTCCAGGGAGGGGCCGAGTTCAGTTTGCGCTGATGTGTTTGTGTGTGTTGCGGGGGGCGGGCCCTGGTGGGGAGGGTAGGAGTGTGGAAGGGCTGGCGGGAGTCGCCTTTGAAGATTTTAATGTGTCTGGATAGGGAATTTTAGCTAGATCCTGAGGGTATTGTTTCCAAAATGTGTCCCAATAATGAAAGTAATTGCCACCTTTCAATGTACTACCTGTTGTGCTGAGCACTTTCCGAATATCCACTCATTTGACTCTCATAACCAGCCTGTTAGGTGGCTGCTCTTGCTTCCCCTATTAGGGATGTCGGACCCCAAGACAGAGCGACCTGCTTGCCTTCCCTGGGCTGGTTCAAACACAGGCAGGCAGCCCCCACGGTTCTAACTCCCCGGGATGTGCAGGGACAGAAAAGGGACCGTGGTAAATGCTTTGGAAAACACCCTTGGAAGCCCTATAGATTTTTAAAAAATATGTTGACTCAGTGGTTCTCAGTTATTTTATTGTTTTATCAAATACTCTTCGAATTGTTTGGGGAATGAAACACAACCGTGAGATGGGAAGCCGTCAAAGGATTTTAAGGCGGAGCCTGGCGTGATCACCTTGCGGCTCAGGAAGGGAACCGAATAGCAGAAGAGGAACGAGGATCGGGGGGCAGGAGGAACAGACTGGCCGGTCAGGTAGACATAACAATAATCCTGGCAGGAGGAAATACAATGAACCCCTTACGGAAACAATTCTTTTTCATTGTTTTAAGTTCAGAAGAAAAAATAGGTTTGGATTTCTGGCCAAGAGCTTTATTAAAGGAAGAGGTTTAAGAAATAGGCTCAGAAAGTTAGAATTCTGATAATATAGTTTCGACAGATTTGGGTCAATGGACTCCACCCCTTTCCTCTCCCCAAACGGAATCTTTGGGGGGACGTTAATGCAGAAAACGTTTGCAGAGGGGACGGCTCCTGTAGTCCCATTTCCTTGCCCCCCCCCCCCCCCACCTACTTTGAAAAATCCCTGACTGGCGTTAAGAGAGAAATAGTTCAAACTTGGTGGCCTCATGACTGATTCTCATACTTTAAACATAAACACACGGAGAAGCAGTAGAGTTTGGTGGCTGGGAATGTGAGCTGGGATCAGACTACCTGAGTTTGAAAACTGGCTCTGCTTTTTATTATGTGATCTCGGAAGGTTCCTGATTGACTCCCTGGGGCTTCCGTTTTCTTACCCGTAAATGGAGATGGTTAGAGTAGCAACGCCCAGGAGTTGTCAGGGGATCAAACAAGGTAGTGTTTACACAAAGTCGTTGTCCATATTTCAGTGTGATGCTCTCCTCTGCAGGACACCACGCATGCTGTCTGGACCCCGCCCCCGCAGTGCAGGGACTGGGCTCTTCCTCTAAGTCTGCTTGTTCCACTTTTAGATGGCTTTCGTTATTGCACACTGTGATGGCACATTGAAGCGAGTCTTTCAGTTGCTTGAATGGTTACTATTCCTTTGAGATTGGGCTGTCCCATGTGATAGCCCCTGGCCCCATGTGGCTACTGAGCACTTGAAATGTGCTAGTTTGACCTGGGATGGGCAGTCAGTGTAAAAAATACAGAGTAGATTTTGAAGACCTAGTGTGGAAAAAGACTTAAAACACTTCACTAATCATTTTTATGTGACTTACATGTCGAAAGCATCATATTTCAAAGGTATCATTTTAAATAGCATTTATCAACATTAACTTCTTAAATATGTGGCTTTTGTTATATTTCTACTAAACATTGCTACTCTTAGGCAGGGGAGCCATGTTAATAGTAATAAATAATATAGAGGATTTTAATAACATGTAAAAATATGCTAGAATTACTTCCTTTAAGGATAATCTTGACTCTCCTTTTAATTAAAAAATAATAAATGGGGAAGGGATAAATAATGTAACAAAGGTACCTGAGATACTCTTCACAGCTAAAGTCTATTCAAGATAGAGAACTGTTCTGTCAGAAAGTCCAGCATTCTTGGCAGTGTGATTTCAGTAACTCCTGAGCCTCTCCAAGACTAGACTAAGAACCCTGGTTTTTAAAAGAACCTAAAGAAAAGAAATCCATAATCATACCATAGGGTGGGTGATTATCCCCCAACTTATCCCCCCTTTTTTTTGCAGATTTATATTTTTGTCTTTCCTAAAAGTTGATTCACCCAGAGCTATCAGCCATGGTAGAGATGCCCTATTTTGGTATTTTCACAATGGCTAGGGTTTTAAAGATATGGAATCTTAACACACATTTCCTATCATCAAGGAACAGCTAACTTAGATCAAGGATATTTCTGTGGCTTACTTTCATTTAGGGAGTTGGTCACTGAAGTGTGATGATGGGGATATTTGATTAGACAGAACACCGAACTTCCTGACCCTGTCAGACAGTGGTGGTGTTTGCTGTATTTTACAGTCTGCTTAACCACATCTGTGTGTGTCTGATTGTGCAGAGGGCTAACGTGGTCGACCCTGATTAAGAATCAATGGAAAAGTAGTCTGCCTGGGAGACTTGTGAATTTGTATTGCATTTTGTCTCTGTAATGATAATCACGTGAAATCTTAGTGCCATGTCAATTCTGCAAGATAAAAATTGATGTCAGTGTTTGCTTTTAGACATAGAAGTTGTAGGTGAAATTGTTTCCCCAGTCTTAACTTGTAAGTCTTTTTTTTTTTTTTGCTTATTCTGAGTGACTTTCCTTGGCTGTGAGGTTTGCTTCTTGGGTCTATGTTAGTCTGCAGTTTCTTTTCCTGTCCCTTTTTGAAGAGGTTGGCTAGGAAACGAAGATGGTGCGGTGGTTAATTACAGACGTGTCAGCTGTAGAAATCCCAGGCCTACCCGGCGGAGAGGTGGATGGCGCACAAATTGTTTTTCTACAGTTACCCAGCGAAGGCACAGTGGCTTATTCTCCAAAGCCTTTGGAATGTGGTTGCATGACAAGCAGTTTCAGAGTCTGCCCATAGTCGTCTTCAGGACTATTTGCCACGCCTCAGTGCGAGCTTTAGTGCCTCCTGTGACCCCTGCGTGTGGAGGCACACCGACTCTCAGTTTCTGACTTTACAACGGAAATACTGGGTACCCCAGGCCACCCATCACAACTCGAGGCAGGGAATTTTGAACTTTTGCTTCTGGATGGTTAACTCTTTAGAATGCTTGAGATAAGATCGTGGATCTAATCCATGGTATGGTCATTGCCAAGACTGCTGGCGTTAGAGCTGTGCCATTGGTCGCAAAACTGGAAAAAAAAAACCCCATAAGAAATCTTTTCCTGTTAATAATCAGTGTGTGTGTGTGGTGGGGGGGAGGGTGCGCCGTGGTCTCAACAAATAAATGAACAAACAAATCAGACACACTCCAGATTGTTTATAAAGGCAGTCTGTTCGTGATACCAAAAGAGAGATCTTACTTTGACTCTGAAGTATTCACACACCGCTCTGCCGCTGCAGAAACTAGCCTGGTTTTGAGGGCACGAGCACACTGTGCTTCCTCTGTTAACACGCACAACCCCAGACCAAGCAGGGGAGGAAACTACTCATGAAGATGGCAGTTCAGCGTAGCTCCCCCGCGTTGTTTCCTGGTGCTGCATTTTTAGTGGCTGATTCAGAGGTGCGGCTCCTCTCCCTGGGAGCTGGTTCTTCGGTCTTCTTTTCTCATCATTGCAGTGAACTCATTGCAGAATTCCCGGCACCACAGCTATTTTCCAGAGAGAACTAGAACAATAAAGTAGGATTGCTGGCTGACCCAGAGGGATCTGGCTGAGGCGGGTACCCCCCACCCCGCCACGGTACACCAAACCGGGCTCACCCACATTCACTCAGGCAGCACACCGGGATCCTTCTGGCCGAGGAGGAGGTGGTTTCTATTTGGAACCATCCACCACACTCTCCTCAACCATGCGGCGATGTTTCCCTTTCGCAGGGAGGCTCAGCTTCCAGAATCCAGCTGGAGTTTGAGCTGGCAGGTGCTTTGTGGACAGGCCTGGTGTGGTCCCAGCTGGGCCTGCTGGGATCAATGGTCTCTTGGCTGACGCATGGGAGGGTGGTTGGTGCACACGTTTGTCTAAGTGAGCTGTTAGGTTCGGGTCCTGTTTCCTGGGCGGCACTGCGCACACGGGGCAGAATAAACGTGCGCTGCATTGTAAAGGTGACTAGAGCAGGCTGGGAACTTGGAGACCGTTTCCCTGTCTCTTGAACACCCCCGAGCAGGGACCTGGCTGGAGTGAAGAATGATGGAGGTGGAGTGATTATGGAGAAGGGTACTTCGGGCACAGCATCCCAGAACAGTGCGGGGGTGGGGTCTCATGAACGGAATGCACTTCCTGCCTGACAACGGAATTCAGCACTTCTAAGACTCGGTTGTTCTGGCTGAGAGTGGGTAGAAACTCTGCCCTCCAGGTGACCTGCCTCCTCCAGTTTCACCCTGCACTGGAAACCCGTGTTTTGAGTAGTTCTGTAGTCCTTTGACTGGGCCAAGGCAGAACGAGTTGCCCTGAAATATCCTGTGTCCTATGGGAAAGGCTATGTGGCAACAACGACAAAAAAAACTTATGCCGTGAATTAGGTTTTTATTTCATTTTTGCATTGGAAATAGTTTGCCTCATTATTTAGCGCTCTCGACTATTAACGATGGCTCAAGTCTGTGACCTTGTCGGGATTTCTCTTGCACCTCATCGGCCCTCTTTTTAAGTGTACGCACCTGTGTGTGTGCACGCGTACGCTGTGGAATATTCTCAGGTTTTTCGGGGGGTGAAGGTCAGGTGTGACTTAATGGTTGGGTGGGTGGGTGGGAATGACAAAAGGAGATTTAAAATACTAGCTGTGAAGCCTAGGAGCAGTAAGAAAAAAAAATTTTTTAAATTTTCTTTTGAAAAATCAACTTTAGAATGTTTATGCAGTTCCTGTGGGCCCTTTATAATTTGAATGTTACTAATTTGAGTGAATGTTATAATTTGAATGAAGTATGGCCTATAAAATTATACCCCCAAATGTCAAGGCCACTTTTAGTGAAAGGTAATAAATCATGGTTGGCCTGTTAAGTAACTGCAACGTTTGCCCTCCCTTTCCCCACCCATGCTTATAAAAGGGCTCTTTTCCAACTCAAATAATTATGACATAGCACATTCCTGTTTACATATATTACCTCATTTATTATATGCAAACTCACTGCTAGCCATCCAAAATACCCTTCTACGGCACTGCGCTCCTTAAAGGCACTCAGTGTAGTGCAGAACTGCCCTGGCCCCTTTCCAGACGCTTTATTAAGTACCCAGATGACCTCACTTTGAGCTTTGTGGGAGCCTAAGTCATAGACCCCCTAGGACAGCCTGGGAGTGATGGTCCCTTTCCCACCAACACCTGTAATGAGGCCGTAAAGAAAGTCCTGGGGAGGCGCCGCTTCTTGACTTTTTCTCCTCGTGATTTTTAGATTTTCATCCTTGATAAGCTTTCCAGCTTCGACTTTTGCTTGCCTTCTCTCAGCTAGCTCCAGATAATCTCTGTTTTCTAATTCTGTGGTTCATGAGGATGCCAGTAGGGCTGATGAGAAAGATTCTTCAGGCTTGCCGGCTTCTATTTCTCGATGATGATGATGATGATGGTAGCAGTAGCTGCAGCAGCAACAGAAGTGGTTACTTAACACGTGTCCTCCATGAGTACGGTTATTCGGCATCATCTTGTTGACACCCCTCGGAACCTGCACCCCCCATTGTACAGATGAGACAGGTCTGAGACATGGGGAGGCTCAGTAACTTGGCCGCAGGCACTGAGGTGGCGAGTGCAGGAGCTGGGAGACGAGCTGACTTCAAAGCCAGTCTCCTGCGACTCAGCCACGTTTCACTTTCTCGGCATCGTCAGTCGCATCAGAACAGCTCATGGACTCGCTGAGGCTGGGAAAGGAACAACAGGCTCAGCACTCACTCGGGCAAGTGTGTCTGCGCGGATGGAAGTAGCGCCTTGGCTCTGTTGTCTATTTGTCGCTCCAGAAATGCATAGACTTCTGGTGTGAACTTGCCCTTTGGAACACCATGGAGGGCAGCAGGTCAAATTGCTGCTCCCATCTGAAAGTGTCATTGGAAAATATCCCCTGGCTGGCGTAGCTCAGTGGATTGAGCGTGGGCTGGGAACCAAAGTGTCGCAGGTTCAATTCCCAGCCAGGGTACATGCCTGGGTTGTAGGCCATAACCCCCAGCAACCACACATTGATGTTTCTCTCTCTCTCTATCTCCCTCCCTTCCCTCTCTAAAAATAAATAAATAAAATCTTAAAAAAATAAAAAATAAATAAAAAATATGTTTCTTAAAAAAAAAAAGAAAATATCCCGCAGCGTATTTGGGTCTGATGGAGGCAATTTCACATCTGGTTTTCTCATCAAGTCAGAGTGAAAACTTACAACAGGTCTTGGTAGCGTTGCGGCGTGGCTGGCCCTCGGCATCGTGAAGCGGGCAGCCAGCTGGAGGGAGCGCCTGCACAGGAATGCCTTTGGAAATGAAACGTGGTAATGAAAACATTCTTTTGAAGGCAGATTTCCAGGTGTGCTCTAAAGCATTCTAGGCTATAATTGAAATATAAAAGAATGCTTCAAAAGCAGTGATCTATTTTGTGGCGATTGTAGTGCTAATCCTGAAATCTGAGCATTAATTAATATGAAGACAGGATTGGGTGCCCAAAAGCACCTGTTTTCATCATTTAGCACGTTGTTCAGAACTAAACTGGGTGAGGCTTCAAGTCTAAAGGGGAAAAGCTCGCTTTCATCTATCAAATCCCACCATAATCGGCCCAGGACAAGCACCGGGGGCCCCATGGCAGCTGCGAAGACGGGACCCTTCCACTCTGAAAGCTTAATATGGGGGAGAGATTTGCTGCAGTTCGTGTGAAATGAAGTGGTCGAGGCGATGTTTTTGTAAGGACTCCATTAAAGCTCAAAAGGAGTGAATCAGTTTTCAGTGAAACTCTGGTACTGGATGAAAATACTCTACCCTGTGGATGCTTTGGCTTGGCAGAAGGTTCTGTCTTCGTTGTGTGATTGGTTACTTCACAGCAGGTGCAGGAATGGCGGGTTTGCCTTTGCTAGGAGGCTCCGTGTGAGATCATGGGGCGCTCAGAAGCCGCTGGAAAGTCTGCCTGGAGATCTTAGGGAAAAAGTCAGCATGGTCTCCACCCTGCACCACCCTCTTTACCTAACCGGGGGTGCTTTGGTACCCCCCCACAAAAACAGTCGCGATGGGGGTGGGTGTTGCCTCTGGATGCTTGGTGCAGATCACACTATTCTGTACACATGTGGTTTCTTTTTAATGTCCCGAAGTTAGAAAGTAAAAGCCAAACCCTTGTGTCTGGGCTGGGGAGCCCAAGGTGGCGTGAGACGCAGGAGCCTAGCTTCCTGTGTGGTCTCGGGAAGGCCCTGGTGAGCAGGGACTGACGCTGTTTTCCCCTCTCATCTAGACGCACTACTTTGGCCTTTGGTTTCTCAGCAAGAGCCAGCAAGCACGATGGGTGGAGCTGGAGAAACCTCTGAAGAAACATCTGGACAAATTCGCTAATGAGCCTCTGCTTTTCTTCGGAGTCATGTTCTATGTGCCAAATGTGTCATGGCTGCAGCAAGAGGCCACAAGGTAGGTGCATTTTTTTCCGCATTCCACCCGAGGGTGTGGGTGAACTGCGAGGCATCAGCTGGAGTGGAAGAGCTGGTTGATTTAGAGGTGTGTGTGTGTGTGTGTGTGTGTGTGTGTGTGTGTTGTGTGTATTGGGGAAGAGAATGCCGTAGATGGAGGTTCTTTACCAGCTGCTTTTCAGCTTTAGAATTTTTGACTGAAGCCGAATAGCTAAGCTCGGCAGTTCCTTACGTTGCTAGTGCGCCGGGTACACTTTCGTGTCTAGCAGCGTGGGAGTATTCATTGGAGACTGTGGGTAAAATACGCTAAACTTGAATAGAAAATTAGCCACCTATTTACTGATTAGTCTACTCTTTCCCTGAAAATGTCCCCAAACAAAACGTACCTTCAGTCTTTGGATTTGAGGATTGAGATGGTAACTGAGGATGGGCGTAGAGTTGAGGAAAACATTGAGAAGGCGAGTGTTCGTTGTCTGCGGATAAATGAGAGGATGCGGGAAGCCAACGGTGGAGGGGAGACCCTCCCGTGCACTGGTCCCATCTTCCTGCTCATTGGCTGCTTCACCCTGGAGAGCATCGCCTTCCATCTTTGAAATGATATTTCCCTCTCGTCTGTAAAGAGAGGGATTTGGGTAACTTCCTCATGGTTTGACAGTCTGCGATTCTATGAAGGAAAGAACTGCATTTTTGTTGGTGTGCCTGTAGTTCACGGGGTGGTAAGAGTTTTTCACTAAAATGTGCTGGGGAGTGGTGTGTCTCCTCATCAAATGGTTATTTTCAGTAATGAAGGGAATTGCATAAAGTCTCTGATGTTTACCTTTTTCTCGGGTCACACACGGCACCCAGAGTGCTTGGGGGCCATGCCTGTGGCCTGCTGAGGGGAGGGAAGGAAGCAGGGAAGGAAGGAAGGAAGGAAAGAAGGGAGGGAGGGAGGGAGGGAGGGAGGGAAGAAGGAAGGAAGGAAGGAACAGTGTTTGACTTGGTTATTGCACCTGTAGTTTCTTAGGTTTTGAATTTCCGAAATGAGGTACTTGCAACTTTTTATATACATTTTGAGGTAATAGCTTCCATCTTTTTTAAAATGAGAAAGTATTGCTTAAATAGGTGGTATTTATATCAACAGAGGCCATGAGATAGCTCACAGTCCGACCCAGAACACCTGTGTTCAGTCTTTCAGGTGTCATCTACTGGCAGTACTTGGTTATGTACTGACATCCACTGTTTTCAAGTTATTTCACTTATCTAAGGCCTTTCTGTATGAGAAATTATTTACACCTCAAAACTGGACGACTTCCCCTGGCTTTTGAATCCTTGCTGAGTGCCTTACACAGCTAGGAACACAGTGTTAGGTCAATAAGTACTTGCTGATCCGTGGCTCTTGGGCCATTAAATGCAAGGCAATGTTTCAGCAACAAGACTGCAACACGGACTATAAATTAGTGCACGTTGAGGAAAAGTTGTCTGTGAGAAAAAAAACGAAGTGTTGTTACCTCAGACGGTATTATTCTGTGAGGTCTGTTGTGGTAGAAGAGCAGTTGAAATGGTGAAGCACTCAGGGACTGTGCTTCCTGAATTTAAAACAACCAGGTTGTTTAGAAAAGTGAAGACTTGGGCGGGTGGAGTAGCTGCCTGAGGATGCTTGAAGGCTTGTGGGTAAGGGATCCTGCCGCTGCTCTGCAACACAGAATTAGGGCTGGTGGCGAGGGAAGCTCACGCAGTTGAGAGACTTTGGTTGCCTGGCTGAGCATAAGAACACAGTGTCAATAATAAGAATGAAATACATATAAAAGTGCAACCAGCAGATATGTCAAAAGGCAAGAGCCACGGGGTCTGGAAGCGAGTGGCCTAGAGCAGATGGTGGTGTACTGACCGCCATATTGGGTAGGATGTTGGAGGAGACCAGCTGCTTTAAACAGACCAGGACCTGCTATCGCACAGTTACCTGGAGTATTAGTATAAATATGGATTCTAGGGCTGTCCCAGAAGTCTGAATGGGAATATCTGAGGCTAGGGATCAGGAAGATGTATTGTTTAAAATAAAGTATGTTCCTCAGGTGGTTCCGATGTTCATCCATACTTGTAAATCAATAAATTCGTTAACCTCTAAAGCTCTGTGCAGTTTTAGATTTTCCAGGTAAGTAAAATTAGCACTGCATGATTTGACTGTCAATACATGCATCCATAAGCTGGAACAAAGCAAAAACTGTTTACATCTCAAAATTTGAGGGAAAGAGCAAAAATTTTTGGTGGTGACGGTGACTGAGGCTGGAGATCAGGTGCACTTTTTTCCTTAAGAATTTCTTTCTTTTTTTTCCTTACCCTTCCCTCGCATTTCCTTTAGAATTTCTTCTTGCTCAGTTACTTTGGTTTGTTTAAGAAGAAGTTTGATAAGGGGGATGGGGGGCAGAGTGTTTTCCGACACAGGATTCTGAAGCAAACTCTATTACTGTCATTTGCTCAGAAAAACTAACAAAGTAATTGAAAACTTTGGAGGACATTTTTAGACTTAAACATTGAGACTAAACTATGTAGATTTCAGCTACGACCTTCTTTTTATGACAAAGGATGTTTAAAGTTAGGATCCGGGTTTGCAGGAGGAGCATGTGTGTGTGTGTGCGTGTGTGTGTGTGTGTGTGTGTGTGATTCGGCATTGCAGGAATTTTTATTGCCCTCAGGGGTCTTGAAACTGGATTGCACTCAGGAGGGGGTCGAAGCAAAGCAAAGACTGCACCTGGGGAAATGGAGCAATGAGAGAGAAAAGTATTATAGGTAAAGGAAGGCAAATTTGTAGAGAAAGAAAGGACAGAAGAAGGGAATAGCACGCACTCGGGAAGGTCGGAGGTCACCAGCAGTGACTCGGGTGTGACACAGCGCGACCTGCTGTGGGCAGCAGGCACATGGACGGTGGAGTATGAAGGAGCCTTGGTTGGGACAGAGTCACGTTTTTAAGTGCTGGAGGTTTCTGGGTTTGATGTTAGAGATGAATAGATGAGCTGAATTCAAGGTGAAGAATACTGCTGAGTCTTAGGAGCCTTCTCGTGGGGGGTGGGGCAGAAATCTGAGCTGCCCTGGGAGGTTTTAGAAGCATCTGGGGTTCCATCTGAATGTTGAAACTGTCTTCCAGTCAGAGCAGCCAAGGAGAAGCCGAGGCTGCGGGGCGGGATTTCAGAGGGATGTTTCAGGGAAGGAGGAGGGTTGGTGACTAATTCTCCAGCCATCCTCTGTTACCCGGGTTACCGGCATCTCAGGTGGGAGATGGGCCTTGGCATCTGAGAACACCTGGGATCCGCCAGGTCGGACACAAAACAGTTAGTCTTTGTGATGCCCACGGAGGAAGATATTTGCATAGATTAGACACAGAAATCTGTCTTTCATTGTGGGCAGCCCGTTGGAGGAGGCAACCATTCAACCATCTGTGCTTAAAAAATAAGCCTTTGTCTGGAGCCAACCAGACTTGTTTTTATCCAACACATGTTTGCAATGGTTTGGCCGCTTCTATTGGACGGTAAAACAGGTTCTATAGCCTTCGCCAGGACCAGCCTCTTCTTCCCTCTGAGTACAGAGAGAGAGTTTAGAACTAAGACTCTGGGTTTTCGTCCGTTTGCTTGTTTGATGTGTGTGTGAACCCATATATATTAAGGCACATGGGGGTGAAAGGAAGATTAAAAGGCATGTGTTGTCATTTCTGGTCCCCAGGCAATCCCGCCCTTGAAAATGTGCAGATTAGCAAACCATACAGAATAGCACAACGAAAATGTGTGAAAGTTGTTGCTTGCAAACTATCTAGGAAGGCGAGACACTTTGTTAAAATGATTAAGACCAGATTTTTTTTTAATTAGAAAATTGAGAAGCTCTGTGTTTTTGACAGTAATCTTGACATACTGTGTCTCCTCTCATCTCCTGGGTATGACTTTTGAAGAACAAATCTCTTCATTAAGTGAGGGAAGTCGGCCAAGATACCATGGTTGAGCTGGAGGAGAAATGGACAAACCGGGCCCTCATTTTAGGTGGTAACTGAAGGACAGGAAAAAAAGATACCAAAAGGGGAATACACACAGGAGTGCACAGAAAAGGAAAAAGGTCTCTTGACGTTCTTGGAGAAGCGTGAAGCAGCTGGTGCAGAGGACCTGGTAGTGGACGGAGGGAGGATGAGTTGTGACCCCTTAGGAATGAAAAAGGATCTTAAGTTTGTTAACCCCACTCCAGGCTGCTGAGAACATGTTACCTTGGGGCTTCACAGATGTTCATTTTCCCGAAACCTCTGCTTAAAAGGACACCAGGGATGGAGCCGCCGTAGGTCCCCCCCCCCGCCCCGCCCACAATTTGCTTTGCTTCTCACAGTCCTTGTTGCCAGCTCTTCCGTTCAGCGAAGGGACTCTTGCTCCGGCAGTTCATCTTCCCCTGACTCAAAGGAAAGATTTTTGTAATGTGTTCTAATCATTTGCATAGCAACAGGCTCATTATAAACACATGGTTTTCGGGTTTTTCTGGACAGAGAAAGAGAAACGATGGCTTGTGAGAGGTGGAGAAATTCTTAGTCAAACAGAAGGATCCTTAATAATAGCAAGGGGAAAGCCAGAGGACTCCTGGCCAAGCTGACCGCTTTTGGTTTAGCTCTGGGGGGTTTCCAAGTCTTTCTCCAGTGAGGAAGTCCCTCTAGAGTTTGTCTCTCTCCCTCCGCCCCCTAATACCAAAGAGAGAACTTTTTTAATGCAAAAATCATTTTTGAAGATGGAATTTAGGCTTCAAAAGTTTACACTGTGACCACATGCATGGTTTGAAAAATATTTAATTATGGGACATTTTTCCTTAACCAAAACATGTTTGTCTTTGCATTACTCACTGTGGAATGGTATGTTTGCCTAGTGCAAAGGAGCTTTTAATTGTCCTAATGAGGTCAAATAACCTTGCCTTCTTTTCCAGGACAGGTTTTTGGCCTGTTGTTTAGGTGGGTGGTGCGCTCCGTATTGAAGCAAAGCAGGGGGGGACCATTGCTGTACCCAGCAGTCACCCCATCCCCCAAGGACAGCCCTAGCACACTGTCGCACATCTTCTGGCCAAAACTCTGGGTCTGTGGGACCTGGCCCAGGCTCCCTGCGCCTAGTGGGTGCTGTGTCCCGAGTTTTCTGCCCATCCCCGCACGTCTCTAAAGCGAGGCTCTCTGCTCCTCTGCTAGGTGAAACAGTCTAGCGCTTGTCCCCAGAGAGATTTCAGACACACTCAGTCTCTGTATGGGATTGCGTGGGGGCATTCCTCAGGGTTCAGTGGCGTTCCTGTCTGGGAGGAACTCCTGGGGAAGGCGTCATTCCACACCGAAAACTGCGCCGTGTAGGAACCGTCAAGAGGGTGCATGAGTCGTTTGGAGATGGTGAGTGACAAAGGGGTTCGGTTCTGCCGTTCTTAGACTATGATAGGAGCCCCTTTGCTCCCAGTGACCTTTCCGGGTCAATGGCGCATTGATGGTAAAGCCAGATTATGGGAAGCCTTCTGTCCCCCATCAGGGCCAAGAGGGTGTTTTGGTTTATTTTGTTTTTAAACCAGGTCTCAGGACAAAGGTTTAATGACCTTACGAAAGCCTTCTTCACCTTTCCTTTCTTCTAAATGCCGACGCTGTCCTCGGTGACACTCTTGAATGCCGTTGGAAAGAAGTCGGTGTCCAACCGGTGTTTAAAGTGTCTCTTTTAAAAGCTCTAATTATGGTAATGTTTCCATTTCCTTTTACAACGCCATTTATTTTGTTCCTCTGGCCCTTTGAGTTCTTTTATTGTTTTGAGATGCCGTTTTCATGGCTATCTCAAGTGTGTCCATGGGCTGGGAAACGGGGACACCCTTCCAGTGCCCGAAGCTGCTAGAATGTGCTGAGAATGGCAGATCCTGCCCCCGGCCAGCCCTCGCTGGTGCATGGGAACTTGTTCTCTCTCCGTTGGTGACGGAGAATGCCGTTGCTCCTGCCAGATATTTTAGATATTTTAAGACGCTGTTGATGCTGGGATTTCATCTCAAACATTATTCTGCGGGGTTAGTGCAACGCAGGGTGAGATTGACAGAGGAGGGTGGCCGGCTGTCACCAGCGGGGCGACCTTGAAGGCCAGAAGCACCGCTTTCCCAAAGTGGGGACAGTTGGGGAAAACGTTAGCTGCCATTCGAGAGGTTTCCTGTTTTAACGTTTATTACGGCCGCTAGGCATTTTGCGAGTCCAAAGAAGGGTGAGAATGAGTGGATCTCAGCACCTTTCCTGCAGCCTCGAAGAGCTGGTTCTCTAGGCAGCTCTTATTTCACTCCCGTGTGTTTGGTTGGTTGGAGGTTTATTTGAGTGGGTCCTTAAAGCCGACTGAAACCCAGGGAGCCTGGCGGGTGTCTTCCAGGACCAGGCCAGCCTGCTGGGCCGACGACCTGTGTGGTTGGTTAGTTGCCCTGCACTTGGCTTCGTGCTCTGCTCTTGCCTTCTTGAAATTCTTAGTTTTTGAACAACAGGCCCTCCATTTTCATTTTTCACTGGATTCTGCAAGTGACGGAGCCAGTCCTGCCCAGGACGGCCACCTCCGCCCACCTCCGTCCACCTCCGTCCATCCACCTCAGCTCCTTGTTGTTAACCTTGTGAGTTGCTCTCAGTTGGGTGGATCGGAGTCGCCTGGGATGGGCGTGATCAAGGAGCAAAAGTAAATACAAAAAGCCCGCAGGGGAACAAAAATAAAATCTTCACTTATCTATGCAAATGTGAAATTGGGTGCGTGGCCTGGATCACCATTTCTGCTCCTGGACCTGCCCCACTGGAAAATCCTACTGAGTCTGGGGAGCTGTTACAAAATCGATTTAATTTGCTTAAAGGACACTGATTGATTACTTGCTCAGTCCTCAACCAGGATTTCCTCCTGTGGTACTGTGGAGCAGAGCACTCTGCAACGTTTGTATTTGTC
This sequence comes from Phyllostomus discolor, assembly GCF_004126475.2. Taxonomy (NCBI): domain Eukaryota; kingdom Metazoa; phylum Chordata; class Mammalia; order Chiroptera; family Phyllostomidae; genus Phyllostomus; species Phyllostomus discolor. Next base: position 12,570,670 of record NC_040916.2, on the reverse strand, counting down.
TTAATTAGCTCAAAAGTACGCCCTGGTGCCTGCTCCGTTGTGCAATGCATGGCGCTGCTTCTGGTCTTCCCATCCTCCCCACCTGCCAGGCAGAAGAGAGAGTTTGCAAGCCATGCAGGGATGTAGTTCGTTAGCTATGTAGGCAGCCCTTCGCACTGGAACAGTGAGGCATAGACCAAAAAAATGAAGTTAACTTTTAAACACAACCTGGGTGTTTCTTTGGTATTCTTTCCCTTTAGGGGAGAGAAAACAACTAGTAAGATAAGTCAGAATTCTTCGGTAATGTCACTTGACATTATTATTCATGTAGGTGCCCTGAAATGAGAAAAATCAGGATTTCAAAAGGAAATACGTCCGAGACAGCCTTTATGTTTCAAAGGGAGCTTTCCTGGAATGTTAGGGTTCTTTAGTGCATCTGACTTTTGATTTTCTCCCTTTATAAAGCAAGATATCCTTCTGTATGTTTTAATTAGTAAGGCAACAATTATTTAAAAAAATAGGTGAGGTAGTACTTCCAAAAAAAAACCCTTTGCTTTACCTGTTAAAATTATCTCATTTTAGTCATATGATTAACATGTGTTCACTAGTATTTGATGATCTGTGCTGAACTTCTCAAAGGCAAATAAAAATCATGCGCTTCTGGTGAGCCATTCTGGAAATAACTTAATTTCTGAAGCCAAGATATTAATTGTATCCTTGTGTAGTCCTCGATTTTCAAAGATACCTTCATTCATTTGTTCATTCACTCATTCACTGATTCTGAATTGGTTCCATATTTGACCCATGACATGAGAAAGGTTTGTAGCAGAGCCCGGATTAAAATTTCAGACTGTGCTATTTATTCAAAAGCTGAGTAGAGCATGAGGATCCCACACAGCAGTGTTTACCTTCGGTGGAGGGGTGGGGAGAGGGAAAAACCAACAGAAGCTGTGGGAAGAGGTGTTCTGTCGTGTCGAAGCACGCCGGCTGTGCTCTCTGCGTGTTTTTAAGACATCCACTTCCTTATAAGGCATTCTTAGGCTCTGTAGGGGCATCGTTATAACGGGTGGCATTGGGAATGGTGTGTTAATTTCAATAATGGATTAACAACAACAACAACAACAAAAAAGCCCTTGTGGGGAGAAGGAGACATGGGGAGTAGATGTTCTGGAATTCTTTGCTCCAGGTTATTCCTGGAATCTCAGTGCCGGGACCTGAGTTGGGCACTGCGGGTGGGCATGGAGGAGGGCAGGGACAAGGGTGCTCTGTAGTCACACACTCAAGTGGCCCACAGTGCCTGGGCTGCAGCAGAATCCTTTTTTTGTGTGTGTGCTTTATGGCGGGGCTGTTGCCTGACCCGGTACAAGACCGAAACCTCCCAGCCAGGGATGGAATGACTCTCCCAGGCTCTGCAGAAGAACAGAGCTCACGCTGCATCCCTGACACAACTGAGTGACACTGACAGTGGGAGCGGCCAGCATCTGTGTGGGGCGGCTGCACTAAGGCTCTGCAGTGGTGGTTTTCAGCCCTCGCTGGGACCCCAGGAAGTGGGGCATCTTTTTCATCTCTAAAGAAAGGATTGTCTTTTCTAATAAAAGTTCTATTACTCGCAAGCGGAGGTTTCATCCGTTCAATAAACCAAATCTTGTATTTTACTTTGTCAGAGAAGCATTGACCACGTCCTTCCTGCCCCTCCCCACAGCTTTCCCAGAGCAGCAAGGAGTTTGGTTTCTGGTGAGGTGTCAGCAGAGACATTCGGGGCACTCGAGGACCTGTGACATCACAGACTATGAACTGGTCCCACCGGGGTCGATTCTGGCCTCTGGGTAGGTGCTGTTTCACTTGGACCGTTTTTTAAAGAATTGCAATTGGGTGCTTCCTAGGTAGCACATGCTGTCTTGTTTGGCCCAGTTCCCCGACCGCCCACAGGGTTACCGTCAACAGCATTTATGGCCTCACATGACGGCCTGGCCCTGCCGGCCTTCAGGGCGTGACCGCTGACCCTTGCACTTCCGGACACCTTGATGTGCTTCTCAGCCCGGGCTCGCCCCCTGCGTCACTGGCCCCGTTAGATCTGTGCCACTTGGCGTGCAGCTGTCATCACACTCAGCCACCCCCACGCCACTGCAGACGGCTCGGCTGGGCCTGTCATTTCCCTTGACCTTTTGTTTGAAATCTTTGTCTCTATGCCAGTCACTCCCCGGTGTCTAGTACCATGTCCCTCTGCTTCATGGGAGACATGGTCTAAGTTTCTCAGATGTCCTCTCTATTTCTTTCTATATCTGCATCATCTCTGATCGCCCCTAAAAAGTGTCATCTACCAGAAAGGCACCGAAAATCCTATAGGCCAAAATAGTAATAATAATAATAATAATGTAAAAAATCACCCAAATCTTAAAAAAACACAGCCTATTGGAGAAAGGACAGTTTGCCTTCTATCAAGACAGAGTAAGCTTGACCGGAATCATAGCCGTTTCCGTCTAGACGTGGAAGGCCGCAGACGGCGGAGGCCAGCTGCTTTACTGTACAGATGCAGGAACTGAGCACCAGGGCGGTAAAGGGACTTTGCGCACAGTCACACAGCTGCTCCGTGCCAGAAGCCTGGCTCTTGAGGCAGTCCTGGAACGGTTTGAAGTGAACCGAGCCTGCAAGCCCGTGGACGCAACTCAGTGAAACTTCCAAAAAGGCTTTGACCATCTTCCCCTCCTGTCCCCGGCTACTCTGAAGGAGATTGGTTGCAGAGTTGAAAGGGATGAGTTTTCTGTCAAAGGGAAGGAAGCGGTTTAGACGGAAGAAACAAAGGTTAGGGGAAACAGGCGCTTCTTTGAACGGGGTCCTTTAAATAGTGAGCATTATGTGGAGATTGGGACTCAGACGGGTGTTATTTAACATTTTTATCAGCAATCTGTGGCCCTGGGTGCACGGTGACAGTGCCAAGCTTTCGGGTGACACTGAGCGCTTTAGAAGAGTGGGACATGGAGAGACTGGAAACAGGCAGCAGGAAGGTGTCGGCCAGTGTCGAGTTACCGAGTGGGACTGTGGAGTCACAGTGCTGCCGTTCGGTGGAGTCCGTGCACGTAGAGGTGGAGTCGTCACAGAGGGGACATGTGGCACCACGTTCCGGCCGAACTCTCTTCCAAGGTCAGCCTGTCAGTCTTGCACTTGCCGCTGGAGAGAGTGAGTGGAGGTTTCACCGGCATGAAAATACGTGACTGTTTTTCAGAGCAAAGCCCAGCAAATCTCACCTAAGTTCAGCTGAAATGCAGGTCAGACACACGGTGCCTAAATAGAAAAGCAGGGAGAGGATGCAGTGTCCAGGAGCAAGCATTTCTGACCAGGATGTATGTTTGGGAGAAGGTGGAAGATGTTTGTGATGGGAACTGAAGAGAGGGTCCCATAAATTGAAGGGAAACTTGAAAAGGTCAGAAATGTAGACCCTTGGGATCGTTGAGCAACTGTGAAAAGATGGGTACCGGTGGAGAACTTGGAGCGCAAGTTACGTCTGCCAGACTGTGCTGTCTATTTTGAATGATTGATGGAACTGGCAAAGAACTGGTTTTCAGCCTAATCTTCAAGGGAAATGAATAGCTAGCAATAAAATGTTGCTCATAAACAAAACTCTGCTCCAGTAGGAGCACAGCCTCAAAGGCAGAAGGTCTGGCGGTTAGCATTTGTTTCTCAGTCAGGCTCTGCAGGCTCCCAGACCTCCATCATCTGTGCTTATAGTCAGCTGGGACAACGTGCTAGCGTAGCTGTCGTCAGGGTTCAGAAAGCACCTATCCCAGTAGGTATTCCAATAACGTTTGCTTTGTTAAATACAAAAGATACACTAGAAGGTATTGGGGAAATCACTGCATTCCCTGGGAAGCTGTGCAGGTAGGTGTGAGTCACCTGGTGGAAGAATCAGTCCTGGCCATCACTCACTGAAAATGTCCAGTGGAAGAGCATTCTGGGAGATAGTTCGGCCTAGCCAAGTGCAGGTATTACAGTGCCACCAAGGGGCTCAGTACACGTTTGGTGATTAGCAGAGCCCAGGTCACTATGTATGAACCCTAGTTTAGTAGAAACTCTATTGAGTACAAATTTGGTGCTGACTCATCAGTTTCAGAAGTCACAGTTACCCTCAAAAGTCAGAGGATTTGATGTTGTTGAAGAAGATTTCAGATTTGCCCTTTATTCTGTCAGTCACTTCCCAAAGATAGAGTTGCAAAAACTAATTGAAGTGCAAAAAAAAAATTGGTTGCAAAAATTAATTTATTGTGATTATTCATAAGCACATATTCTCCAGTTCCATACCAAGGACAGACCCAGTCCAGAGAGCCCCGGCTGGCCCCCCTCCCTGTGCTGAGGTTACGGGTAGATGAGTGCAAGGGCACAGGATAAGGCAGGCCGGGCCCCCAGCCACCCAGAGGGTCGGAGCAGCTGGCTGGTGGGGGTCTGAGGGCAGGTTCACTGCAGCAGCAGGGGCTCATGCTAATCTTGCAGTAATTGTAATTTGAAGAGGGTGTAGTCTGAGGAAGATTAAACAGGTTCCAGTTAAAGATTATTTAAAGAGATGACGGACTCACAGGAAGTGGTGATTATTAAAAAACAACTACTAGCCCTGGCTGGTGTAGCTCAGTGGACTGAGCGCGGGCTGGGAACCAAAGGGTCACAGGTTCGATTCCCAGCCAGGGTACATGCCTGGGTTGCAGGCCATAACCCCCAGCAACCGCACATTGATGTTTCTCTCTCTCTCCCTCTCCCTCTCCCTCTCCCTCTCCCTCTCCCTCTCCCTCCCTCCCTCCCTTCCCTCTCTAAAAATAAATAAAATAAAATCTTAAAAAAAAACAAAAAAAACAACTACTAAGAAATTAGGGGCCCATCAATTCTTGGGGTGCGGTCCTTAATCTGCATGTGTTAGAATTGCCTGTGGTCTTTTTGAAAAATGCAGTTTCTTGCCCTCCTGACTTTGCCGATCAAATCTGTTTTTTTTTTTTAAGATTTTATTTATTTATTTTTAGAGAGGGAAGGGAGATAGAGAGAGAGAGAGAGAGAGAAACATCAATGTGCGGTTGCTGGGGGTTATGGCCTGCAACCCAGGCATGTACCCTGGCTGGGAATCGAACCTGGGACACTTTGGTTCCCAGCCCGCGCTCTCAAATCTGTTTTTAATCAGGGCCATAGGTAATTCTTGCACTCTAAGTTCGGTTAACTGGAGGGCATCTATTTCCTGATACCAGCTGGCATTTGATGTTAGTAAACCGATGTTGCAGGTTCTCTGGTGGACTTTGAGGAACTGGGAAGGAATTCAACAGCTGCAGAGTAACTAGAATATGGGTGGGCATCTTCGTGGGCGTTCTGGAAGGAACAAAGGGGAGAGCCCGAGGTTCTGCAGGGGTTTTGGTTGGGTTGTATTTCCTCGATCTCAGATCACATTAATTAATTATTTCATTATCTAATTAATTAATTATTTTTAAAAGTTGGTTTATTTTTGGAGAGAAGGGAAGGGAAGGAGAAAGAGAGGGAGAGAAACAGCAATGTGTGGTTGGTTGCCTCTGGTGCGTCTCCTGCTGTGGACCTGGCCTGCAACCCAGGTGTGTGCCCTGGCTGACCTGGCGACCCTTTGTTTCACAGGCCAGCACTCAGTCCACTGAGCCACACCAGCCAGGGCAGAACACAATATATAAATCTCTTAGTTAGAATTTATTAATGCATAAGAGATTATGCATAATGTAATATATGTTTACATATATATAAATTTAAGGTCTATGTTTAATGTATAAGAATTTAGCGTTCTGTATACCTTTAATAAAGAAGTAATAATGACGGACTGAATTATTCTGCTCTAGGACTCGGAAATCTTCACTGAGGCCTTTCCCCCAGGCCTCCAGGCTTTCAAACTGTAGATTTAATTTTAAAACATGAGAATTTTTCAAAACTGAGAATTTCACATATGGATTTCAGTAATTCTCTTTTCACTCTCTGATTGGTCCATTTCTCCTGCATTTAGATAAATGTAAGATGAAACAATAGATAAATTAAGAAACAATAATAAAATTTCAGCCAGATGAAATCACAAAGTTGCGAAAAGATTCAAGTTTCTTTTCATGATCCCTTTTTTTAAAAAAAGATATTCTTTTGTAGACTGCTTCGTGGAATCTTTGATTCCGACTACCTAAACGGAAGCACAATATGTTTAAGAAAAATGTAAAGATAGGCGCATTTCTAGATAGCAGGTGTCTTAATTTTGGGGACAAACTTTTGTAACCACCCTTCCACTATAAACTGAGAGGTGGTTGAGTTGCAGATGCGTGGACACACACACCAGTGATTTAAATATTTTCCCTTACAAGTACCAGAGTGTGATCCTGAGATCTAACATTCTGACAGTTTTTCACAAAAAATATTCCACTCTTATTTTTAAAAATATGGCTCGGAAATAGTTTATTCACAGGAAGTTGGAAAATGCCAGATATAGGGAAGCTGTGTTCTTTATACCTGGTTGATTTTGAAAGGGCATCTCAAATTATCGAACCGTTACACCCTAAAGCAGGTATTCTGCCTTTCTGAGTTAATAGGGTTACTTGCTGGTGTGTAACATCGTGTAAGTATAACTACAGTACAATTAGAACTCCATAGAGTTTGAAGCTCTATAGGAGAAGAATGTTGAATTACAGAGTCTTATCCACCATGGCCCTGTGATACTCACATTTTACCTGGAAACACGCACACATACTTGAGACATTTGACCCCACTTTACCTTTGACTCAATATAGAAGTGATTGGATTAGAGAGCATGATAATAAATGAGAGAATCAGTCTAGCTTTTGATGTTGGGGAATGAAGTATATATGTGTATTTAATTGTCTGGAGTCCTGTTTGCCGATATTGAGAAGGAGGCTCACTGGAGCATTGTACAGATTCTCCTCTTAAGTTTTCATTCAAGAAACAGAATTTCTTAATGATAATAAGGACATTACAAGTCATTCACTCTGACTTCCCCTTAAAGAAACCAGCTTGATCAGACCCCCAGTCAAAGCAGCACGTGCATCCTCCACGTGACACGTTCTAGCCACTGCTTCACTCTGCCCACCCTTTGCTGCTGCATAATTTTCCAGTATATGAATGTACTACGGTGTATACATTGCATTGTTGAAGGTCATTGGGATTGTTTCCATTTTGGAGCTATTGTGAACTGTGCTGTGTTTACGTTTCTGGTACACACACTAGGAACATTCTAGTGTGTATCCTGTGGACACGCTCGCACATGGCTTTAATGAGTGTCTTCATTTCTGCTGAGTCTATTTTACCCAACAGTTCTCCAAAATTTCCTTACTCCCAGGAAAACAAATTTAAAGGCTGAAAAATCTTTGAATACTTGATCTTGCTTTCCTTTGCTCCCTATATTGAATTCACGATTCATGGTGGAGGCCCTTAAAGACATCAGTAAACATAAAAGCAAGCACTCTGGCACTCACTTAGTTGGCGGTATTGATCTTTCTTAATAGTAACAATAGTGATGACTACTAACATTTATTGGGTACTTAGTTTGTGGCAGGGCATAATTCTAAGCTCTTTATAGGTATTATGTCATTTAGTCCTTATAGCAACTCTTAGAGTTAGTGCTATTATTTTCCTCATTTTACAGAATGGGACGCTAAGGTGCAGAGTGGTTGAGTAACTTTCCCCAGACCACCATGTGAATAAGCGACCGAGCTGTGATTCAAACTTACGCAGCATGGCTCCAGAGTCCACACATGGACCCCTGTGCGGCACCACTTTCTGTTTAAATCCCTCCGGCCTGCTCTGCCCCTGCTCTCTGATTCCTCACCTCTGGCCTCAAATGCAGTGGAGTGCTGGAGAGTGCGAGCCTGTGAGTCAGACAGACCTGGATTTGAGCTCTAGACCCACCACTTGCTTTCTGTTCTTTGCTAGTCCGTGAATTAGCTCCCTCTTCCTTTTTCCTTCCTGCCTTGGAAGGCTCCTCTGCCTTTGAGACTCATCTCTGAACTGTTTGTTCAACACATTATTTCCTAAGTATGAGGTGTGTTGTAAAATGCAGAGTGGCACAAGGTGCCACGCCTGTCCTGAACGGGTTTTCCAATGTGTTAGGGAAGAGTAGGTGGTCACTTAGAAATATCTGAACTTCAAGGTAGTGGTGTATAATGGATGCTTCCTGGGAGCACCCTTTATGGGTAGAATGATTAGGGGAAACTTTGGGAAGGTGTGTTAGGGTTTTCCAGAAGAACAGAACTAACAGGGTCTATCTATCTAGTCTATCTATCTAGATTGATTGATTGGTTGATTTTAAGGAACTGACTCACACAATCATGGAGACTGGCAGCCCAGCGTCTCCATTGTGGGCCAGCAGCAGCCTGGAGACCCAGGGAGGAGTTGCTGTTGGAGCCCCAAAGTGGTCTGCTGGCAAATTCCCTCTCTTTTGAGGGAGGTCAGTGTGTTTCTTAAGGCTTTCACCTGATTGGATGAGGCCCAGCCATATTATGGAGGATAGACTGCTTTACTTAAAGGTCTACTGATTTAAATTTTAATCATACCTAAAAATTACTGTCACAGAGACATCTAGAATAAATAATGTTGGACCAGACATCTGGGTACAATGGCCTGGCCAAGTTGACACACGTAATTAATTATTGCAGGAAGTGCCATTGACATTGGATTTTGATAAGTGAATCAAGACTGTTGGGAGGGAAGACAAGCCAGGCCAGAGGCTGTAAGCCCATTTCCTCCCCGGCATACGCACCTGGAGGGTCAGGGGACCCCTTTCGGCAGCAGGAACTCACTGACGGTGAAGGCGGAAGGTGCGGTGGAAGCAGAACATTCCTACAGGGGAAATTAGAGGGGAGGAAACCCGTCGTGCAAACTCAGGGTTTTTCTAGAAGGTGGTAAGAAGCAGCTAAGTTGTAGCAGAAAGAGCTCCGGATTTCTATTTTGGGGGTACTGCCTTCCCTTCTGGGATAACTCCGTGCAAGCTGACTGCCTGCCGGGAGCTAGTTCCCGCTTCTCTCAGAGAGAAGTGATGGAGTGTCCTCCTCCCGCCATCCACACAGACCAGGGGGGGCCCCCAGTTCTGCGTCGCTTTTAGGGCCCCTGTTAATTCACTGTGTGAACTTGGGGGGGCCAGTTAGCTTCTCTGTTATTTTCTTAATCTGTTAAATGAGTTACCCTTTATAGTACAGTGGGCTGGAAGTTTCAATCTTATAGATATAATTAAATCTTTTTGCATATGTTTTGATTTCTTAGAAAAAAGGGCTTTTCTGGAAGTTTAAGATTTTCCTGTCGCTATTGGGTCCCAGGGTCCTGGTCTGAAATCTCATTCTGCATCCTGGAACTAAATTGTGCGATTTCTTCTTTAGAGTCTGAGCTAGGTGATCTTGGAGGAAAACTACTGTCTCCCAGTATCTACAGCAGCCAGATTTGCATTGTAAAGGAACCACACTTACTTTTTCTTCTCCTCATAAAACCCTATATTTTGAAAAAAATTATCTACCTCTATTTCTTTGTGAACATTTTATTATAAAATACAGCATATTTATCCCATGGAATCACTAGTATAACTTAACACAATTTTACATAATTAATATTGTAGTTAATTTGGATAGCCATATGGGCACTGGTACCACCCAGCTGGAATTTTCATCCATTCATGCATCCATGCATGAATGTGTACGTTCAGTAGGTATTCACAGCAGGATCTGTTGCATGTTAGGGATCTTCCAGTTACTGGAGATACAGCAGCAAATAAAATAGAGTCCCTGCCCCCACAGTCACATTTTAGAAATATATAGGTTATGAATGTCTTCTTCTGTATTTACACAATTCAGGTTGGGAATTATAAGAACCTATGGTACCCTAGGTATCTGAGTGATTAAAATCAGACACCAAACTATATGCTTTAAAAAAAATTGTGAGGCAGTGTTCTTCAATTCCTGTCTAATGGTTCATTTTTATGTAATAATTGTCATAGGTCCCCTCCATAGAGGAAATTATACCCATCAGAAGATGCTGATGTTTATATAAACGTGTATATGATAAAGTGTAGAAAAGTCCACTGTGTTCGTTCTTTTTTGTGTATGCTTTTGATTCAATTCTCCTTTAGACTTACCTTAAATGTATGATCATGACTTTTATGAGGAAACCAGCCTGTGTATAAGCATAGTCATTCCTTTATTTAAGAATTAATGAGCCCCGGCTGGTGTGGCTCAGTGGATTGAGCGCCAGACTGCAAACCAAAGGGTCGCAGTTTGACTCCCGGTCAGGGCGCATGCCTGTGTTTTGGGCCAGGTCCCCAGTAGGGGGCGTGTGAGAGACAACCACACACTGTTGTTTCTCTCCGTTTCTTTCTTTGTCCCTTCTCCTCTCTGAAAATAAATAAATAAAACATTTTTAAAAAACTGACGAAAGTTATACAGAATGTACTAGCTTGAGAAAGTGACGACTTAGTTCTATGTGGAACGTGTACAGGACTTAGGTGCCCTGTGTAAAGGTGGTGGGGCTCTTGATGAGTTTTCATACACACAAGAAAATATAAGTAAAATGCACGGACTAGTAACTATTCATTCCAAAACCTTAGTTTTCCTCTCTGATCTTTTTAGTGCATGTATCTTTGTCAAACTATGCTACAAAGACCGCTTGTAGCTGTCATCCTTTAATTTGATGATGGTGATGTTTTTTTAAAATAAGACAGTTTCATAAAGAGGATCTTGTGGGGAGTGCCTGTGATTTGGGCTTTTTAGAGATTTTGCTAAAGACTGGCTGAGGGTCATGTTTGCTTTCTCACTTCCCACCCTATGCTTGTTACACGGCCCCCTGACCGTTCTGTATCTGAAGTCAAAATTCAGATCGTAGAAAACAGGTAAAAATGTCTATGAACTTCATCCTACAAAGGTATTTTTTTATCAGAGATCTGAAGCAGAGGATTTGGGTGTCAAGGAAGAATAATAATGATGAGAAAGAGTGAATTCATTACTGTATCAGACACCCCCCCAAGCTTTGAAAAGATTGGGTGAAATATTTGGCGAAAGTGGTTTAATGAACTTGTAGGGTTTAATGAAAGATAATCTGGAGATATGTGTGTACATATATGTATATATATTATAACACATATATATCATTATATACTATAATATATACTATAATAGTATATAAATATATAATATATTTCTTAACCAATAGTTCTTTTCATTTCCCATGAATTTATTTGTTAAGACACACTCTGTTTATTTTCCAAAAAGAAATCTCTATTTGAAAATTATGTTTTGGTTGCTCAGGCCAAAAATTCCAGCAGTCACCCTTGAATTCTGTCTTTCTCACACACTCCACTTTCTACCTTCAAAATACGCCCAAGACCCGATTTCTTTGCACAGCCACTGCTGCTTCTGTAGTTCAGCCCAGAGTCCTTTCCCCTGCCTGGTGTCCCTGCTCCCACAGCAACGAGGGTTATTGTTTGAGACACTTGTCCGTTCCTGTAGCCGCTTCGCACAGCCCCTTCCGCAGGTTTGCAGTCCCACGCAGGGGAGTCACAGCCCTTACGTTTGCCCTGGAAGGACTCTGAGTTATACCGCTCGTGGCCTTTACCTCGTCACTCCCTGCCTTTTGTCCTCTTGCGCACTCCTTGCTACACTGCCTTCCTTGACTTTCTTCAACACACCCACTGCGTGCTTTCCTGCAGGCCCTTGTCTCTGCTGAACTAGAACATTCTTTCCCCTAAATACCCTCAGGGCCAGCTGCTCCGGTCCTTCAGGTCTCTGCTCAGATTCACTTTATGGACCAATCTTGCTTGTCCGCCTCCCGCTTTGTTACTCTCCATACCTCCCATCTGACTTTATCCCAGTGAACTTACTCACTCGATTCCTGCCTGGGGTCCCCACTGGAACCTTAAGATCTTTGAATGAGAACAGGGACTGGGATTTTTTAGTTCCCTGCTGTATCCCTAGTGCTGAGAGCAACTGGCATGTAGTAGGTGCTCACTAAGTTTCATTGAATGATGAATAAATAATCAAATACATTTAGTAGTATATTTCTAACATTTTACCAGTAAATAGGGTCTAAGTTGGTTTACTTTTCAAGTGGTTAAGAAATCATCACAGTGATAGAATTTGACAGCTTTTCTGCTGATTTCAAACTAGTAGATTTTGTTCTGGTTTCATGAACACATTAAAATATAGGCCCTATATCTTCTGTAGTCCTAGTTTTTAGGAGAAGCCGACTGAGCTTTTTGTGCAGGGGGAGTTTGAGCACCTACTTAGCAGCCTCCTCTCTGCAGACTCGTGTCCTGTGAGCATGGTCTTATGCTTGGTGCAGCCACCGAATGTCCAGAACTGGTCCCTGCTCTTGGTTCTGTGCCTCTAGGTTCTTGGTTCCTGAAGAGGCCTGTGATATTTTCCCACTCTGGTTTCCGATGAGATCCTTTCGAATTCTTACACGTAGAATAAAAAGGAAGAACGTGTGCATAGCAGCCTTCTCCACAACATGGAGGTAATGAGGAATTTTCTCGGATGTGGGAACTACAGTTCTTTGCTTGACAGGTCTGCCGCCCTTGTCCCCATACCTACACAGTGGGCCTTCTTTCTACCTGTGTGTCATCCTGCTGTCACTTGGGTCGTCACTTGTCTTCTCTAGGAAACCATGCTGGCCCCTTGTAGTGTACTACAGGCTGCGGGTTGTAAAGGGATTGCCTTGCAGAGACCGGGGCAGTTAGAAAAGTGCATCTCTAAAAGAAGAAAGGACATCTAAAATTATTTAAAATTGCATTCAACAAAAGGGGATCAGTCCTTCCACCATGAACCCCCAGAAGATATTTGAAAGGAAGACGTGGAGAGAGGCATTTTCCATGCCTGAGTCTACCAAGAGCAATTTTGGCAGAAATCACAGCATGGGAAGATGCTGGATTCTTGGGCAGTGAGATGTTCGCTGGTTTGGTATTTTATCTTCGGCAGTTGTGTCTACACTTGACATCCCCAACTGCTTTTGAAGATTCCGCAAAAGAAGAGTATCCATGTCCGGCAGCAAAAATTCAGTAAATGGTCTGTGGATTCACGCGGTAATGTGTTTACAACCTTCGGTAGTTTCGTGCTCCCTTCCGATTTTTCCTTGGAGATTGATGCTTCCGATGTGTAGATCCCACAGACAGAGCCACGCAGTGTGGTGATGCAAGAGCCTTTGACCAAAATCAGGAGACTTGTGGGGTGGGGGAGGGGGAGCGGTCACCTGGCCTCTCTGAGTCCTCCGTTTCCTCCAGGGTCAGGGGGACATTGTAGTGACTTTGTTAAAGGGCGGTTGTGAACAGGAAGCGACACTGATCGTGACTCATGGAAATACTGGGAAAACAGCTCTGCACATGGAAAGCCCTGTTATTATTGAGGATGATGGACTCTTCTGGTTTCTGAACGTCTAGAAAAACTGAGTAGAATTTCCGCTGTGGGCAATCCAAGTCTTCCAAGCTTTTGATGGGCATGCGGTGCGTTTTTGTTAGTTCTTTCAGAGTGCCCTGGGAACGGTGAAGTTCCTTGCAGCCAGTCTGTAATTAACCGGCTGTGCATGAAGCCACAGTCGTATGAGGCTGCTGTGATGTAATGTAAACATAATGATGCTCTCATGGAAATGTACGGTGAAGACCTACTGTGTGCTAGAGGTTGAGGGGAAATACAGAACAAAAGAAACCTTTAAAATAGCTAAGGAAGCAAAGATAGGCATGCATAATTAAATAAATTGCCTAATCAATACCATGTTAGAGTTACAAAATGCAGTGGGAACGCAGAGATTGGACTGAATTATTCCAGTTTGGTGGCTGGAGAAAGGCATTAGCTTATGCAATATAATCTAAAATATTAGTGTAGGTGATCCGGGGATTTTTCTGTTTTCTGCTGAGTCCAGTATTGTTCTACGCCAACTTTTGGGTGGCTAACTTCCAAAAAAAGCATTTTTTTCACCCACTGGGTTTCTCTGAGTCAGTAAATGGTCATAATGCTTTGTGCGCAGTTACCAAGTCTAGTGTCCTCTACTGGGTCTGACTTATTGAACAAAAAGGTGGTCCATGCCCCTCAAGGTGCATATAGGCTTGATAGAGATAGGTGGGCAGTGTCCTAGAAATACATAAAATCTCTGATATTGAAGTAATGTAACTGGGGAGAGGTTGGACACGGATCTCACTGGCCAGCTAGAAAGTGCAGTAGGGGAGAGACTGTCATGAGATTATGGAAATTAAGGTCATTCCGCAGGATCTTCAAGTGGCTCCTCTATTACTGACTCGAGGGCAGAAATAGCAGCTATTTTGTTACTTCTGATGAACGTCCCATTCAGCCAATGTAGTTTTTCTTTTCTGTCAGTGTTTTAAAACATACTCTTGGTCCTTCTTTCAGTCCGTAGACATCTTTAAGCTGCAACTATTCGAAAATGTGCGTTAAGTGACAGAGCGTGGGATGAGCACCTGCAGAGTGTAAACACGAAAGCCTGGAGCCCAGAGATGAAAAACATTTAACACTTAGATTAGTCAGTAAGCAAAACCCAGCAGCCAGAGTATAAAATTAGATTTGGCTCACTCTGGGGGACAAAGCGTGGGTGGGGTCCTGGTTTCCGTGCCAGGGATGCGGGAGGGGAGGATGGAGATGGCTGTTCACGCGGAGTACCAAGGTGCCAGGGCCCAGCGGCAGCGTGGACCGGAGACAGGTGATAAAGGATTCTCAGCCATCACCATGAACAGGGAAAATCACAGTCAGTGACAGATCATTCCCTTCCAACATTCATCTTAGACTCCACGTCCTCACAGCTGGAAGATGGATCCTTTGGCCCGGCTTGTCACTTGCCTTTTGGACAATATAGAATCTGTTCCTGGAGGCCAGCAGGCGTGTAAGAGTTGGGTAGACTAGCATGTTCGATTTGTAAGAGCCGAAGCAGGCCCCTTCTCTGTGCTGCCTGCTGCCATGGTAGGTCACTGGCTTGCAGAAGGACGACACCTAGTACCCAGCGGTCTATCCACACTGCGTCCCCTGGTCACCAGTGGTGATCAAGTGCCCTGTGTATCTAGCCACCTGACTTAATCTAGGCCGGGAGCTTCTAGTATAGTCTCCAGGGGTGTATAATTAATTAGTGCCTTTCATTCCATCGTTTGTCCAGTCGAACATTAGTTAAGCCCGTAGTCAGTATTTCCTGCTCATTTCTCGGACGTGGCTTCAACAGGCCAAGTGGCTTCTCTTGGCAGTTGCTGACGTGGGAGAATGTGGGAGCTGCCTTTAATTAGAATTACAGGGAAGGACTCGGGCCTGGCCACAGAGCCAACCCTAATGCCCCATACTGTTGATTTTTATTTATTTTCACCTCAGGCCGGGCCTATTGCTTATAAAGGTAATGTTCTTCCATCTGCCAGCTCACCAGATTCTGAAGGCTGTTCCACAGACTTTCTTAGGGACGAACCTGGCTCTTCACCAGGAAGACGAATCTTTAGGCAGTCGACTGGCCCAGCTGCCAGAGGTGATGTAAGCTCCCCTTTCCCACAGGGGAGCTGCAGGGAATATGAAGGGCACGCGATGTTCAGAGCAGGCACGTACGTGGTTTGAGCTGACGAATCAAGGCACATTTATGCCCAGGGTAAGAGGGAACCGGCTCCCAGCTGTGCAGTGGCAGTGGAGAGTGGGGACTGTGGCCGCGAGAACCCGCATGGAGCCTCGTTGCTCGTTGGTCTGCCCTCCCCTTGCCCGCTACGAGGGTGCATTTCATGCTGCTGATCTTCGGCTGTGACTGCACCTCTGGGTTGTTTCTTCCTTGCTTGGCAGCTCAGAAGGGCAGTTTACATCAGTCACACTGGAACAAATGGTCTACACTGAAGGGGTATTTCTTTTAAGGCCACTTTTTAGGGGCAGTTTTAGGTTTACAATAAAATTGAGGGAAAGCTATAAAGATTTTCATACACCCTCTGCCCCCTCCTTCCCCCTCTGTCCTCTCTCCCACACACACACCTGCCCCATCACTCACTAGAATTTTCACCAAGATGATGGACGTTGACACATCATAATGACTCAAAGTCTGTAGTTTACATTAGGGTTCACTCTTGGTGTTGTGAATTCTATGGGATTGGACAAATGTATGTCATGTGTCTGTCATTATAATATCACACAGAATTTTTTTTAAAGATTTTATTTATTTTTGTTTTTAGAGAGAGGGGAAGGGAAGGAGAAAGAGAGGGAGAGAAACATCAATGTGTGGTTGCCTTTTGTAAATCCCCTACTGGGGACCTGGCCTGCCACCCCAGCATGTGCCCGGATTGGGAATCGAACCGGCGACCATTTGGTTCGCAGGTCTACACTCAGTCCACTGAGCCACACCAGCCAGGGCTCATACAGAGTGTTTTCAATGCCCTAAAAATCCTCTGTGCTTTGACTATTCCTCCTCCCCAAACCCTAACTCCTGGCAACCACTGGTCTTTTACTATCTCTATAGTCTTGCCTTTTCCGGAACATCATATAGTTGGAATCATACAGTATGTAGCCTTTGCAGACTGGCTGCTTCCACTTAGTGATATGCAGTTAAGGTTCCGCCATGTCTGTTCATGGCTTGATAGCTCATTTACTTCTAATGCTGAATAACATTCTGTTGTCTGGACACACCACAGTGTGTTTATGTAGTCACCTACTGAGGGACTGGTTGCTCTCAAGTTTGGGAAATTATGAGCAAAGCTGTTGTAAACATCTGTGTTCAGGTTTTTGTGTGGATGTGTGTTTTCAGCTCCTGTGGGTCAATACCAAGGAGCATGACTACTGGATTATATGATAAGAGTATGTTTAGTTTGGTAAAAAAAAAAACTACCACACTGTCTTCCCAAGTACCATTTTGCATTCCCACCAGCAGAGAGTGAGTTTTTGTTGCTCCAGGTCATCGTCAGCACTTGGTGTGGTCAGTGTTCCGGAATGCGGCCCTTCTCCTAGATGTGCAGTAGCGTTCAGTGTTTTCATTTGCATTTCCCTGATGACATAGGATGTGGAACATCTTTTTATGTATTTGTTTGCCATCTGTCTATCTTCTTTAATGAAGTGTCTTTTAAGGTCTTTGGCCCTTTTTTAACTTGGGTTATTTTTTTTCTTGTTGAGTTTAAGAGATCTTCGTACGTAAAGAGCCGTTTATCAGATACGTCTTTTGCAAATATTTTCCCCCCATCTGTGGCTTGTCTTTTGATTCTCCTGATATTGCCTTTGGCAGAACAGAAGTTTTTAATTTTAATGAAGTCCAGTTTATCAACTATTTCTTCCATGGGTTGTGTCTTTGATGTATCTGAAAATCTTTGCAGCCCTGGCTGGCGTAGCTCAGTGGATTGAGCTCAGGCTGTGAGCCAAAGTATTGCAGGTTCAATTCCCAGCCAGGGCACGTGCCAGGATTGCAGGCCACGGCCCCCAGCAACTGCACATTGATGTTTCCCTCTCTCTCTCTCTTTCTCCCTCCCTTCCCTCTCTAAAAATAAATAAATAAATCTTAAAAAAAAAAGAAAATCTTTGCATACCCAGGGTCATCGAGACTTTCTCCTGGTGTCTAGTAGGGTTTTTGTGGTTTTGCATTTTGAATTTAGGTCTGTCACCCATGGCGAGTTGATTTTTGTGAAAGGTGTGAGGTCTGGTCTAGATTCAGTTTTTTGCATTTGTAATTAACATTTGTCCCAGCGCCCTTTGGTGAAGAGACTGTGCCTGCTCCATTGAGTTACCTTTGTTCCTTTGACAAAGATCAGCTGACTGTATTTACAAGGCTCTCTGTCTGGGTTCTGTTCCGTTCCATTGATCGGTTTGCCCATTCTTTCACCAACACCGCACTGCCTCGATTCTCGTAACTTTACAGTCAGTCTTAAAGTTGGGTAGCATCACTCCTTCAGCTTTGTTGTTCAGTGTTGTTGGTTATCCTACGATTTGGAAGGGGGCTTTTTTTTAACCCTTTGCCCAAAAACAAGGGTTTCTTAAGGCTTCTGCTTGGTGTGAGATGGTTACATTTCCAAAACTCTTAGGTGCCTCTTTCATGCCATAGCAGTGACATCTGATAATCTTACCAGCAAGTGATCAATTTCCCTCCTTGTTTCTCTGTCAGCATTTTATCTACTCAGAAATATTTATTGAGTGTTTACTTAGTACCAGGTACTGACAGTAAATGGTAAGACCCAGCCCCTAGTCTGGGAGGAGGTCGTGGCGGGGTGGATGAGGTACTGGTGACCATGCAGGAAGCCTGGGTGAAGTGCTGGGGGGCTGGGACAGGGGTCCCTTAACTTACTGGTGCACAGGGCTCAGCTGAGCTTTGAAGGATGAGTGGGTGGTCCCCTGAATGGAGGGGGATGGGCAAGAGCTTCGGCAGAGGAAGCAGTGAGGAGGCAGGAAAGAACGTGGGGGAGGGGTGGGGATGGGGGAGCACAGTGTATTTAACACAACTCCAGTGTGCGGTGTGGGGTGAGGCAAGAGTTGAGAAAGTAATTTTGAGTGGGTCCCAAAGACCGTGGTGTTCTGTATCAGGAGTTGCAACCTTTTCATGGTTAGGGCTTTTAGATGCTTTGTTTTGTTGAGGTAATATTCATGTCACACCATTTTAAAGTGTACAATCCAGTGGTTTTTAGTGTATTTACAGAATTGTGCAACCATCACCACTGTCTGATTTCAGAACGTCAGCAATGCCTCTCCATCCCCTCTCCCCGCGGCCTCTGGCGACCGCTGGCTCGCCATGCCCGTCTGTGTGGATCCGCCTGCTGGGGACATTTCTCGTAAATGGAACCATACACTGTATGGCCCCAGGTGTCTGCCTTCTTTCACTTAGCATCATATTTTCAGACTCCATTCATGTCGTAGCATGTCTCGGCACCTCATTCCTTTTTATGGCTGACTGACTATATTGTCTGGATAGATCACATTTTGCTCGTGAGCTGATGGACATTTGGATTGTGTCCCCCTTTTTTTTTCTATTATGAATAATGTTGCTATTCGTGTACAAGTGCCTGTGTGAACATGTGTTCTCAGTCCCCTTGGGTATATACCTAGGCGTGGAATTGCCGAGTCATGTGGTAACTCCGTATTTAGCTGCCTGAGGAACTGCCAGACTGTTCTCCAAGTCACTGGAGGCTTTTAAGACAGAGCAAAACAGACTGAGAGTCTATTTGAACATCATCATCTTTAGGGCAGTGTTTTCTTTCAAGGTGAAGCATTTCTGCTTCCGATGCCGTGTCTTCCTGGCTCAGGGCAGCACGGCCCGCAGTAGTGAGACCCACTGGTTCTCTTCGGTTCTGGCAATGAGCTTGCTGGAAAGGAATCCAAGCCCAGTACCATGGGGCAGGGGGGGAGTGGGGGGCGTGCGGTGGGCAGGAAGAAGGGACATCAGGGTATTCTCTCTCCCTCTGTGACATATGGTAGAGAACGAATTTTTCTTTTTTAAAGAGAAGCCTTGAATAAATGATAGGCTATTATTAGGGAGTTTATCGTCCTTATAAACTGTACTTGGGTTCCCTGTAATTTGTTATAATTAATGCAAGAATTCAAGAGCAGAAAGCAAGGATCAGGTTGGAGCATGCTTCTCTCTGTTGCAACACCTTGCTGTCATTGGCCTTTTCTCACTAGTAGTTAAGGTCCCTGTGTGTTTACGTGCATTTAAACAAACATCGTCCTTTTTAGGAAAGAATTGCAATCCTTTGACTCACTGAGACTTAAGGAGCCTCGGTGAAAAGTCGGTGTCTCTGGCAAAACACTATGGATCAATGAATGCTGAAAACTTCTGCAATTGACCTTTAGCCAAGACCGTCTTGTCTGAGTGTGTTTGCCTGTGTGCACATGTTTGTGTTGCCACACGTGTACATGTATTGGCTGGTGTGTGAAAAAGGCCAGGAGAAAAACTTTCCCTTTTAAGGTGATCTCTGTCGAGTGATAGTTCTAGCCTTTTCTTTCTTTCTTCTTTTTTTTTTTTTTTACTCTCCGCTGTTGGGTGATTTCAATTTTGCATACTTGCAGGCGGGTTGGCTTTGTAATTTGCTCAATGATAGTTTTAATGGACTATCAACTGGAACATTCATTAACTGTAAACGCTTGTAGATAGTGCATGGGCCAGGTACCAAACACCTTATTATACCCGAATAACCATAAACTAAAAGTCTTCTCAGGGGTTTTGAGGATGGAGGGAGGGAGGGAGGCGGCGGTCAGGTTTATCTGGTCGCCAGCCTGCGAGCACAGGCTTTATCTGGTCCCAGCAGACGGGGAACGGGGTGGACCGCCCTGCCCATTATCTGGACTTAGAGCCGTGAACACCCCCTGGAATGGCTGGAATGTGCTGTTTCTCTCCTGTCGTATCCCTGTCCATCCGAGAGTTAAAATTACGCTCTGTTGCTGTCCTGTGCCCCAGAAGCCTAGGATAGCATGTCCTCAGCTGCCTCTTTTTTGTCTTTTATAGCAGAGAAACATTACACGTTTCATTTTTTCATAGTCATTTGCCTCCCCCGCCCCATATAATATCAGCCAGAAAGCAAGGTGAGTGCTTTGGTGCATTCTGCACTGGCCGAGGCAGCAGGGAGGGAATCTAGGTGCCAGTGCAACCTAGCAAGATTCTTCTGATGCTGCTGATTGTAGAGGAAGTTTTCTAGTGGGGAAGGGGCTTTTTTAAAAGATTTTATTTATTTATTTCCAGAGATGGAAGGGAGGGAGAAAGAGAGAGAGAGAGAGAGAGGGAGAGAGAGAGAGAAACATCAATGTGCAGTTGCTGGGGGCCATGGCCTGCAACCCAGGTGTGTGCCCTGACTGGGAATCAAACCTGCGATGGTTTGGTTCACAGCCCGCGCTCAATCCACTGAGCTACACCAGCCAGGGTAGGAAGGGGCTTTTACAGTCTTAATGACAATGACAAAACCATCTCTCCCTCCTCCCCCTCCCACCCCAGGACTTGTAGGGAAATACTTCACAGACTGAGGAATCTAAGGGTGATACTGGTATGCCCCCTCTCTCTAAATTGTCACATCCCTAGTGACTATGCACATGGGAAGAGAGAAGTCGGTTTGACTGACCTTGACCTCCAGAGGAGGGCAAGGCCAACCGAGTCATGTGATAATAATCACGATACTGCAGGTTCGAAGTTGCAGCTTACACTGTGCTTTCACTGGCCTGCTTTTAACTATGAAGAAGCATCGGCTTTCCATCCCAGCTCTCCTGGGGCAGTGGGGTCGGCAGAGCCGTGCGTGGTGATGTGTGCTGATCGTATCACTTCGTCAGGTGGTGCTATGGCGGCAACACAATGACGTCTGGATAACTTTCTTCTGATCTACCATGTAGAAGTGTCTTTACTCAAAGCCAGAGTCCGTAAAGACTATGTGTGACACCGACGGGCTGCTGTTTATCTTTTAAAATCTGCCTTTGGAAATCCATACACTTAATGGGCCCAGTTTGTGCCTGCCTGTGGGCGTGGCCTCTCCTGGCTAGCAGCCTCCGCTCACAGACCCCAGTCCCCAGATTTGACCCAATCCCTCTGTGCATCTTATAAAGTTGTGAACAAGGAGTTAGAGGCACAGCTCACGCAGTCTCCTTTCCCTTCCCCTGCCACCGGAGGAGAAAAGTAAAATATCCCAGAGGCTCTCTCTGGGAGAGAAAACAACTCTGAATAACCCATGGGCCAGTTTATGAAACATGTCCTGTACTGGGTTTGTACAGAACAACTTCTGGGGTCAGTGTTTGCCTCACGTGCTGTGGCCCAGACCACCTGATGGGGGAGCAAGGGCAGCTTGGTTACTGGAGTCCTTCCTTGGAGGCACTGGGTCATAAATCACCAGGTAATGGTGTGTTTATTCCTGTCTTTATGTTTAGACCTCGGTGGAACTGACGGCTTGCCTGTGATGGCTGGGAATCAAATCCCGCCCTCATTGTGGACTTGTGGGGGGCGGGCATTAAAAGGAGCTTCAAGCTCTGGTCTGTCTGTCCTTGCCTCCGGGGAGCACAGTGACCTTGGGCAAGTCATTCTCCCTCAGCACAGTTTCCTTCTCTAAAAACAAAAGGGTTGGACTTTTTGAAATCCTTCTCTTACGAAATATGTGAGGCCAGCTCATGCCACAACAGTCGAGGACCCCCAGCCCTCTGTTGTTCTCAAAGACAAAGGCTCATTTCTTGCCCACCTTGTGTGTCTGCTGTGTGCCCTGCCCTCTGCCCCCCCCCCGCCCCCCCCCCGGGCCCAGGCTCCCGGAGCTGAAGCCCCTGCCTGGACACTGCAGTCCTGGGGGTGGGGCTGGGGGGTGGGGATGGGAACCAGACACACACTGGATCAGAGGGCTTCGGCCCAGGAGTGGCACAGGTCACTTCTGCCCCCATGGCGTGGACCCCAAAGCTAGGCAGAGTTAATGAGGTGGCAGGTGTGTGGCCCTCCGACAGGGAGGCCCCCTGGGGAGCAGCAGCAAACATTTGGGACAGTAGTAACTGCCTCCTGCCCTCCTGTCTCCACGGCCCTGTGATTTGTGCTTGGGATGTTGAGTCCTTGAGTAGAAGCAGGACCAAAGGCTTTGGTCTTTTCTTGGCCATTCCCTGTGTGAGGCACTTCCGCTGAACCCCTGGGCTTGGAATGAGGGTTTCGCTTGTGGGAGGGGCGGGAGACATATTTTAAAGGTGACACGTACTTGGCCTCTGGGTTTCTTGCATCTTATTGGGGTTCTGTGGTCACACAGGTCATACCTTTCAGGACACCCACCACGTGGGATTTCTAAATCCGAGAAGCAGTGACGGACTTGCAAGTAAACCATGGTTGCCTAGAAGTCCCTCACATGTGAATTAAAGAGAGATTGCGGATCTTAGCAGTTCATCTGTAAGTGTCGAGGGAAATGTTATGGAGAGGAATTTTGAGAGGGCTCTCTGACACCTCTGGCAGATGGCATGCTCTGTTGCCTCGACCAGACATGGCGCTTTTTCAAACTTCCTTTTCAGAAATCGCAGGGGGAGGAAGGAACACAGGCAAGTCACTTATTTTCTTGAGGTTACATAGAAATGTTCCAGAGAGGAGAGACTTCCAGAGACCGGTGTACAGTGACTGTCGGGCTCCAACTGGAATGCTCGGTGGCATAAACCACCGGGAGGCTTTTCCGTTTCACCCACAGAAACCCGCGTTTAGTGCGCACATTTGATCTTCCCAGCAGATTCAAAACAAAACAAGAAACTTTGAAAATAGACATTTGACCCCTATTCAATAGACATAATAGTGCTCCCCACTTCTTAGAGGGAGAACAGAATCCTAGCCTCAGACTGCTCATCGGACCTCCGCAGTCAGATGATTTCCAGGTCTTTGAACGTGAAAAATATTTAAAAGTTTGCCTTGTGAACTTGAGTTCTTTCAAAGAGGATCCCTTCGGAAAGTTGGCAAATACTTACTTTCCTGGCATGAGGATCGGGTTTTTTTTTTTTTTTTTGCTTTTCCCCTCCACCCAGAGCTGTGACAGGGTGGAGTATACTTCCATGAAATTGCATGTTTCCAAAATAGGATTCGCTCTTACATTTTACCGCCGTCGGAGTCAAATTGCTAATCAAAAATAAGCAAAACCCAAGAATGCTGGAAATAGAATCACAGCTCCTATTCTCTAATTTAGTCTTCATCTAGGATAGAATTATTATATTTTTGTAAAAGTGCCTTTCGAGCAAAAACACAGCGGTGCATAGTTTCCAAGTGGTCCGGGTTCACCCCCGTGCTTGCATTCTCGGGGAGCGCTGTCCCCGAGCTCCCGCGGTCACGGCGCCGGGTCCTGAGTGCTGCTCAGATTCTCGCAGGCTGGAAGGCTCCCAGGAAGAAGCGCTGCATCGGCACCTTGGCTTTGCATCCCAGTACAAACCCACACCCACCCCGACTGACCAGGAGCAAGCCTGGCGTGCCTTGCTGGTGGGTGGGCGTTTACTGTTGCCTAGGACGGGGGGATGGGTCTGTGGCAGAACTTGCCCATGCCCTGCCCGACGTGATAGTTGCAGAGTGAAGTCGGGGCCAGCACGGTGAGGACACTAGAATTCTTGTTTTGCTGGATTCCGTGGATGAGCTAGTGGACGGTCTATTCTGCAAAGGTATCAGCTAATCATTTTCATCTCCAAGGTGACACGTAAAAAAGTCTCGAGCTGTGGCAGATAATGCCACAATGACACCTTTTAAAATATTGTACTCATCGGTTCTGACTAACTGACCCCTTCACAGTGCTCTGGGGACAGAAACGGGACAGCAGTGGCAGGAGATGGTGAGCCTTTGTGCGAGGCGGAGCCCGTCTCAGACCTTTCCAGGAGGCGCCCCGGCTTCTCGCTGACGACACAGACACACGGGCAGTGCTTGGTCAGTAGGTTATCTCCTCGTAAGCGATGCAGACTGGAAGTAAGAGCGTGCACCGAATAGTGGACCCTGTAAAACCATTACCAGTATTTTAGCTGAGAGGTAGGATGGGAGCAGGAACAATAGGCTGTGTTTCTATTATACGTGAAGTTTGACTAGAAAGGACTTCTAACTGACTCCCGGTGTTGGTTCTTCTGTTTCGAGGAAAGTCTTTTTTTCCCACCAGAGACGGACACGGTTGTCTGTGCCGTGTCCAGGGGACTCAGAGGAGAGAAGAAGCGGAGATGACACCAGAGTGGGCAGCCAGCCTGGCTATTCCCTCCACCAGGGGTTAGATCCCAGTGTGAGGATGTCCGTGTCCAGCCGGGGCCAGCAGTGGTTCACTGTCATTGCCGATTGCCTCTCTCCAAAGGAACTGGACCCTGGGTCACTCCAGACTCCCCTTAACTGACATGCCAAAGTTAAGAAGAAGAGAGTTAGGGCTCCCAGGAGTTAAAAGGTCGTTTGCATTTGCAGGAATGAATGCTGGGCGAGTCTGACTCTTGTAGAGGTGACCGTGTGTTGAGAGTGTGGTCGAGGGACGTCGAGTCCCGGGAAGTAAAGGTGTGGAGTGAGCGGATTTCTAAGTGTTTAGGTCAGCCTGAGAGTGCAGTGAGGTTGGCAAGGCGACAAGACCCTGTGCTCGCTGCCGAGACCAGCCGTCTGGTCTGAGGTCGGCTGTTGTGTGTAGACACACTCTGTCCGTCTGCAGTTCGCAGGCTGGAGAACGTTCTTGGGGCTGGAAGGCGCGGGGGTGCGTTCGATGCGATTTTTGTGAGTCACAGACACGCAGGGCGAGCCCGGCTTCGGAGAGTTGCATCCCGTCCTTGAGCAGAATTCCAAAGAGGTGGCCTATTCGTGATCTGCCCTTCCAAACTTCTGAGTTCAAAAAATGGTGTGTGCCCCGGGTTTTCCCAGGAAGCCCATGCTGAACGTGGCCCTGGCAGCTGTGTCCCTGCGGGCGTCCGGGTGCGGAAGAGCGCTTGCACGCTCGGCCTCCGTTAGGAAGGGCTGGTCCTTATCAGCGGGTCACCCTGCCGGCCCGCGGAGAAACGATGTGATGCGGACGCACTCCAACCCAGGATGAACGGGATGTGGCACCTGCCACATCAAAGGGAGGCAAACACAGACTGAGGTCACTTTCCATCTTTCAGAGAGCCGACCTTTGTCAACATCACCTGCGTGTCCTGCTGTGGACACAAGGTTGGACGTCCAGGGACATGGATGGGGTGGGAATGTATTCCAAGTATGTGTTTTTTTAAGGTTATCTGTTCCTCTCTTCCCACGAACCAGGTATCAGTATTACCTGCAAGTCAAAAAAGACGTGCTGGAAGGGCGATTGCGGTGTCCACTGGACCAGGTGATTCGGCTGGCCGGCCTTGCCGTGCAGGGTAAGAGACGTGGGGTGGGCGGGGGGGGGTGGGGTGAAGGCCGGAGTGTGAGTTCCCGTTTTCCACGCGATTGCCGTGTCACTGGCCTCGTGGAGGGAGAAGGGCGATGGACTTAAAGATCCCTCAGTAACTCCCTTCTCGTTTCTAGATAGCTGATGTTGGGAGTGCAGAGTAAGTGATTTTGTGGCAGAAGGGTGGATTTTCTTCCCCAAAGCTGTTTGCAAATTGCTTGTGCTGGTGTGACCTTCGTTTTATTTGAAAAAAAAAAAAATAGCAGCTTCCATCCTGCCTTTAATTAAAGCTACATTTCAGGGTCTGTGGGACATTTTCTCAGAATTATTCCACTACCCAATGTGGTCATATTTTGTGGCTTAATGCTATGACCGTGTGGCTTTCACATCAGTTTCAAGTGTGTTAGCTTTCAACATCAGAGTGTCACTTATTCTTACACAGTTAAAGAGAGAAATTTAAAGTGCCCAGTTGTAATGTGAAGCAACAAACAAACATTCGACTAAATTTATCTTTCGATCTATCCTGCTTAGGCTTGTCGGGCAACTTTTTTATCTTCTCTAAATTGTTACACATATTTTTACATATATTTGTATAACATAATGCTACTTAATTTTACATATATCTCTACATTAATCTTTATTGAGCGATAGCTTAATCATTTTTAGTCCTTTTCAAAACAAGATAAAAATATAATTCTTAAAGACAAACATGTTTTCCTTTCAGCCATTATTTTCTTTAAAATCAGTTAACTTCCAAATGTAAGCCTGTCAGCTGCTGAGCCCTTGCTGTGTGGGCTGTTATTGTAGAAGCTGTGAATTGAACTTCCCATCCCAAACTCTGAACTGCAGTTGAATCTTCTGGGTTCTGAAATGTTTATAGAGGAAGCCTTCCCTTGACCTCTTTCATTCCAGGGTATTAGCAGTTTAGTGATTTTTGTTGGCTGTGTAACTCCTAGTTCGCTTCCATTGTTACCCTGTGGATGGAAGGACAGTAATGCATTGTATCCCATCTGTCCACTTAAAGACCGGAAAGGGAAGGAGCAGGGCCCGGAACAATGTGACGGAATGGTCCGTGGTTACAACGGAAAATCATTAAAATACTGGAAACAGACAGGAAGAAGAGAGAAGATACATCCAGTAGGCCCCTCATCTTCCAATTGGGTCTTTCTCCTTTCAAAAAGCTTTCTACTGCGTTCACGTTATTCACTCCCTTTCCCTGCTCTTACTCTTCAGCCATCAGGCTTGTTGCGGGCACTCGGGACTGGGGGAGACCCTGGTGATAGCTACAGGCTGAAGGAAGTTGGTGAACTTACTCTCGATTCCCTTCTCATTGGGTCCTTGAAGCTAGCGCTTCAGCCTACTGAAACCTGCTCTAGCTGTAATATCTGCAGAACACTTTTCCCGAGACCCTCACTGGACAGTTAGGAAGACACATCAGCACAGATAGACGCCGTGATGAAATATGGCAACTCATGACCGTTCCCGAACACCGGCAGAGCGTGTCACCTTCGCCGCTCCCGAGGCCTCCCCGGGCTGGTAGTTCGTTATGTGCGTCTCCGCCTTCTCGGCCATGCCCCTCTGCTGGATTCTTTATCTCTTGTTACCTTCAAGGCGCCTGAACCAATTTCTACACGATGCTAATTTTTGACAAGCAATGAATTTTCATGCCACTGTGATTTTTTTTTTTTGAGAGCAAGGGGAGTCAGAAGCAAGAGATGTGTAGACCTATGATAGGGGCTCACCGTGTTCCTTTTGCGTGGGCTCAGACGCAGCACAGTGAGATGGGAATGGGAAGACACAGAATTTTCGGCGTCTGGCACCCCGTGAAGACATTGGGTGGGAGGGGTACAGCTTTGCAGGGTTGCTCGCCAAGGGTGATTCACAGCGGGAATTTCCAGCTGCACATACATGAGGAGACACAGATGGGTTTGGCTCCGCACTTCTCTGAAGGAGCCTCGAGTTAGAAAGTCCCCTTGGCAGGCATTCTTAAGACCTGTGCTGATGTGTATGTAATAGGAAGATAAATATAGGTTTGGTTTAAATGGTAAAAATAGCTTAGGAATCACTTTCAAATTCCCCCGTTCTTCCTAGAAAATCGCGTAGCGGCACTCAAGGGCCGCTGTTGACAGCATTGCTAGGTAAACACGGTAACAGTATCGAACACACCGTGGCCTGTGTCGGTTCACAGTTGCGCAGAGGTGGGGTGCCGTGCGAGGGGTAAATGTGACGATAAGTCCGCCCGATTTCATCCCGCCTTTAGTTTCATAGAGAAAATGAAATTGTTGCCCCCTTCCCTCTTCTCTTCTTTTCAGCTGATTTTGGAGACTATAATCAGTTTGATTCTCAAGATTTCCTCAGGGAATATGTGTTGTTTCCTATGGTAAGTATAACTTGCTTTTTCTTACTTCATTTTCTACCTTCTTTGAGTGTCAAAAAATTTTTTTTCGAAATCTTAGAGTATTTTACACACACTTATTTCCTGGGGAGGAAAGCCCATGAGTTTATAAAGTACGGACACATTTTGTAAAACACTGGAAAAGTAAAGATGTCTTTTCCCACCTGTTCAAGTCACTTCCCTGCCTGTGCCCCAGCGCCGCCGCCCCACCATGACACCACCAGTGCCACCACCACTACCCTCCAGTGCCACAGCTCTCCTCCTTCCTGACGCCAGAGCTGGTGTCCGTGGTTCCCTCTGCGTGTAACGCTCCGCCCTAGACCTTCCTGTGACTTGTCATTTGGGTCTTGATTGAAAGGCCACCTCCTTGGCACATTTCTTCCCCGTGACCACCTGCGTGATGCGCCCCCACCACCAACACTGTCCTGCAGATCACCACCTTTGCTGTGTGTGCGTGAGAGCGCCCAGGAGCCCAACTGGTTCTCTCAGCCTCTCTGTGTGTCTTGCAGCTAGAATGTCAGCCTCGTGTTCCTCAAGCCAGAGCCCTCTCTGCCTTGTCCACTGCCGTCCCGCACTCGGGCTGTGCTCGTCACAGTCTTGAATGAGCCACGAAGTAAAACGTCCATTCCTGCGTTGAGCTAGGGAAGAGGCGAGGCTTTAATCCCTGGGGAGTTTTTGATTGTTTGTTTTTTTGGTAGCTTTGGGGTAAATGAGAAGAGTTTTGACAAAGAAGGATTAAAACAGCTGAAAAGCCCTGTTAGGGGAGAGCTCTGCCCAGGCCGACATTTCTGGCTCTTATTTTGGAAATCGTAATCACTCAACACATATTTTTTGATCAACTGCTTGGCCCGAAGCTCTGACCTGGGTAACTAAGCCCCCGGGGGATGAAGTTATACAAGAAACAGTGCTTGTTCTCAGGCAGACAAAGAGTGGTTGAGTCAGTCGGAAGTTTGCAAAATCCAAACACAAGGTCAAGTGTATTAAAGCACATCAGGATTTTATGTAGGGAGAGGGTTACATGTCCTTGGGGGATTATGGAAGGATTAAAGGTTAGTGTGTGAGTAACAGGATGGGCAGGACTGCCGGCAGGGAGGGAACAAGGAACGATCAAGACAGAGGCAAGGAGCGGAGGCAAGGTGGCATGCATTTGCATCACTGCGTAAGAGTCCACCGGCCGGTCGGTCACTCAGGCATGCTAGAGGGGCCCTGAAGGCGGCCGATGAGACTGAAACAGCTGGGGAGTTAGACGGCGTGGGCTCCATCCAGGGGGTTGCAGACCCCTCACTTGGAGCGCTGCCGGAGTAGAGCATTGAGACCATTTGTGGGAGCAGGTCGGATGAGAATCTCTGTGGTGTTCTGGGTCAGAGATGCCAGTTGCGTATCAGCAGTGAAGATAAAAATGTGAGAGCAAAGCGAGAGATGTTTGGGAAGTAAAATGGGCAGACCTCGGTGGCTGATTGGCTGTGGATCTGGGAAAGAGTCGGGTGTCTGGTGACACCCGAGGTTTTGAGAGACTAGGAGAAGTGAGGATGCCATTGTTACCCAGAGTCAGTGCATGGGATAGATTTAAGTTGGTCGACGGCCGACCTTATTCTTACAGGTTAGGAGATGCTGCACGATGTCTGACTTTGCACGAGCAGCTCTTCCCTTGTGCTTTTTCCCTCTAAGGAGACAGCAGTTTTATGTCCTGGGTCTGTTCTCTTTTATTCTTTATTATTCCACCAATTACATCAACTTCAGTTTAAACCCTATTACTTAGCACAGAAATTCTTCACGGGATTTAGTGTCCACATGCTTGAATCAACATATCTCACCTCTCCAAAGCTCCCCTGAACAGTCAGGATATTTTTTAGGGTGCTTGGTAGGAGGAAAGTGTGAAGCTCATACTTGAGAATTTCAGACCATGTGCTTTTTTTTTTTTGGTCTCAAATGGAGGCAATGAATTAGGTTGGTAATTTTTCACAATTTTACCTTTCTCTCATTAATGGTCTTTAAAATTTTTTTATAGATTTCATTTATTTATTTTTAGAGAGAGGGGAAAGGAGGGAGAAAGAGAGGGAGAAAAACATCAATGTGTTGTTGCTTCTCACGTGCCCCTACAAGGGATCTGGCCTGCAACCCAGGCATGTGCCCTGACTGGGAATTGAACTGGTGACCTTTTGGCTCGCAGGCCTGCACTCAATCCACTGAGCCACACCAGCCAGGGCTAAAAAAAATTTTTTTTAATTTATTGATTTAAGAGAGAGAAGAAGAGGGCAGGAGAGAGAGAGGGAGGGTGAGAGAGAAACATTGATGTGTTATTCCCCTTATTTATGCAGTCATTGGTTGATTCTTGTCTGTGCCCTAGCTGGGGATCAAACTTGCAGCCTTGGTATATCAGGACAACACTCTAACCTACTGATCTTCCCAGCCAGGGTCCTCATCAACCATCTTTATCACACAGCCTTTAAGCAGAGATCAGGCTTGGGTGATATTTATGAGTTTGTAGGTGGTGAAATGCCTTGACAGGTTAAAGTACGAGACACTGAAGGAGTTATTTTGTGAATCATACTTTTTCAGAGTGAGACTAGCTCCACTGAGCTCTGAGCAAATCAGACATTTAAGCAGCGTAGGCCTTGTTAAATCCCGCCACGGACAGACAGATATCCATGTCATTCTCGCATATAAAACTTTCCTCTTCAGGGTGGTAGCTGCTAGTGACTCGAGGCTGCTTACACTCAAATTTAAATCAATTAAAGTTTAAGTAAATGTAAAACTCAGTTCCTTCGTTGCATCAGCTACATTTAAAGCGCTCAATAGCACAAGCTACTTGTGGCTGCTGTGCTGGAAAGCTCGGATACAGACGGTTCGCGGCATCGCAGGCAGTTCCGTGGGGCAGCACCCACGGTGCCGGGCAGAAGCCGACATCAGGGTGCACATCTGAATCACGTGCATTCCTAGGCCATTGCCATTGGCCATGTAGCTTCCACACCCCCTCCCCCATGCTGGACACGTTGTGGCCTGTGGTCAGGAGGTTCTGAGGACAAGGCTCAAGCACTCTGTGCCCATGTCCTGTCTCTGCCCCTTACTGGCTGTATGAACTTGGGCCAGTTATTTAACCATATTTTCACCTAAAAAGGAGGATAACAAGCCTACTTTGATTGAGGATGAAAGGAGAGCATGCCCATGAAGTACTTAAGTTGGCAAGTGGCAGACTCTCAGTGAGTTTATTTCGTTGTCGTCATCGTCGTCATCATCATCGTCATTGTCATTATTACTCTAGCATTATTTCTCCGCCTCCATTGTGCAGGGACAGGGATGCTGAAGAGTGTGCTTTCCCGGTTACAACAGTCTATGCATCTCGAAATGTAAGCAGACAGAGGCCAGGCAGATGGTGCACACGACTGTCAAGCAGCTTTGCATGATTAAAAACTCCCATTTGACAATAATGAAACTTACACGTGGCATATTGAGTTGAGCTTAATACACATTTATGGATCACTTACTGTATATTGCAAGTTTATATGAGCTCCATCGTGTAAAAGCTCGGTGACAGGTCCCAGAAATGATACGGAGAAGAACAGATGACCTTGGGTGCCTGGAATCCAGGAGAGGGAGGGAGACGTGGGCAGGGAGTGTATGATGAGTGTGAAATAACTCTGTATGGAGGACGTAGGCAGGCAGACCAGGTCAGGGCTCCAATAGAGGCTCAGTGGAAGAGGTGGACCCGGCAGGGGGAACAGGGAAGCCCTGCCCCAGGAATGGTAGCTGAGAAGCATCCCAAAGTGTGGGGTGACATTTCATATGAGGTGATGTCATGGGTCAGGGTGGTCCTCCCAGGAGGGGTCGGCACGAGTGTGCGGGGAGATGGAAAAGCAGCCTGTCTCAGGAAGAGGGGTTTGCCTGAGCCCTCGAGCCCTTGAGAGAGGGGCAGGGAAGGCTGGGTCACAGCAGAGTGCTCTGAGCGCCAGGCCAGGTGTTGACCCGGTTGAGTAGGCAGCGGGGAACCATGGCAGGTCGTAAACTTCCTGCTTGGGTCCACAGGACCTTTCAAAGAGAAGAATGCATTCCTTTGGAGGGGGAGGGCAGATGGGATGAATGGCTGTGTTTGATCTCAAAAACTAACCGAATTTGTCAAATGGCATTTCTGCAGCAGAGAAAAGAACAAAGTTAAGTACACAGGGCGCCGCACAGGTGTGCGGCTGTGCACGGGCATGCACGCGGCCGTTTTTCATTGGTGCGGGGCCACTGGCGGGCCGTGGCGGGGCAGGTGCCTCCGGGAGGCCCGGGCCCGGAGTGAGGCTGCTGAATGACAGAGGCAGCCGAGGGGCAGCTGTGGGCGTGTCCTGCTTTCCCAGCAGGAAGCAGAGGTTTAAAGGAGCACTTTCTGATCTTCACTTAGCCTTTTTTTATCTTATTCTGTTGCCACATGCCTTTTATTAGCTTTTCCAAATCAGTGTTGGGTTGTCACTGCTACACACTGTGTGTGTGTCAGTGCCTAGATGCACAAACACACACAGCTGAACCTAAGCCGAGTGGTATCTTTGTTATTATTCCACAACATACAACCGAAAACGTTGCGCTTAGTTCTTATCATGGCCTTGACTCATTTCAATGGATGGCCAAACAGGAAACCGCAAATTAATCAGTTAACACATGAGAAGTAAGACCTGCTAGTAACTCCCTCCATCTTCTCTAAGGTTTCTCGTGACCATCCGCAGAGCTGAAGAATTCCCAGTATATGGTTACGCTCCCATTTTTCAGCTCTAAAAAAATAGACTCCTTTTCCTTTTTGCACCTTGAGACGGGATATTGCTTGTAGTTTTGAGGTATGCCTTTTGGAAGGCAGTGCTTCATTGGTGAAAAGTTGTTAAACTGGACATGATCTTTACGTGAGCAGCGTTGTGGAATCGAGGGCACGAAGCATTCTAGATGTTTCCTGTGCAGACATCGCCTGCACACCACGTGGAAGAGTCGCCTCCCCAGGACACACGCACAGCGCAGGACCCCCTCTGACACTGCCTCCTGAAGCTCAGGGGAAAACGGCGCACACCTGCAGCCTCCCCCCTGCTGGGCCGGGTGGCAGCAGTTGGCCCTGTGGCTTGAGCCTCCCCGGGGCCCCCACTGGCTCTAGAATCACTGTCTGTCAGTGTCTCCGGAACCGGTTGCTCTGGTCTCCCTGTCTAGGATTTGTTCCTCCAGGGACTCCATCTCTCCAACCCTGACTGAGCTTTGCTGGTAAATGTTTATTTTACCAGCCCGGTAAAGACTCCTTCCGTCTCTGAAGGGGTGTAGTGGGGAGAGGTGTGCCTTTGGCGCTGATCCTATGGGAGCTGCCACGCCCCTGGTCCCAGGGGCTCAGACTCAGGTGGTGGGGACACCAGCGGGTCAGCCACGCAGCTGTTACCTTACAGAGCTGCCGTGACGCATGGCAGCCATCCTGGCCCCTTCAGCTCCCAAGGCTCCGTCATGCTGGCATTGAGTGGGCCAGTGGCTCTGACTTGGCTTGCTGGTGTTGTATCGGGGGACAAGACGGCCAGGCATAGTCCCTTCCTAGGCTCAGCCTCTGAAGGGATGATGGTTTGGGAACTCATCTGCCTTGTCCCTGACCATTCAAAACACATCAGTGCTCAGAAAGCATTTTTAATAAAGTTGAGTCTGAGAGGCAGGCAGATAGGGAAGAACCAAGTGAATGAATAAAAGCTATTCCCGACGCTGAAGACTTTGGGTGGCAACCCCTCAAAATGCCTTGAAGTCGTCCGAGTGACAGTGGAGAGCCTCGTCAGAAAAGGGAACCTAAGCCCCCAGTCCTAAAATCACAACCCTCCACTCGAAGGAGTGCAGGGGAGGTGGAGGAGGTGGGGGGCGAAGGAGGGCGGTGTGGAGAAGCCAGCACACCGGCGGATGGCCTCACCCGCTTTCTGCTGTGATAGGATTTGGCCCTGGAAGAGGCTGTCCTGGAGGAGCTGACGCAGAAGGTCGCCCAAGAGCACAAAGCCCACAGGTAAGACGGGCGGAGGGTAGGGACCCCGGGCCCCGCAGGAAGCTGAAGCCCTGTCCTGTCTGAGGCAGGAGGCTCTTGGCCCCTACCCCCCAGTCCTGGGCCTGAGTCAACACAGTTTCACTTCTTCCAGCCTGTCCTTCAGCTCTGCTGTGAGAAGTGTGTGTAGCTTTGTGCTATTTGTCCTCCCTCCTCTTTCTGCTTTTTTTTTCTTTTCCTCCCTTGACTGACTGCCCCCGCCCTGCCTTTTTTTCTTCCATAGCAGAGAGAGAGCCCACACACATGTGGAGGTGGCAGCCTGGGGAATTTTTCTCCATGACCTTCCTAAAAATCTGTTTTTGGGCCCGGGAAGCCTGGGGTTGCGTGTGTTTGGAGTGAAGTTGTAAAAGAGCTACTTTGGGGGGGGACAGTGAACATCACAGGGGTTGGGGGGGCAGGTGACTGTAACTGAAGGAAGCACCGAGCGCTTGGGGGCAGGGATACAAACACCCTTCCCTCCCGACCTCAGAAGACCCA
Source organism: Phyllostomus discolor (assembly GCF_004126475.2). NCBI lineage: Eukaryota > Metazoa > Chordata > Mammalia > Chiroptera > Phyllostomidae > Phyllostomus > Phyllostomus discolor. The sequence goes on along the minus strand of NC_040916.2, from coordinate 12,536,089 downwards.
CGCAATGCTCCTGACATCGCCCATCTCAGCCACTCGGCTCCCAGAATATCATCCGCATCAACTTTGTCTTGTTTTTTTCCTTTTTTTCTTTTTAGTGGCTGTGATTTTTTACCCCCCAGGTAGGGGAAAAACTATTCTTTAAAAGCAGGCTGCATTATTCTTAGGGATGTCTGGAATAATTATTTAGGCCTTAAAGGGCTGTGGCTCTTCATGAAATGGTTCACCTTCCTCTTATTATTCCCTGGTGAGCAAAGGGCTACTGTTTATGAATTACTCAGTGATGCACGGGGCTCTCACAGCTGGGTGATGATTGCTTTTCCCAGGGCTGCCCGCAAACCGCAGCTCTGGAATGCGCCACGCACAGGGTGGGATCTCCCCCTGACTTGGTTTGCCCTTAACTGTTTCCTCCTTTGCTGCCTTTTGATTTCAGTGGAATCCCGCCAGCCGAAGCTGAGCTGATGTACATCAACGAAGTGGAGCGTTTGGATGGATTTGGACAGGAAATCTTCCCCGTGAAGGTAGCCTCCCCGGGCCTGGCCTTGCTTCAGCCTCCTGGGAAGGGCGTTCGGAAAACCAGGGTTGATAGCAGCAGGCCACACTGGCTTGGCTTTCTCACTGCCACCGGGGATTAGCTGGCAAGTCCAGCTTACTCTAGTAAAGCAAACATTTTTGTTGTAACTAAGAGATTTTGAAGTTTTCCACGACTTCAGCAGAAGAATGTCTCTGTAGGCAGCTGGCCGGAGTGAGTACCAAGCACCAGCCCATCCTGTGCAGGAAAGGGATAGGCACACGTCCAGTCTCATCGCGGGGACAAGGAGCCCAGTCACGTGTGCCTTAGTGAAGACCTTAACCCCTTGTTCTCTTCCCTGTACCTGCCTCCTCTTCTCTTCTTGAAGCCGACACAGACGGTGTCTGACAGAGAATGAAATGTTTTCTTTTTTTTTCTTTTTTTTTTTATTTTTAGGGAGGGGAGGGAGGGGAGAGAGAGAGAGAGAGAGAGAGAGAGAGAGGGAGAGGGAGAGAAAGAGAGAAACATCAATGTGCGGTTTCTGGGGGTTATGGCCTGCAACCCAGGAATGTACCCTAGCTGGGAATCGAACCTGGGACACTTTGCTTCCCAGTCCGTGCTCAATCCACTGAGCTATGCCAGCCAGGGCAGAATGAAATGTTTTCTTATGCCACCACGCTTTATTTCTCCAGTCCTGCGGGTTTCCAGCCCCTCCGGTGTTTTCTGGAAGCTACGCCCAGGAAACTGTCACAGCATGTCACTTCCTTTGCCCCAAACCCCCCTCCTGAAGTGGGTGTGGTTGGGGGGGGGGTCACAGTGCATGGGCGTTTATAGAGCTGAGCCCATAATGCAAACTCATTTTCCTCTCTCTGCTGAGGACCAGCTTTACAGAGGACAGCTTTTTATCAGAAACCTAAAGCAGCTGGCACATTTCGGCAATTTGGGAGCCACCTGCCGTCTCATCGTGGACATTGCCCTGCAGACTGGCTCCGCTGGCTGTTTGCTGAGTGTTCTGCCCCCTCTCCATCGCGCATTTGCAATTTGCCTGACGGGGAGCTGCCCGGTGCCCATCAAGTAGCACGGAGCAGGGTGGCCGCAGCTCGGGGAACTGGCCCTTTTCCAGATTTGTTTCATTTTCTTTTGCTTCTCTAACAGCTGCCCTTCAGAGGGCTGTGGTCCATTTTCCTAGCAATAATGCCTTGGAAGCCATCTGCATCCCACTGGCGTTTCAGCGGTCCGTGCATCGTCACGATACTTTGGGTCATGCAAACAGAGTAAACTCTTCTCCACTTCTAGGAAACTGACTTCCGGTCCCTGGGAGTCCGGGGTTTTGTTGTGGTGGTCATTTGCTTGTTTTGTTTCTAGTCCTTCTGAATCGTGGGAAGGAGGGGCAGTGGAGATAGTGTTGAAATCCACTGTGCTCGGTTCTGATGCACTTTCTAGCGTGTTCTTTAGTGGGAAGAGGCCAAGGAGGACCCTATACCTTACCCTGAGTGGGCAGGCAGGCATTTCTGACTCACTGCGCGTGGGCGTAAGTTAGCTGGGCTTCTTTTTGTTCTTTGTTTCTTTCCCTGCACATATCTGTCCGTGACTAAGGTGACCACCAACAGACCACAGCATTCCTGGCAGCCCCGGGATGCGGGGTGGGTTGGCACTGAGGTGGTGGGAGAGCAGACAGGAAAGGGTGCAAGTTCGGGGCCTTCCTGACCAAGTACAGTACAGAACCCCGATGTGGTGGATTTGTCCTGTGGAGGAACATTTCCATGGGGCTTTTCCCTGAGTGAGCCCTCAAAAGTTCTCAAGGTTGGAGGAGTACCAGTCTATTTCCTGGCAGGTGTGCCCTCCTCGCCCACACACACCTGTATGGTCAGCGCTCCCGGACTTGGGGAGGGTGCTGCGGAATGAGTCGGACACGGTCCGGAGCCTTGCCCCCGAGCTAAACTGCACATCGAGCCCTTCAGTTTGAACCCGTGCAGTGCCTCGGGCATCCGCCCTGAGATTTTTCCACTGCCCCGCCCTGGTGATCCGCTCCTTCCTGTGCCCCCATCACCACCGGACTTCTGCCCCGATCTGCTGGCAGAGCGCCCAGGGAAGCCTTTCCACAGAATGTTCCTTTCTCTTCCCGTCTCCACTCCACCTCTCTTCCTTTCCCATGCACATTTTTCGGCCATGCAACTCCCCTCTTCACTGCTCGTAGTGACAAGGCACCCTCTTTCCTTCCCAGCTCTTTCTCTCCTAACCCCTGCTGCTCCGGCCGGCAGCAGCGTCTCACCTTTGCCCACCCTGCTGGAAAGCTCCTGTTCTAACGTTAGCTTTGGCAGGTGGGTGGAGAAGAGATCCCTGAGAAGGGGGCATTGCGTGTTGTCTTGGTGTCTTAAACGGGATCAGAATTCTGAGGAACGCTGAGGGCCTTCTTTCCATGCTGGGCCCAGACGTGCATGGCCTTCCTCTCTCTGCACAAAGAGCATGTCCCCTCAGCCAACGCACGGGGCTGAGTGACAGTTCATTCACTGAATGTGGAGCCTCATTCCCATTCTGCTGTCCAGAACGCGGGTGGCCAGGGTATGTTCTCCCAGGCAGGAGGTTGGAAGCACCTGACTGAAGATTAGACACCTGAGTCTCCCCAGTACCTGGCCCAGCAGATGGTAGGCGGTGAGGTCTGCAGTGCACAGGCCCCGTCCACGTTCACAAAGCTCTCAGTCGGTGTTTAGCGCCCCCCTCTGGACTGTGAATAGGCAGCCGAGCAGCAGGCTACATGGTGCCCTGGTAGGAGTGACAGAGGCCAATGCAATGAGAGCAAAGCCTGGAAGACAGAGACCCTGCAGGGTGGAGGACCCCCTGCCCGGAATACCACTGTCCTGTGAGCCTCAGGGAGAAATATATGCAACCTCCTTGAAGGAATAGATCCCTTTTAAAAAGGAACATTCAGAAAAGGAAACTCTCAGAAATGAAAAGTATGATATCAGAAATGGAGAACAGAATAGATTAGAAGATAAAATTAAGAAAATCTCACCAAAAAAACGAACGGCACGTGGGAGGCAGAAAACAAAACTAGAGGGACAGCTGGGATGTCCGACCTCTGCATCACAGGAGCTTTCTTTTTCTTTTTTTTTTTTTTTAAGATTTTATTTATTTATTTATTTATTTTTTTAGAGAGGGAAGGGAGGGAGAGAGAGAGAGAGAGAGAGAGAGAGAGAGAGAGAGAGAGAGAGACACATCAATGTGCGGTTGCTGGGGGTTATGGCCTGCAACCCAGGAATGTACCCTGGCTGGGAATCGAACCTGGGACACTTTGGTTCCCAGCCCGCGCTCAATCCACTGAGCTACCAGCCAGGGCTTCACAGGAGCTTTCAAAGGAGGAAACAGAGGGGACAGGAGGTGGTAATTCGGGAAAATTCCCCAGAACTGATAGCCATGAGGCTCTAAAGTAGAAAGCCAAGCTCAGGCGGGTCATCTAAGGCACACAGTAGGGCTTTAAGCATGGAAGGTGATGCCTTCAAGGAAAAGGAAATTGTGGGCCCAGGCCTGCTGTCGACTTGTTTTAAACAAGCTCTAAGGAAACACAGTTCTTCAAACTATGTGCGTATATAATTGCACGTATGTAATGTGCATACATAATGAAGCTGTGTGCACGCACAGTTTTGATTTAAGAAACAAACACTAAGATAAAACGAGATACCCGTAGATGATTGGGAAAGGGAAAATCTAAAGTGCTGAAAAAACCCCTCAAAACCTAAAGTTCTGTAAAACAGAATATATGTCGTGACAAATTGAGAAAAAGGAAAATATATACGAATAATACATATGATGTGCAGTGAGGTGTGTCCCTTCAGTGTCCGATGTCTTGTGTTGTGATGCTGCCTGTGACTCGTTCCATCGGTGGGCGAGAAAGGGGGCGTGGTCCCCACGGGTTGCGGGGGCCAGAGTGCTGGGCGCTGCCAGCCCACTCACGCTCACTAGTGATCTGCATCCTCACGACTGTCTTTTCTTGATCTGGTACAGGACAATCATGGAAACGGTGTGCACCTGGGCATTTTCTTTATGGGAATTTTCGTGAGAAACAGAATCGGAAGACAAGCAGTAATACACAGGTAGCCTTACTTGCCTTTTCTCCTTTTTTCTCTTTGAGGGACTCTAGAAAAACCCACTGAACATCAGAGTTGGACAAATGAGTTGAGTCAGGCCATCGATCAGAGCTGAGCTTTTCTCAACCCAGTGAATGTCAGCTCTCTGGGATTTAAGCAGATTTGGAGAAATTCATCTCTTCCCCTGGGAGCCTGTTTTTGGGGGTGGGGGGCGATGGGGGAAGCCTGCTCCCCACCTGATGCCAGAAAGTACTTTGTCCAGAACAGGGACTAAGAGGAGTAAGTTTTACAAGCCTGGTTGAAAACAGGCTCTCCAGGCATCTCTTGCTGATTCCCTTTGCTGGGATACCCATGACCAGTCATTAAATTCAAACCGCCCCCCCCCCCTTTGTCCTGCACCCTCTGCCTAACCACAGGTGTTAGGAGAATGCAGACTGGTCTTTATATTCACAAACTCTGATTCCTTGTGAGTGTGTTTTAAAAAAGCAAACAATTTGTTATAAAGGACTCTGGACTGTTTTGACCCTTTAACCCTCTTTTCCATTTGACATGAGGGGCATGCCCAAGTGCCCCCTTGATTACATGTCGGTGGGCTTGCTTTCTGTTTGTACCCACAGATTCCAGGTAGTGTCCATGACCTAACAAATGTGCGTGCTTGCTCTTATTTACCAGGAACTCTAGGGCCTGTGGTTTTTGGAAGAACAGCTTTAGTGTGTGTGCATCAGATGGGTGGAGTCGTGCGTTTGGGCAGGAGATCAAAGACAGGTCTTAGAGAAAAAGCACAGTCCGCCTTCTGGAAGTGAACCTCGGCCAGCTACGTACTCTCTGGGTCAGCAGCTGCTGCTGGCCACATTGAGAAACTGTTCCCACCGAAAACTTCCTGATTGGCCTTCCCGCCCACCCCCGGTCCCCACCCTGCCATTATTTTTGTCCTTGATTTTCTCTCGCCCTTTGAATAGAGGCATTATTGAAGCGTGAGTGGGGAGAGAGGTCTTTGGGGTTACAGAAAAAAACTTTCTTTTTGGACATATTTTGTCAACTCCATTTACCTACAAGAAAGTACAGATTAATTGAGTAAAACGTAGAAATATGTACAGAGTTGTAACTGTAAAACTTTATGCCCATTTAAAGCTCTCAAGGCATTTGGCCCTACACAGTTCTCCATGGCAATGGCATGAGAGAATAAATATTCCATTGAACTGATAGCTCTCCAGTACATGCCCAGGGCTGATTTCAAGATAGCGGTGGTGATTTCTCCATAGCTGAATCAGTGCCTTGGAGAAGAAAACAGCAATTTGAAAGTTTGCTGATCATAAGCCACTCCCAGGATCTGTGCAGTTTCCTTAGAAACTGCTTCCAAACCTCTTCCTTTAGTACTTCTCATGAAACCCCTTACAAGGTGGGGATTTTTCTCTCCTATGATGTCATACGAATCATGCCACTAGGTGAAGTCATACGGTGCAGTGAGGTGTAGATTCAGGGTTTTGGCAATTGACTTGAAGGCATGCAGCCAGGGGAAACCAAACGGCTTTTTTTCTCTGGAGACCTTCACTGAGAAGCATGGGGTATGAGGCCATGTAGATGTGATCTGATGGGGTTTGAAGTTGGCAGACAGCTGTGCCGAGCACCTGTAGGCAGTGTGGCCCCGGCAGATGTACGTAAGCACAGTTGGTGCTGGTGTCACAGAAAGGTGACTGGAGGAAAAGCTGGAAGCCCCAGGTATAGAAGTCATCCATCCCCGCTGGGCAGAGTGGATGTGGCTAAGTCATGTACTCATTTGTGCCTGAATTGCCTCATCTCCAAAGTAGGTGCCTTCTCTGCCTCAGAACCACAAAGAACTGTACTCTGTACAGATGGGAAGCAATATTATTAGGTTTAATTCTTCCAGCAAACATTTAGTGTGTGCTGTGTGCCAGATACGGGGCTCAGTGCTTGGAATACAGACATGAAGAAAGCAGAATCTCTACCCAGGGCATGGGGCCTGTAGCCTAGTTTGGATTTGTTAGAGACCTAATCAAGAAGTAAGCAACTGTCATGCAGTGTCGTAACTGACCGAGGAGGACACCAGGTTCCTTCCTGGCACGTGGGTGGTTGGGGATGAGGAAGGGCTTCCTAGAGAAGGTAGCTCCTGAGCTGAGTCTTAAAGGGATCACCTGGGCAGAGGTGGAAGTGTAATGAGTAAAAGCATGAGGGGGTGAAGTCAGTGGGCAGGCATTAGAGGCTGGTGCACAGAGTGCAGGGTAGGCAGTAGTGAGAGACGGTTAGACATTGGCTCCAAGCAGCATGGGCAGCAGCAGCTTCCTTCCCCTTGTCTGGTGGTTTTTTCTGTGTATCACCTTTTAGGATAAGGTCTCCTTGAGGAAGGAGAAGGATGTGTGTGTTTAGTTCACAAAAATGTAGGCACATGAAACACCTCCTAGGCATTTTCCCTAGGTGATGCAATCAGTAACGTGCATTACAACACAGACTCTATGTGGGTTCTTCGGCCTAGATTCCGGGAACATATGAACTTCAAATAATGTGTTCTTCCATCATTGAAAGCCGGGATCACGAGAAATACTTCGTCATTGTGAAAACGTGTAAAAAAAGGCAGAAGAAGTGCCTTGCAAATTTTCCTCCTACTAGTCAGAAAGGAAACTTCACCAACAACAGTATCTAGATATAGTTTACATAGGATTTTTAGCTATTTAAATAGATGCATGTTGCATTTTCTGTACTTTTAAGCCTGTGAGAAGGAACATTCAGCTTTTAAAAATGCAGCTAAATGGTCATGCATAAAATTAGACTCAGCAGTAGGCAGGGACCCTCCTGTGTGGATTCATTAATGCATGGACCATTTGGGGGCAAACTTGTCGCCTTTCTTTTGACCAGGTGGAATGATTTGGGGAATATCACTCATAACAAGTCGACCATTCTGGTGGAGCTCATCAACAAAGAAGAGACTGTGCTCTTTCACACGGTAAGCCACGTGGACAAAGGCAGGGTCTGGCAGGCGGCTTGCTCTTGAACTTCTCAACTCATACTATCCTTTCCTTGCTTCTCATACCTTGAGAGAAAATTCTATTGCACCAAAACTTCCAGCACTTGCCCAGTGCTGTCGTGACTTGTTCAGGATGGTGGTAGTGATTTCATGTTCAACATGCCTCCTTTCCAAGCTGAGTACTGATTCTTGCACCTGAGTTCTTCCACCTGCCTTACTGGTGATGGGTCGCATTGCCTGGCTGGCCGCATTCCTCAGCGCTCTGGTTGCAGCCCTCATTACGTGACCCCTGAGGCTATCACGTGGCATTTTCTTTTGCTGGCTGACCTGGATTTTCTCCCTCCTCGTAGCCCAAACCTCATCTGAACTCAAGCAAGCCATTGTCCTTCTGTTGAGGGCTTCCTTGAGAGCCCAAGCTGTTCATGCATTTCTCTGCCACTCATTTAATGATGCCTGATGTTCATTCATTCTGTGCTCTCCCTGGATTCATTCACTCATTCATTCATTTGTAAAGCACTTGGTTTGGAATTGTGGGAAGACCCTCCAGTCCATCAGCATAACCTCAATGCCACGGGCATAAAGGATTCTTTAGCAGACAATCTGGTCTCGTCATCCTTTGAGGGGCCTCATACACCTGCCTGCCACTCAATTTCAGCACATCGGTTTGTGGCTCAGGGTGTTATTTTGTGATGGATAGGAAGGAAGGAAAGGAATGTGTCCCTGTTTAGAAGACTCCTCGTCAAATGCATAAATAATCAGAGAAATGTTTATTTTTTTTCTCTGTCTCTTCTTTTCCCAGGATGATATTGAAAATGCCAAGTACATTTCTCGGTTGTTTGCTACACGGCACAAGTTTTACAAGCAAAACAAAATCTGCACTGAGTAAGTAAACGTTTCATCTGTCTTCTCGAGGGATGGTTTGGGCAGATTAGGTTCATGTGCTCGAGGGATGCTGTCGATCACTTTCTCCGTGCAGTCTTTCCCCCCGGCTCCTTGTAGAAGCTGAAGGAACAAGGTGTAAAGCTGGGCAGGAGTGAGAGCGCTTTAATGATGAGGCCTGGGTGGCGTAGTCAGTTGCCAGTGCCGGGAGAGGAGATAATTCACAAATTGACTGGAACGCCCGACTGCCTGGAGGGCTCGGCCCACTATTACTATCAGTGCCTTTCCAACCTCTGCGATGAGTTTGGAGGAACTGAGCCGTTCCCAATTTGCCAGGGTGCCCCTTCGTGTCAGACGTGGAGGATGTTCAGAAGCGTGTGCCACAGCGACAAGCCAGCTTGAAAGGGAAGAAGCTCCTGTCATCCTCAGCCCCGTTTCGCTCACACAGTTGGGCAACCCTGCGTGTGCCTCTGGGTCATGTCATCTCCCTGTAAATGAGAGGCCGGGGTAATTAGAGGGAGCCTTGGAAGACACTAATAGACGTCCCGAGTCCGTGCGCGTGTGTTTTAAATTTAATTTGGAAATCAGGATGATAAAGGGAGTCTGATGAGGGAACTTAAATGTGACCTGACCTTGGATACGGCGTGCTGGGGCTCACGCTATCGTTGCCTTTGCCTTGACTGCCTTCAAAAGGTGTTCCTTGGCCGAGCGCGTCGGCCGTTGGGGTGCCCGGCGTGTTTAATTTTGTTTCAAAGGACTTCGGGGATGTAAATGCAAGGGAAGGACTGCCTTTCCACTCTCCCAGTGGACACATCCAAGCGCGTGCAAGTGCGGTCCGAACGCAGTTCTGCCGGAGCGCGCATTTCAGAAGCGCATCGTCGGGTGCTGGCAGACTTTTTTCTCTTCGCGGTGGAAGCTCTGTCACAGCAGTCCCTGCAATTGGCCGCTGTCAGAGCCTGGAGGCGCATTTCATAGTCTTAGATCTGCCGGCAGAGTTTGCAGATGTCCATCAGAAGAGCCCTGATTGGGAAGTGGCAAATTAAGTCGCCAGAGCTATCTCGTAGGCACACACGCACACATGGCTTACTTTTGGACAGACTCCCTCTCGGTCACTCCTTTGCAGTTGTTTTTCTTTTTCCTTCCCATCGGCATTTGTCCCCCTATACCCTCCTCCACCCCTGCCTACCCCCTTCCCGTCAGTCACCACACCTTTGTCTGTGTCCTTGAGTTCCTTCTCTTTGCAGTGGCCTTTCATGTGAGGGGGTGTCTTTGCCATTAACGAGAGTTCTATAGTCTGCTTCTTTAAGGTGAATTAAAAAGTAGGTGAAGAAGTGAATTTTATTGTAATCAAATTCTGGTTTGACCAGAATTGCTCTTTCTCAGCAAGAGCAGTAACGATAAAATTTACAGATTATTTCTGTTTTGGGCGGTATTTGCTTTAAATATCGGCAAGCATCACACATTAGACTGAAGAAAACTCAGGAAATGATATTTTTCCTTTCTACTTTTGCAATGGCCGTTCCTTTCTTCTTCCTAACCAGGTGTGGGAGGTTCCCAACTTCCCAACTGAGAAAAACTGGGACTCTTTTTTTTTTAATATATTTTATTGATTATGCTATTACAGTTGTCCCATTTCCCCCTTCACTCCCCTCTACCCTGTGCCCCCTCTCCCACCCACCTTCCCCCCCTTTAGTCCATGTCCATATGTCATACTTATGAGTTCTTTAGCTTCTACATTTCCCGTACTGGACTCTTGAAAGCACACACATACCCCATGTACGCAGTCAACTCTGCAGACACTTGCAGAGTCTCAGCACAGGCTCCATTGAGGCCGAACCTCCTCTGGAGCTGGATGCAGCCAGTGTCATCTGACGGCCTCCCTCTCCTCAGGGCTCCGCCCTCTGACTCCCGCAGGACTGTCGTGGGTTTCTTCCCTTCTCTCACTGAGTTACTACTCGTCACCTGCTGGATCAGCTCCAGCGGGTGCTTCCCCTGTGTCTTCACTTGGGGAGAAAAAATGTAGAGGAGAGAGGGAAGCGTGTTTATCAATAAGTCTAACAATATTGTATTCGGCCACTTAAAAACATCCAGTATCGCTACATTATAGTTTCCAACATTTTGCTAAAAAAAGATATTTTTATCACCCAAAAGGTAAGAAAGATGAAATACTAAAATAAGGAGAATGCTTTAAATTGAAGACTTTTAGCTTGATGGCCCACTGCACATGTCTGGGTTTGGGGGACTTATTTCTCAAAGGAACCTTTGATTTCAGTTCTTGAGAATTTGATGATATTCTTAATCCCCACTCATTTCTAACTCTGTTTTTTAAAAAATCATGTTGAGTCTCAGTCTGGAAAAGATTTGATCAGATGGATATTTGCAATATGTATTATCTTATTTAAAAACACCTTTGTACCGCAAAATATTTAATTTATTTTAGATTTTTTAATTTTTCATTTTGGCAGTATCTTAAAAGTAGTTTTGTTCTTTTTTATTATGAAAGATTTTTACACATATACAAAGGTACAAAAATACAATTTTTAAAAATCCATGTAATAATGGTAGAATGTTTATCTTTCTTGTTTCCTTCATAATCCTTCTTTAGAAATAAGCTTCATCCTTCTAATATCACTTTGCAGACTTTTTGTAGAAGTACCGTATGTTCCAAACATCTTGAAAATAAAGAAAAGAATAAGAGGAGAAATCGGAATTGTTCTTAGCTTTACTCACAGAAGTGTTTATGGTTCACTGTTAGTCTTACCGTCTTGTCTGTCTTAGGTCTAGTAAACAATAACCACTCTTATTTTTCCACTTTTTATGTAGACAATCCAATTCTCCACCACCCATCCGACGCCAGCCCACCTGGAGCCGAAATTCTCTGGTATGTATACCGTCGTCGGTAATCAAGTAGTCCATCCGCTGGGAGGGAGTGTCCTTTCGTTGCTAACTTGAGAGGAGAGGTGACTAGGGCATCGTGGCCAGGTGAGATCAGGTGAGAACACAGAAGGACTGCAGTCTGCCGAGGAGGTGTGATGTGCACCTGTCCCGCCCCACGGCGCCCCTCACGCCCATCCCTTCTCCGGGTGAGGCTCAGGGCGAGGTTCTCCCCCTTGAGGAAGTCTTATTCCAGGGTGATGCGGCCGTGTTCCTGCAGCCTGCGACCTACTGTTTCTGTCAACTTGTTTCCATCTGTTGTTTTGATAAACTTTCTGGTTGAAAGGTGTAGACACGCCTTCAGAGATTGGCTCCACTGATTCTTTTGTGTTCACTGCCATAGACAGAGCTTAGTAAACCCACCAGAAAATGCTTTTTAGCCCTGGCTAGCGTAGCTCAGTGGATTGAGTGCAGGCAGCGAACCAAATTGTCGCAGGTTCGATTCCCAGCCAGGGTACATGCCTGGGTTGCAGGCCACAGCCCCCAGCAACTGCACACTGATGTTTCTCTCTCTCTCTCTCTCTCTCTCTCTCTCTCTTTCTTTCTCCCTTCCCTCTCTAGAAATAAATAAATAAAATCTTTAAAAAAAACTCAGAAAAAAAAAAGAAAATGCTTTTTAGATGAGCAGAAATTGAAGGAACCTAGCTGATGTTCTCAGGTCAAGTACTCATTTGGGAAGATTAAATGCACTTTTTCTGATCTTAAGAGCAACAAAATTTGAATGCATCCACTTTTCTACCTAACATTAGCTTTTTTTTTTAATTTAAACTGCTCTCCTCACCATGTGAATAAGGAAACACAACTTTAATTTCACTACATGTGTTTTGCCTTAGGCTGTGTCTTATTCTGAGGATTCCTTAAAGGTAATATAATAGAAAGGTATCGAAGAATTGATTTACTTTAAAGTTTTCTACTTGTTTTAAGCCATAATTCATTAGTTTAGGTTATGATTTTTTGTACATAGTTAAACATGTGACCTTTCAATTTTTCTAAATGAATAGTTTCTTTGAGTTAAAAGACAAATAAAATTGAAAATTTTAATACATAATATATATAAGGTATGCAAGAATTATGTATTTTTAACTTGTCTTTTAATAGGAGAGTTTTGAGGAATTTTTTTTGCACGGGGGATGCATAGATGTGAACCCCTAGAGTTCTAGAGTTATATCATCACGTACTAATGCCTGAGCATCCATGTGAATGCTGTGAATCTTGGCATTATTTATTCACACGCATCGGACAGGTGCACTTGCTCTAGAGATCTAGGGGTCGCCTGGAGCCCTTCTCCAGGAGGTCCAGGAGCTTTGTTTACGGCACTGGCGTCTTTGCTCTTCTCCTTTGTGAATATTATTCTTGTTTTCCCTTCTTTAGACCCCAGTGTTTTTATTAGTGAGATAAGGTTTCCTCTCTGTCCAAGGAACACCGTGGGAGGCAAAGTGTTTTCAGGCTGTCTTGTGATCTAATCTCTAACCTCTCATGAAGATTAGAATGATCTAATCTTCTTTCTAATTGTCTGGAGAAGACTAGAGGCTTTCCTCTGGGATTGGCAGGAAGGCAGTCTACAGGAAGCCAGATTCATGGCTTCTCTCTTGGGACTGAACCACTTCACCAGGGGTTCCTAGGATTGAGTGAGAGTCAAACCAGATAACGTCGTTTCCTTCGGCTTCCTTGCTGATAACCAGGAGGCCCCATTACCCTTTCCCCTGCCCTTCTGCTGCCTATACTGTGGCATGCCACTGGGTGTTGTATTAGCAGGTCTGGAAAGAAATAGAATAATATATTAGCAGATGTAAAAGGTGGAATAAATAACGTAATCCTGAAGTGGTGTCAGGGGGATTACTTATTATTGTCCTTTGCTGCTATACTTATGCCAGTTCATAAACAGTCCCTTTTTGGTTTATTTGTTTGTTTTTTTAAATGAGAGCGAGAGAAGGCAGTGAGCCGCCATTGCCTGTATTTCCATTCCTTTGTGTGAATCCCTCCCCGTCATTTTTTTTTTTAATCCTTCAGACTGGTTGTCCGACCCTGGAAAAATTGAGTTGAATGATGTATTACTAAGAATTGGAAATATATTTCTAAATTGCAACTCAAAAACCTGCCAAAGGAGATTTGGAAATATTTAAGAGAGTTGATATAACGCCTTTTCTTTGGTACCCTGAACTTTCTTACATTAATTTCAATTCTTTGTCTCTTCTTCCCATATTTTTAAAATTTTTGTATCCCTTGCCCTTTTTTTTTTCTCCCTTTGAGGCTGAAGCCTTATTTGTAGCGGATAAGTTATTCACTCAGACCTTGGGGGAGCGCTCATCCTCTGTTGAGAGAGGCGGAGAGAGTGTGACCCCTGCTGGCTTTGGCGCGCTTTTTGGTGTCATCTCAGTTTTTCCCCCAAAGCGGCCACATTTCAGTGAATATCTGTAAGACTAATTTTAAAATAATCAAATGGAAATATAAGAGGTCATTCTGTTTGGTAGTTTATAACTTTACAGCTCAAAATGTTTTAGCATCCACACTCTTTCTGCAAGCAAAGCCTCACCTAGAACCCCAATATATGAATAAAATGGATCGTGTTTGAAGAAGGGGAGGGAGGAGGCTTGGTTTGATTGACAGGACGCTGAGACCTACTGAGGTTAAATGAGTAGCTGAGGATCACGTTAGCGACCAATCACGTTTCCTTTGTTGGCTCACCAAATACCGAACTTATCTAAGCGTTGTTTTGTTCTTCGAAAGCTCTGCCCTCCCCTGCAGCAGGAAGTTATTCAGACTGAGTCTGAATGGCCATTTTTAAGAGCCTTATAAAAAAGATTCCTCACTGGAGGGGTGGTTGGTTGACCTGGATTCTCTGCAGGCAGCGCCTTTCACATTTGAGTCTACAATGGGAGGGCCAGTATGTGGTCTTGAGAACTGTGGGCTCATTGTTGTGAATTACATTTGTGATTTTTATGTAAATTTGCAAGTGGGCCCAGCCTGACGCGGCCGCCCTGTTTGAGGGTGATGGGACGCTGTGAACTGGGGTCCTAGGTGCAGCTGCGAGGGTGTTAGGGGCCTGTGGCTCCAGGAGGCAGCCAGTTTTGAACAGAGTGAAACAGGGTGCCCCCTTATTCTCATTATTCCAATGTGGAACTTAATAATATACGTGTTTTCTGTTACTCCCTTTAAAAAGGCCGTGGTTAGACAATTGTGTACTTTACAAAGTACTCCTGATATGATTGTCTAAGCATTGTGCTGTGCACCTGAAACTAATACAAAATAATATCGAATGTGAACTGTAACTGAAAAACACAGTTGAGAAAACAACAATGACATTGCCTGTTTTAGATTAGTGTTGTCTTGTGTACTTAGGAAAAAAGCAATTTGTTTCTTGGAGATGGTAGGGTTCTTGGGTTGCACTCTGAATATGTCTCTGAACGAACCAGCACTTGCTAGCCATTGTTAATGTATCTTACCAATGTAGGCATTTCTGTTCTATAAAAAAGGCAGCGGGAGCTCTGCAAGTATGTTAGACAATAGATTATAAATAGATGTGTCCGTGTTGATTGTAGGGTCTTTGTCCTCCTCACCGGGAGCCAGCCTCCTTATTTCTCCCGTCTTGTTTCTGCAGTTCCGACTTGGGGATGGGGTGCAGAGGGCTGGGCATGGATGAGAAGAGTGGGGTTGGGTCCAGGGTGGGTTGCAGAGCGTCCTGGTGCACTGCCCTGCGGATGCAGGCGGGTGCCGGGACGGGCCTGCGCTCGGCTGGATGTCCAGGGCAGCAGACGGCCGTCGGTGCTGCGTGCGACCCCCCGCCTGTGCTGTGTTCTCTGTTCCAGCCCCGGCAGCAGCCGTACATCCTGCCGCCCATGCACGTCCAGTGTGGCGAACACTACTCGGAAACACACACTTCACAAGGTAACTCGGGCTTGCCATTTCCCCTCCTTAAGACGAACAGTTGATGACGGGTAAGCAGGAAAGAGGACTTCACTGTATTCTTTTTAGATGACAGCGACACTTTCATTTTTAATCTTGTCATTGTCTGAAGGGCAGCAAGCAGCAGCTTCAGTTTGTGAGAAGCGTAGAATATTATTTATCCCTGAGAGAAAAAAGTCCCAAGAATTGGCTGTGAAGAGGGTTGGGAAGAGGCCCCGTGAGCAAGGATCTTCCCTCCTTCTTCTTGCAAGTGGGCTTAGACAAGAGAGGGTGTCAGCGAAGCCCAGCAGAGCACCCTTCCCCCTCACTGCCAGGAGCTGTCAGTGTGGCTTTCGTGGTGACAGGGGACACAGGCCTCCGGGATAACTGAAAAAGTACACAAATGATGCCCACCCTGCACATTAGCTGTTGCCCCATCTCTCCCACCAGCCCCTTTGTCCGAGCACTTGCGAAGGAAATGTGTTCCATTCCTCTTTTTAAACTCCTGTGCAGAATGTGTGAACAAACCATTGTGATACAATGATTATCGTAACGACAACTAACATTTATAGAGGAATTCCTCTCCTTCGGCAGCCTTCTCGCACTTGCAATGTATCACGTCTTTTAACCCTCAAGATAATCCTGGTACTGTTTCCAATTTACGAGTACGAAACTGGGATACAGAAAGGGCAGGGGAGGAGTTTGCATGTGAAAACGGGCGTCTCGGCCGCCAGCCGGTGCTGTCGACCGTGACGCTGCCCGCACCTCAGAGAAGGAACGGTATTAAAGGTAGAACATGGGCGTGTTCAGTGGGAAGTGTCTGTATTGTCGTGTGTTGCTGTGTTGAGTCTCTCTGCACTGTCCATGGGAGCGTGAACACTAAGGTAATTAAGGCTACTTCATTTATGCAACACTGCTGGTCACGAGCAGACCAGCAGAGTTAGCCTGCCTCTGCAGGGAGCAGCGACCCCCGGAAACCCGCAGAGGCAGCTAGTGCAGCGTTTGGCTCTGCGGTCTCCTGGGGCAGCTGGACCACTCATCTCCTTTGGTCCGAGACCTCGCCCCTCCTGCTCAGGCAGCCGAGTGTTCACAGTCACCGCTTCTGTTCGTCATCCTTTCTGCCTCTGTCTCTCTCTCTGCTTTACTTAGGATTAAATCTAGTGTGAAAAATGCGTGGAGTTTGCTCACAGAAAGGTGTTTTGGGAGGAGGTAGAGGGGCGTGCGTGTGTATATTGAAGGAACACTGGGCACCTCAATCAGGCCTCACTTTACAAATCTGCTTTGTTGCTGTTGTTATCATCTCTTTAGGCACCTCTGTAAGCTACCATTAATTTTTACGTGGCTTGGCCTCTGTGAGTTTTAGGCAGTGGCTTAAAGAACTCCTGGTTCTTATTTTACCCTCCATTGATTGCTGATGAGAAGGTGTGAGCCACGCATGCTGACCCCTGGCTGTACGATTTGTCTCATGTCTTTGTGATGACTTAGCAGTCCCTCTGGTAAGAGGGACCTTTGGCATTGTAGATCATCCCCAAGTACACAGTAACTTCAAATCTGTTGCCCCCTAAAAGCTCTTGGCCCCTCGGCCCAAGTAGCCAGTCCTGTTGCTGAGCCCTGAGCAAGAGAAGGCCACACGGAGGCCAACACGGAGGCCACGTGTGCTGCTGCCTGATTTCACACCTCGTGGCACAACGGAGAACTTAACTTACCAGGAGGGTTCCTAGTCCAAATGTTCATTGCTCTCTTTGTTTAGATTCCCGTTTCCTTTTCAGTATGCTTGAAAATCCTCCCTTCTGTAGGTGGGCATCTCGTCCAAGAAACATTCAGGTTTCTAGGGAACGTGTGGGTGGAGACTATGGCTTTGCACTCTTTCTGACGTCTTTCGGTGACGTCACCCCTGTGAGTGTAAGGATGGATTTAATTGAAGCAGGATGGTTCACGTGCCTTTGTTTGACCTCTCGTAGACAGCATTTTCCACGGGAACGAAGATGCCTTCTATTGCAACTCTCACAACAGCCTGGACTTGAATTACTTAAACGGCACCATCGCCAACGGCAGCGTGTGTAGCGTTCACAGCATCAACTCCCTGAACTGCTCCCAGAGCTTCATGCAGGCGTCTCCCGTCTCTTCCAACCTCAGCATCCCCGGCAGCGACATCATGCGCGCCGACTACATCCCCAGCCACCGGCACAGCGCCATCATCGTGCCTTCGTACCGGCCGACCCCCGACTACGACACGGTCATGCGCCAGATGAAGAGGGGGCTCATGCATGCAGACAGCCAGAGCCAGTCCCTGCGAAATCTCAACATCATCAACACCCATGCCTACAACCAGCCGGAGGACCTGGTGTACAGCCAGCCAGAGATGCGGGAGAGGCACCCCTACAGTGTCCCTTACGGGCCACAAGGGGGCTACAGTAACAAACTTGTCGGTCCATCTGACCAGATAAACCCAAAGAACAGCTCAGTGCCCAGCAAGTCGGGGGCAAGTGCCATCTCCCACACGGTGAGCACCCCAGAGCTGGCCAACATGCAGCTCCAGGGCACCCACAGCCACAACACAGCCCACATGCTCAAACACTATCTCTTCAGACCGCCGCCCCCCTACCCACGGCCCCGCCCCGCCACCAGCACCCCGGACCTGGCCAGTCACCGCCACAAGTATGTCAGCGGCAGCAGCCCCGACCTGGTGACGCGCAAGGTGCAGCTGTCCGTGAAGACCTTCCAGGAGGACAGCGCCCCGGTGGTGCACCAGTCGCTGCAGGAGGTGAGCGAGCCCCTCATGTCCACCAAGCACCACGGCACGGTGAACAAGCGCCACAGCCTGGAGGTGATGAGCAGCATGGTGCGGGGCATGGAGGCCATGACGCTCAAGTCCCTCAACATCCCCATGGCGCGCCGCAACACTCTGCGGGAGCAGGGGCCGCCCAAGGAGGTGCCCGGGGGCCACGAGGTCC
Source organism: Phyllostomus discolor (assembly GCF_004126475.2). Classification (NCBI taxonomy): domain Eukaryota; kingdom Metazoa; phylum Chordata; class Mammalia; order Chiroptera; family Phyllostomidae; genus Phyllostomus; species Phyllostomus discolor. The sequence continues at coordinate 12,517,867 of NC_040916.2, read as the reverse complement.
CCACGCTGCCCCAATACCACCACAAGAAGACTTTCTCGGATGCCACGATGCTGATCCATAGCAGTGAGAGCGAGGAGGAGGAGGAGGCAGCGGAATCGGTGGCCCGGATCCCCGGGATCCGCGAGAACATGGAGTACAGCGCCCAGCTGCAGGCGGCCTTAGCCCGGATCCCCAACAAACCCCCTCCCGAGTACCCGGGCCCAAGGAAGAGCGTCAGCAACGGGGCTCTGAGGCAGGACCAGGCTAGCCTTCCTCCTGCCGTTGCCAGGGCCAGGGTGCTGAGGCACGGGCCGGCCAAGGCCATCAGTGTCTCCCGCGCTGACCAGCTGGCCGTCAACGGGGCCTCCCTCGGTCCATCCATCTCGGAGCCCGACCTGACCAGCGTGAAGGAGCGGGTCAAAAAGGAGCCCGTGAAGGAGAGACCCGTGTCCGAGATGTTTTCCCTGGAAGACAGCATCATAGAAAGAGAGATGATGATCAGGGTGAGTGTCGACCCCGCCCAGGGCACACTGGGGGCAGGTACACAGGCTGGTGCCCCCCAAAGCTCCTCGGGCCCTTGTCCCTGCGAGAGTTTGTCAGGAAAGCGCATGTGCCTCCGACATCGCAGAAGGTGCGAAGGCGTTAGGGATTCAGAGAGTCACCTGGCAATGAAACAGGGGCTATTTTATTTCACAAAGCCTGGTTTTTGTCCCTTCCAATAGATCTCCCGTTCTTGGTACAAAGAGCAGGCACGGAGTTGGGACGTGACAGGTGGGTGGTGTTGGGATGGGGGCTAGGCCATCACTTTGCTGTAAGGATCAGACTTACCGTGTGAGCTGTGAGGAGCTCACCTGCCTACCCCTGTTGACCTTTTGGGGGGTTTTCCCAGAGGAAAGCATTCCCCCTTCCCCAATAGATATTAGAAGAGCAACATCTCTTAGGAGTTTTCTCTGTCCATCTGTATGTCAGGGTGGCCCACCGATGTTTACTAGAGCATGGTGTGTCCAGGCTGGTTTTCAGGTCTTTTCCATAGATGTGTAACACAAAGCCAAGAACATTACCATGAACTGGTAATGGTAAACGTCCCTTAAGACCGCCCCGGCATGTTTTAGGAACTCCGGAGCTGTCGCACCTTAAACTTTGCTTTGAATGCCATTCTTTAGACTTCCTTCATTCATAAGTCTCCCCGAGTCTCCAGTGGGAATCAACCTGCAAAGATCAGTCAAGGGCCAGTGTTTTAAGGAAGCCAATTCCAGGGTTCAGGGATCTAATCTGGAACAACTCTGTTATTCTAGACAGACCTTAACAACTCTCTCAGCCTCCCAGTGCTGGCCGTCAGTGGAGTGGGGGCTAAGCGTTGGGGGCAGGTGTAACTTTTTCCACTGCTTGCAAACCTGGAGGGGAAATTCTGACCGATGTGCTCATGCCTCTGGTGACCCAACCACTTGGCTGGGGGATGGAATTCCAGCTGGGCGCCTTGGGGGAGGCTGTGTAATTTATGGCAGAGAGGGATTTTCAGCACTTCCTGGCTCCAGGTGCCCTCCTTTAACGCAGCTCAGCAACTTCACTGGCCCCGTGTTTATTGATGGTCCGTCCTATGGGCCCATTTTGGGCAGGTCCCTCCACTTCTCTTGTTACTTGTATTAAACAGAAGACCGTAGCCAGACTCAGGGCATGGATTTGCTACACGGAGCTTCATGCATCATCACCGGGCAGCAAGGGGCTGCTCCCACGTGTCCCGTGTGCTGTCCCGTCCTGTCCAGATGGATAATAGCGAAGAGCTGACCTCACCCTTAACTCGTCAGGAGCATTGTTGCCCCATCCCTACTGCACTGTCCCCCGTGAAATTTCGCCCAAATCCCACATACTTGGGGGCCCCAGGACTGCTCCCAGGGCGGGTGCCTTGGCCTTAGAGCAGGGTCAGGAGGTTCCTCAGCGAGCCAGTGTGCGGGGCGTGATGGTGACAGTGCCGTGTGGTTCTCCATCCGGCTTTTGATGAGGAAGCTCACCCCGGCCTCCTCTCCACCTGCCCGATGCCCCTCTGCCCTCCCCACCAATGGGCAGCTTTCGCCTGGCTTAGAAGAAGGTAAGAAGAGAAGGCTGGGCCTCCTGAGGGTAGGAGAACAGTGAGAAAATTCAGCCCAAGAGGAACTGGAGGGCCAGGGGAGGCGAGAACTCGCCCTGCAGCCACTTTCCGTAGCTCAGGAGCAGCTGCCTGTCTGTGGGTCGGGTGACCCGGGCCTGCGGTCTGGGCAGCCGCTCGTTCTGGCTCCTGCTGCTGCGCAACCACATTTAGCCCCTGACCCCAGATCCGCTGCAGGGAAGAGAAAAGGCCAAATCAGATCTTTGTTTTCTTTTTCCTTTTTTATCTCTGGCAATTAGCCGATAGGGTACGTGTTGAGAAGGAGCTGAGAGAGAGGGTTTGCCCCTGGGCTGTCCTTTCCCACCAGGCGAGTTCCTGACCTGTTGCCTTAGGCCCCGGGAGGGGCACCTGCCCTGCAGGCGGGACTATCAGAAGGGCCACAGTCCCATTCTTCCAAAATTAGGCTCTCAAAGCTTTGCCGAGTTGTGAAACCAGTTCTCAGCTGAAGAGATCATGGGGGGTGGGGGAATTCTCTCTCACAAAAACAGACTTAAAAGCAAGCAAACAAAAAACCCCAAAATGTAAATTCAGATTTTTCTAAATCTGCCTGGGATGGAGAAACCAGGGTCACTAATTTTTTTTTAATTCTCACCTGAGGATATGTTTATTGATTTTAGAGAGACGGGGGAGGGGTGGTGGGAGAAAGAGAAAGAAACGTTGATTACTTGTTTCCTGTATGTGCCCTGACTGGGGATCGAACCCACAAGCTAGGCATGTGCCCTGACCAGAGATCAAACCAGCAGCCTTTTGGTGCACGGAATGATGCTCCAACCCTCTGAGCCACCCGGCCAGGGCCAGAGTCACTATTTTTAAGGTTGTTATACCTTTTGGCTGAAAGTTCTTCAGTGGTTTTCTCACTTGTCACAGTTATTCCCCCTGAGAAGCACCTTTGGTTTGCCTAGTGGGTCCTCCCTGTCCCTGGAGGAGGCACTTGATCTCGAGGGCAGTGCCGCTCACAAACGCAGGGCCCGCTCAGGTGCGGGTGGAACCCGGGGAATGAGTGAGGCGCCATCCCCTCACCACCGCCAGAATAACCCTCTCACTCTGTGCCGTCTGCCAGCGCCACGGTCCCATCACGACACCTCTGTCTGGGGAGTAGATTGACAAACGGTGGACTAAGCAAATCCACCAAAAGGCTTGAAAAGAAACCTTTTGGTTTCTTTGGGATACGAGGGCCCCTTCATGTGCAGCAGCTCAGGGAGTCTGCAAACTGGTTCACTTGCATTTGGCTCAAAATCTCCCCCTGCTTTATGAAGTCCCTCAGTTCTGCCGACTTTACAACAAAATGGTTTTGGGGACGTGCTCTCACTGGGTTGTGTGAAGTGAGTAAAAGGAGGTGTTTCCTGCCCTGCCCAGCTGTGAGGTCACGAGGCCACACAGCAGGGGGCCTGGCACCCGACCCTGACCGAGCCAGCCTCAGAGCACAGTGCTGGTCCAAAAGCCACCAGCGACGGCCAGGTGTCAACCTCCAACCTCTCCCTACGTGGTCTGCTCAGCCCCCAACTGCGTATTCTCACAGCTGGGTCTCATCAGCGGGGTCCCACCACGGTCGTTGGGAGCCGTGGCCATGTCTACTCCGTCCTTCACGAAGGGCCTGCCCGGGGCGTCGTCCTAGCTGGCCCCAGGCTTCGGTGGGAGCTCCTTGGCTAAGTCACATCAGCTCTCATCCTGGGAGTGACATTTCAAGGACTGGAGGTTCAGTACAGGATTAACATCCTTCTAGTTAACCCCTCAGAATGGAAACTTGAGCAGGTTTTTCTTTACAATGTGTGTGTTCGGCTCTCTAAACAATGCATCACACAGTATTTGTGTGTGTTTTTTTTTTTGTGAGCCCCGGTTGCAGGTACCTTGCTTATACATTGGGGTTTTTTGTTTGTTTGTTTTTTCATTGTTTTTGGTGAGCCCTGTCGCAGGATGCATTTGTACAGAGCCTTTGCTCTTGTTTGCTTGTTGTTTGTTCACGGATTCACCTATTTTAACACAAGAGCTCTGTAGGCACGGGCTTCCTCGGCACAGTGGGAATTGATGGGTAGGCTGCGTTTGGATTTGCCCTGCTAATGGTGAGTGTCTGCATTCCTTGGCTGGGGAGTCACAGATTTGGGGAGATTAAAACACATTCCAGAACTCCGCTGGTATTATAAACAATGGGAACATGCCTTTTCTTGCCGCAAGAATCTAGAGAAGCAGAAGATGGCAGGCCTGGAGGCGCAGAAGAGGCCGCTGATGTTGGCAGCGTTGAACGGGCTCGCGGTCGCTCGGGTCTCAGGGCGGGAAGACAGCCGAGCTGACGGCTCCCGGATTCCCATGGACGAGAGGGTAAGCGCCAGGCCGGCCCAGCACGTGACCCACTCCCTGTGCTCCGAGGATTCCAGAGCCCTGTCCTTGCCCAAACATGCCAGCACTGGGGTTTATTTGATGAATTAATTCTATTTGAGATGAGCGAGACGTAGTCTAGCTGTGTTGTAATAAGTGGGTCTGTGCCAAGGACCTGATGTTTCTTCGTCGAGTTGGCACAGTGACGGCTGCCTGAAGAGACCAGCCCCTTGACCACGGGGCCTCGGCCGGGTCACTCCGCGTCTTCGGGCCTCTTTCCCTTTCCGCAAAGTGAGAAAGTTAAACAATTGACGTGGCTCTCGATGTCGATGATTTTTATGAATGATTACCATTATTTAGAAAGTGAGTATTTCACCCAAGCATTTACAGAATTCTCTCTTTTTTTATAGGTAAATTCTTTTTTTAAAGATTTTATTTATTTATTTATTTATTTATTTATTTATTTTTAGAGAGGGAAGGGAGGGAGAAAGAGAGACAGAGAGAAACATCAATGTGTGAAGTTGTTGGGGGCCATGCCTCCAACCCAGGCATGTGCCCTGACTGGGAATCGAACTTGCAATGCTTCGGTTCACAGCCCACGCTCAATCCACTGAGCTACACCAGCCAGGCCAGAGTTCTCTTAATGTGCTGCTTAAATTGCATGCTAGTATTTTAGAGGTGAAGGAAGGTGATCCTTTGGTTCCTGAAATTGCTATCAGGTTAAAGAAACAGGTGTAGAGTGCTCATACCACGAGGGTTTTAGATTCCTATCAGGATATGTGAAGTATTAGCATGTTTTTAAAACCAGAAGGGACTTTAGAGGAATTATTTAATCCAAGTAATACCTATTATTGTAATTAGTAGTTTGGCCATAGGAAGAATAAAAGCAGAGAGACTTTTATTTTAATCCTCAGAATTGCAGGACTATGCACCAGTAGCATCTGAGGATTCAGCCCAGTAAAAGGAGCTGTGTTTGTGGAGAAAAGGATGTTTGGATTATTAAGACCAAAAATCTCCTTACATTAAGACTTTAAACAGAGGTGTCAATAACAAAAATACCAATTGTGAATTTCAGCTCTTGCCCGGTCTTGCAGATGTGTCCTGTTGGAGGTGTAAGTGCAAAGGAGATTGGTTACTGGAACTAGCAACGTGGTCAGTAATGAGACCAAGTAATCGAGCTTCACTTGGGCATCTTGGAACTCCTTACTAACACCATCAGGGTCAATATTGAAAGAAATCGGGTTGTTTTGGTGGGGCTTTTGGTTAAAACCGTCCATCGAGCTGAAGGTTCATTTCTGTTGCAGTTCAGAACCCTGAAGAAGAAGCTGGAAGAGGGAATGGTGTTCACGGAATACGAGCAAATCCCAAAGAAGAAGGCGAATGGCATTTTCAGCACAGCGGCGCTGCCCGAAAATGCTGAGCGCAGCCGGATCCGCGAAGTCGTCCCCTATGAGGAGAATCGAGTCGAGCTGATACCGACCAAAGAAAACAACACGGGCTACATCAATGCCTCCCACATCAAGGTGAGGCGGGGAGCGCGCCGGGGAGGTCTGGAGGAGACGGCTGGGTTAGAGGTGAAAATGCAGGGAGAAAAAAGTGTCAGACTGGCCGCCCCTGTGCACCTTGGCTCGTCCCCAGACCCTGAGGGCATGTTTTTGACCGTCTGGGCCTTTCTTACTTACTCACCGGGAAGGGCATGCCTGTGTCTGCAGCGGGAAGGAAGCCTGGAGGCCGTGGGAAAAACATCACATCAGGTCAGCTACTTCTGAAGGTGGCTCGGGACAGAGGATTTAATTCCTCTCTCTCTCAGGTTATAACTCTCCCAGAAACGCACATAAAAACCTTGAGTTTTCGGTTTGTAATTAGCAGAGGAGGGAGACTTTGGAAGTCACAGGCACTGTCTTACTGCATGGACGTTTTTGCGACGTGCGAGAGCCGCACAGCTTACCCATAATAACCCCTGGTAGTGCTGCAGGGGAGGGCTGTGACACCTGAAGTCCCAAAGTCGCCTTGCATTTAGAAGAGTGGACCAATTTAAACATAATCCCGAAGGGGCACTCAATAGTGAGTCTTGCGAGATTTGCCACATCATTCAGTATGTTAGTGTCCTTACATTTTTTTTAAATATTTCAGTGGCTTCAAACCTTTCCATCTCAGTATTTCATAGATTTTTTTGAATTAGCTCTGGTTGACCCCAAATAGAATTCAGAGTGATGGATACTTGGGTCCATACTCTAAATAGCGTACCTTCCTCAGTGTCTCTAATGACAGCACATACTTGCTTAGACCGTCACCATTTGCTCTGCCCTCTGAAAAAGAAAAATCTATTCATGAACTAGTGTTAAAGCGATTGTTACAGGATGTTTTAAACAGTGTAAGGTCCACATGATTAGTCTGGTATGATCAATAACCTCAGAACCCTGTTTCTGGCTTTGTCTGGAGTTCCTGCCTTTCTTCATTGGACTTTTCAGCTGTAGCCAAATCCTCCAAAACGCAGCCAGATGTCTGGCCCATATACCAGTTATTACCGTTTTGGTACAGAATATGACCAGCCTACTGAGGTGGGGCGTAGTGCTTTTGCACACAGAGCATAGATAACCGCATGTATTTTTTAAGTGTCAGGAAGTGCTGTCAAAAGAAATATGGAAGAGCACCGTCATGGGTCTGATTGCGTTTTTCACTCTTATTGCCGAGTGAGAACGAAAACAATGAAAAACGAACCCAGGAAACCCTTCAGTGAACTGACGACAGCGCGATGCATGGGCTTCGTTTAGATTGCGAGACGATGGCCAAAGCCATGTAATCAAGCAAAGAGGCAACTCACACAGCTGCTTCTTGATAGAATGCCTATGGAAATCTTGCATGGCGATATTACACTGTGCTGTTCTTTTGGCCACATCTCCTCTCCCATTTTCCATCTGCTGTCTGGAAAAAGCTGTCAGTCGGCATCAGCTGGGCCCACTGGGTGTCCTTAACAGAAGCACTGCCTTTCCCAGTGTTCTCCGGGGCCCACATCCCATCTGTGGATCCGGGTTAGACATGGGTGCGTTTAATAGATCCATGGAGCTTGCAAGAACTTGTCCGTGGTTTTGGAATAGACTCGTCTACCTTGCCAATGTTTTCTCCCTGGGTTCCAAACGGCCGTTAACACAGAACAGAGATTTATTCGCTCCAGAGGTGGAATCACATCTGTGAAATCTACCTAGCAGCACTGGTTGCTGTGTTTTTAATGCAGTTTTTAATACCCTCCTGTCAATACTGGGAATTTGCTGGAAGGCCCCAGGCAGCAGCATACTCTGGAAGTATTTATGGTTCCTATATGGTGGGTGCCAGGGAGGCTGATGTTGAAAATCCATCCCAGCTCCACTGATAACCCAACCCCTAGCCAGCCAGCAACTATATGGATGTTGCCTCCCACCAGTACTTGGAAAACGGATTTTGCTTGCCAGCTTTGACCTAAACATGCCTTGTGTAATCAAACGGTAACTGACATTGTTTTTGTTTGAATCAAGTTAGTCTGGAGTTTCATAAAATAAGGGAGGGGAGAAGTTTCAAACAATGATCCCTTCATTGCTTCTAGAACTCTCTAGAGTCTGCCATGGCGGCCGTGTGAGAGCCTGGCTTTGCAACCTCAAGGCCCAGGAATGGAAAGGGACCCAGAAGGAATCCTTGCCAGGGCCACCATTTCAGCCAGATACTGTGGCCTTTGGCCCTCTGGACACAGCCACTTATTTACGATTTTTCTGCTGCTGAAATTTGTAGCTGCAGAATTCTTCTCCTGAGATCACTCTGAGCGGCACGGGGTAGTGATTTTATTTTCCCAAACCGTCTCATGGCTCCAAAGTTCGGTTGGACGCTGTGGGACAGTACAGGGGGGAGTCAGTGACAGAAGAACACGTGCTGTTGACTTAAGTGCCTTTGTGACGCCTCTACCGTGGGGGGCACAGTGCAGTGGCGGGCACCACCGAGGCTTACGACGCACTTCTTACCAAGTCAGCAGTAGAAGGACATCGCTCCTGAAGCCGCTCCGTCCACGGTGGACTTCTGCACTGTTTGGAAGGATGACACAGACCACTGATTCTCCAGTGCTCTTCTGTAGTGGGGTGTACAGTCAATTCAGGAGTCAGGACCAGCTTGGTTTTTAAATAGACTAGAGTAGAGAAAAGAATGGAAGTTATCAAAATGCATTGCACATGGTAAACATGACTGTCGTGCCTCTAACAAATTCTGTTAGGTTATACACACATGCATTCATCTAATATTGTGTGTGTGGAGCTGTGTGTATGTGTGTGTGTTTGAAATGCACCGGTTCGTAGATAATTACTGTGGGTTGCTGACAAAAATGTATTTTAACAGCATTTTCCTGTGAACTCTCACGGCCTCAGGGTGTTTGGTAATGGCACTGACCAACATGGCCTGCCCAGGGTCAGCAAGTCCTGGACTTGGGGTTGCTTCACCGATGCTGTCCTTGCTTTGCAGGTGGTGGTTGGTGGGGCAGAATGGCACTACATAGCCACGCAGGGGCCCCTGCCGCACACGTGCCATGACTTCTGGCAGATGGTGTGGGAGCAGGGAGCCAACGTGATCGCCATGGTCACCGCGGAAGAGGTAAGGGGACAGCGGTCTGTTCCGGGGGGGGGTGGCAGGGGGTGGCGCTGGCCAGAGAGGGGCTGCTCCCTGCCTCTCCCGGCAGCACTGTGCTCTGCAAACCCTTTTCTCCTTGGCGTGCACACGTCTTCTCTTCTGGCGTCCACATGAATTCGTTTTGCTTCCCAGAGACAATGTATTGCAGCCCATTTCCATCAGCCTTTAAACTCTCTTCCCTGCATGGCCGTGAACCAAAATCAAATGCACAGAAAGAGGCTGCTCACCCGTGCATGCTGAACAAAGCCATGGTCTTTCCATTGGAACTTGAGAACCTGGACCGCCCCGGGCGCATGGCCAGCCGGCCTGCCCTCCTGGTTATCGGTGGAAAAGAGACCAGAAGCTGTTGTTCCTGTGGGGGTCTTTATTCTCTCAGGAGAGAAAAGGATTTTTTTTCTTCCTTTGCCAAGTCAAACATGGTTGCACTGTTGTAATCAGAGAACTCTACGTGGCAGCATGAGAATGGGCACACGCCACCCAGCGGTTCCCCAGGAGCTCGCTGTCTGTGTGGAGAGACATTTTTTTGTTTCTTTTCTTGTTGCATTCTCAAGTTTAAAAAAAAAATTCTTAACCACTTCCTTTCGTTCTTTTCATTACATTTTAACTTATGTTTTGAAGTCATTTGAGGGACTGGTTTCATGTGGTTTTTACCACATACAGTGTTACACGTCCCTTTGCTAACCATTTTTAAAAGGTAAGGGACAGAGAGGATTGGGGGGGAAAAGGCCCATTTTCTTCATCGACTGTCCCATGCAGTTGCTTTCCAGGACGGCCCGTTAGAAGCTAGTGGTGAGAGGGACTTCCCCTCTTTAAAGCCCCTGCCCTTCTCTGACCTTCGATTTGGCCTTCCCACAAATTGTTAATTCTCCTAAAATCTCTAGGGTGGTTGTATCTTTTGGAATTGCATGAGATTGAGATACAGTTGGGAGGATGTCATTCACCTTGACACAGGGCACCATCCGTGCTAACCCGAGGGCCACTGTGCCTAACGAGACAGGTGCGGTCGCTGTCCCCAGGGAGCTCGAACCCTAGAGGGAGGGTTGGGGAGGGTAAGAACCGAACAAGTCACGTAAGTTCAGACAGTGGCGAGTGCCTCGGAGACAAAGCAGACAGGTAATGGGACAGAGAGTCACTGGGGGCTTCTTCAGATGGGCAGCCCAGGGCCCACGGAGGGGTGGCATTTGAGCTGAAACCTGAGTGACAGAAGAGGCCAGCCTCACCAGCACGACGTCCAATGGTCTGTCTGTGAGGCAGCCTCCGAAACTTGTCATCGATTTAGATGCTCAGCAGCAAGGTAAATTCAAGGCCTCAGAGAAATAAGAGAGGCAGGCTGCTTCGACTGTGAGAAGGCTTCGCTACAGCCAAATAAGTGAGGGGGGGCTTCTCTGTGTCCCCCAGAGATGCGCTGTTCTGTCAGTGGGCCAGGCGTCAGGACTCGTGTAAGGAGCCAGTCCCCCAGTGCGGGCTGCCCACTCCCGCCGCACGGCGTTTCTCTGCTGTCTGCACCCACTCCCTGCCCTGGGTCCCCCTCTGAGCCCCCATCTTGTCCACCCCCACTCCAGAGATTTCAGAACCCTGCAGAAAGTTTAGAAATAGACCCTTGGTGTAAGTACCTGAGAAGGCACACTCTCAGAAAAGATCGCACGGTGAGTGGAGAGAGCAAGGTGGTATGTCCCATGTTCTCTCGTTCAGGGGTCGACTGAACTAAAACAGATGGGTCAGGCTGGGAAAAAAGTGGATGGACACTTGGTGGTGGAGGCCGTGTCCCTCGTCAGTGCATCTCCTAGAGAGAGCAGAGCCCGGGGCTGAGCATCAGAAACTCGGAGCATGACTCAGAGTGACGGCCAGAGCCCGTCACTCCACTGCCTAAGGTCGCTCCATCACTGTGGATGGCTTCCCACTGTCTGTGGCGTGACATCCAACCCCCCTGCCATGGACCAGGACGCCTTTCCAGCCTCCTCTCCACCGCCCTCCCCCACACTGCAGCTACTCTGCAGAACTCTCTGTTTCTTCGACACCCCGAGCTGGTTTCCCCCTCTAGACTTTGCACTGGCTCGTCTCTCTGTAACATTCAGCCGCAGCTCAGTTGTGAATCTCTTACATTTGCCATCGCTCTAACTACCATTGTACATCTTATTATGGGTCTTAGCTCAGATTTATAGGACCTAATCTCTGGTAGGCACCGCACAGTGCTGCTGAGTTAGTGACTTAGAAGCTATTTATATTTTTCTCTGTCCTCGGATTTTAAGATTACGAGGCTAAGAGCTTCCTTCCCCTGACTTATTTCCAATTTTGCTTTTGTGTGTGATTCAGGAGGGCGGACGAACCAAGAGCCACCGATACTGGCCCAAACTGGGTTCCAAGCACAGCTCAGCCACCTATGGCAAGTTCAAGGTCACCACAAAGTTCCGAACCGATTCTGGTTGCTATGCAACCACGGGCTTGAAGGTCAAGCACCTTTTGTCTGGGCAGGAAAGGACGGTGTGGCATCTGCAGTACACTGACTGGCCGGATCATGGCTGCCCGGAGGATGTCCAAGGATTTTTGTGTAAGTTTTCCCTTCCCAGTCGTGGTTTCACCCGCCGAATCAGCGGTCGTGTCTGTGGGAGGTGAAGTGGAAAGGGGATGCTTTCCCTTAAGAGGTGAAAGTATTGTAACACTGATGTATGTCACTGACGGATGTGACCCTTAGTATAGTGTATGCAGGGCAGAGAAGACAAGCCATGGCAAAGTCATGTCACTTACCATATTCTCTTTACTTGTTATGCAAATAGGCTAAAACTGTGGCACACTAAACCTTCTACCTGGATTTAGAACTTTAGCTACTCATTAATAATTATTCTGGTGCATGCTACATGTCCAAACCTTGAAAACATTGTGCCGAGTAAAATAAACCAGACACAAAAGGACAAATATTGTACGATTCCACTTACATGAGCTTCCCAGAATGCATAGCTTCGCAGAGGTAGAAGGTGTAATAGAGGTTACCCGGGGTTAGGGGGTAGGGGAATAGGAGTTATTATTTGACTGATACAGAGTTTGTTTGGGACAACAAGAAAGTTCTAGAATGGATAGCGGTGATGTTTGGACAAGGTTGTGGATATGCTTAATGCCACTGAATTGTATGCGTAGAAATGATTAAAATGATCAATTTTATGTTATATGTATTTTACCACAACAAAAAACACCCCACAGAACACTAAAATTAAGACATTTATTTTTTGCTCTCAGAGGCCCTGTATTTCCCGGTAGCAGTAAGTTTCCGTCAGGACCTGCGATTAAGATACTAGGAATTACTGAAATCCACGTGTAGGCTTGAAATGGTCATTTTTGGAGTCACTCATTTCCATGCTTTTTCAGGATGTGCTTTACCTTGGAAGCGCATTCTCCCCCAGATTACACGCAGTACTCTGTCTGAAAGGCCCACGCTGGGTGTGTGCCCACCACGTGGCCAGCACAGCCCGGACTCGCGGGACGCAGAGATGTAACGATCTTGGTGTTAAAGATGCTCGAGGTCTTGTGAGGAAAGGCAGACCACAGACTATACAGTCCAGGGGTGACAGCAATACTGTCACCTGCCTTTTTTATTAAGGTTTCGTTTATTTTTTAGAGAGAGGGTAAAGGAGGGAGAAAGAAGGAGAGAAACATTGATGTGCTCGAGAAACATGTGTCTCTCACATGCCCCCAACTGGGAGCCTGGCCCCCAACCCAGGCATGTGCCCCTCCCGGGAATCAAACTGGCGATCTCTTGGATCCCAGACGGGCACTCACAGGGCACCCGCTTTTTGATGACAGCAGTAGAGTGTCCCCTTCCTTCCTCACCTAAATGTCGTGCCCATGAGGGGAGAGCCCCTTCCTTCCTGACCCCGCTAGGAAGGAGGCCGTCGGGCTCTCTGAAGGTCTATTGTTCTGCCTGCTGGGCGGTTGCCTCCCCAGCTGGTGGGGTGCCTGTGGCCAGTGCCAGGGGCCCGTCATCTGGACGTTGGATCAGGCAGCACCGTGAGTTTGCTCTGCTGTTCCTTCAGAGTGGGAGGCAGGGCAGGGAGGCGGGGGAGACAGAGAAGACAGGCTTTTAAGCACCATTCACGAACTTCTCCAGAAAGATTTTGATGCAGACTTATTTCGCTGATACAGGTGTTTAATTTCCCATTCAAGTAACGATGGTACCGCGGGAGGTGGAGGCTGGAAGCAGAGAAGAGAAAGGGGACTGGAACCACGGGGTCTAGAGCGGGACCTGGAGAGGCTTTGCCAGAGGTCGAGCCGCTGCCCGTAGCTCAGATCCTAATAAGCGGGGCAGTGACCTCTGCAGAACTCTGTCTCCTCGTTGTAGCGTTCTCTTTATTCCCTTCTGGCGAGCTTTCACTAACGGGTGGATTTGAAGCGTCTCCAAGATGCAGACTATGGAAACCATAAAGGTAGATCAGATCAGATGGGTGATTGACTGACAACGCCGGTAAAAGATCGAGCCTCTAAGGTGATTAAAATTAAAGCCAGATCTTTTAAATCAGAACCCATGGAAGGAAGGCCCATCTGAATTACCGAGAACGCATTTTTAAACAATCTAAATTTGCTAATTCCCGCTCCTGGGAAACTCGGGGCAGGGGCGCTGAGTGGGGTCTGAGACACACTGGCCCTCCCGGCTTTAGCTCGACCGCCTGTCTGCACCGGGGCGAGCGGTTTCCAGCCCCCGGAGGGCCTCGCTGAGTGACAGCTTCGTCCGTGCGTCAGCTGGAGGGAGCACCCGTGTAAACCCAACTCCTCCCTGCCGTCTGAAACTGCCTTTGGTGGGGCCTCTGCCTCACTGGCCAGCATTTCTCTGACTCTTTCAATTTAGCATAAGAAAACCCGGGTCCCTTGTTTGACAGCATCGCCTGCCTTTTGTCGGACAGTGTCACCCGATGTCTTCTCCCCGCTGCATAAAAGCAGGTTGGAGACTTCCTTCCCTGCGTGGTGTGCGGCTCAGGGTGTGCGGCTCAGGGCAGCACCCAGCGGCAGCCCCTCCGCTCGGTTCACTCGGTCCGCCCGGTTGTCTTCCCCCTTGCTTGTCCTGTCTCATTTTGCGTGACTGCCAGTGGTGCAGGCAGCGATCGTTGTTTATTTTGGTGAATTACCCCATATTGCTTTGTACTTAGATCAGTTTATAAAGGAAATCGGGAGTTTTTGTTCACTGTATGTAAACAGATGCTTTTCGATGGGCGAGACGGGTTTGCACGCACCTCCTTCTCTCACCCTCCTGAGCGTCTTCCCCGTCTCGTGCACGCTGCTGCGCTGCTGCGTTAGGAAGGGGTTCTCCTGAGGGCCGGGAACCTCCAAACCCCTCGAGCCAGCTCCTGCAAACTCTCAGTTACTGATGGACTTTTTCCGGACTGTTGGAGAACTGCATTTCTACCCTTATTTATTTATATTTTCTTTGATGATCGTGAAGGCCAGCGTTGCCGTAACTTTTCACTCGTGCCCCTTGGGAGTAATGAACAGAGCCCCGCGCAGCCCTGCGGAGCTGAGCTCAGCAGCGGTCAGAAGGGGTGGAGGAGGTGGCAAGACCCTCGGTCCCAACATGTCACCTCCAGAAAAATGGGGCCGTGGGTGGCTTATCGTGAGCTACTCGTTGAACCTCGGGCATCCCAGCTGAGAAGCAGGTCCCATCGAGTCTTATTTTAAAATCCAAAAACGAAGTCAAGCCTTGGCTGACACTCACTCACTCAGTGAGGAGAAGGGAGAAAGGGGCAGATGGACGCTCTTCCCAGCAGAAGTTGGCTGTGGCAGGCGGGCGATTCAAGGGGCCCTAGCTGGTGTTCCGATCCCCGCCTGTTAATAGTAGGCATCGCTGTAAGTAATGTCAAGAATCATCTGCTTGGGGGACTTTGGGATTTGCAGAGGGGAAACCAGAATTTAATTTTTAAAAAAGAACTATTTAATTTAAGGAACAAATTCTCCCATGGACTAATTGACTCCCAGCTGGTCCTTTCTGGCTCCAGGACTTGTACAGTGAGTACCAGCCAAATAATTAGTGTCTTATAAGAACTGGAAATTATTGTCACTTTAAAAAAAAAGAAAAAGATTCACCATCAGTTTTTGTTTTTTCCCCCCTCACTTGTATGCAATGCAACGCCACGCAGGACTGGGGTGACCAGACTCGCATTCTGTCTTGCAGCCTACCTGGAGGAGATCCAGTCGGTCCGCCGGCACACCAACAGCATGCTGGAGGGCAGCAGGACCCAGCACCCCCCGATCGTCGTGCACTGCAGTGCGGGGGTGGGGAGGACCGGGGTGCTCATCCTCTCGGAGCTGATGATCTACTGCCTGGAGCACAACGAAGTGAGTCACTCTGGGCTTCCCGGACACTCCGCCTTGGGCACATCCACCCGCGGCCACCCCTTCGCCTCGAGTGCCCTTGTTTTCCAGGGCCTGATTTCCTCCATGCTGGCCAGGGCCTCGAGACCCGTGGTTCCCTCTGGGACGGTGACACTCACTGCCTCCCTATCTGCTGTCGCTCCCTGCGCCGTGTGGAGGTCCACAGCACCGTGTGGAGGTCCACAGCGTACAGGAGAGGAGATCGGAGTATGAGATAGGAGCCGTTTAGAAAGTCCCATCTTAGTCAACGTCTCCTTCCAGAAGTCCACCGTGTTTTGTAGACAGTCTGGTTTTATTGTGGGGAATTTCCCCTGGCGGGTTATTCGGCCGCGTGTAGTTCAGATGTGTCTGGCGCATCGGAGACGTGTTTTGGCCTGGATCCTGTGTGGAATGTGTGGAGTGTAAAACTGGCTGTTGTTCTTCAGAGGGGGTTTCTCGCAAGGGGTTGTTGTCGTCAGCTCTTGTCTAGGCCTGCGGCGGCGTGGACACGCACAGTGGGGTCGACCGTCTGCACGCCTTTGCCGAGGTCGCGCCCAGCTCTTCTCCCCAGAGAAGGGGCCGCGGCTGGACTGGCGGCACGGTGCATGGGTCCCCCTTCTTGCAGCAGATCAGGGAGGTACTCTGAGGGGCTTGGGAGTTCCTCAGGATGAAGCACGCGGAAGTCAAGGCTAAAGAGCATCTGCCTTGGGCTGTCCCTGTTTTTTTCACTTGGGGTCCTCACAGCAGCCGCGTGTAGGGACTGGGTGCATGTCCGTTCCCCTGCTCTGCAGGCGGGAAACGGAGGCCCAGAAACTGGCTAGGGACTCGTCCAGTGCCACCTGGCTCCGAAGCAGCGGTGCCTCAGAGAGAAACGAGATCCCCTACCCCTGGCCCCCAGTTACTGCCAGTCTGCACTCCACCTCCAGACCCCAACGAGTGTCCTTCGGTCCTTGCTCATTGTCTACGTTACACAGCTTGGCGAATCCAGGAAACTTTTGAAGCGGTTCGGTAGTTTTTAGGGAGTGTTACAACACATATTCTGTGAAGGGATTTATACGATAATATGTGCACTTACTCAATAGCATCAGTGGTTCAGAAATTGGACTAATCATTGCCCCACGAAATTCATTATATTGCAGTTTCCAGGAAAACAATAAAATGCTACGTTTAGATGTGTTCAAAGGATTTTTAAACTCCCTGCTTGTAAAGAGTTAATCTTGGAAACCTTCAGTCTGTACAGATGAACGTTTGTGCAGCCGGAACACAGGACAGGTGTTTGGTATAACGTGGCCTGTCACTGAAAAACAAACAAACAAACAAACAGTCGAGATGATGTAAGGGAGATGCCAGCATCTTCTATGAGTTTTCACCCTTCTGTCTCCCATACTGACTTCTCGCTCATGTTGCTTCCCTGTCACCATTAGAAGTCTCCGTAAGTCTCCAGCGGAGTGAATGGCTTGCCGCTCAGTCCCAGATGCGCGCCATGCCGGGAGATGGGATGAGACGCAGTGGACCGGGGGACCTGTGACTCGAGCATACCCTGGGTGCCCTGGGGGTACTGTGGGCTCCGGGGAGGAAGAAGGGTCTTGTCATCCCCTCCCCCCTTATATGTCACTGCCTCCTCCCTCGTATCACTTTCTTCATCAAATTCTTCTTTTCTCCATTCCCTGTGCACGCCCCCTCTCCCCCTCCCCCCTCGTTTTCACCTTAAGAAGCTGTTCTCTCTCATCTGACATGAAGGATGGCTCTCTTGAGCTCTTTGGAGACCCATCAAAGACCTGGCCTCCGTCATGCGATGACGTGAAGGCTCACTGGTCACCAGATGTCACTGGCCCAGTAGAACATAAACGGCCCACGTCAGAGCCAGCCCGGTGCGGAGTGAGGGGTCCGGCCCCTGGGGCCTTGCACGGACTTGACCAGGGCTCGGGCGGTCACCTCTCCCTAGCATGTCCAAACATAGCGGATTTCCTCAATGCCCAGTTGCATGCCAGAACATTCTTTGTCGCAAAGTGGTCGGTCCAGAAAGGACTTCTGTTCCCATTGATATTCAAAGATAGCTGGATGACTCATATTTTTCACTTCCCTTCCCCAGCACAAATATAGCCGCCTCGCCGGGCCCGTTTCCCACGACGGCTGTCGGTAGACGGTGAGGGAGAGAAAAGTTCTGTGCTTTGCCCTGCTCCAGGCCTGGCAAGGGAGCTTCAAACCCGTATTTTGGGAGAGGAGCGGGACATGCATAGTGTGTTCATGCGTTTTTTCAGCAAAGATTTTGACAAATCACTGAACTTTCCTGCCTTCGTGTCATGGCTTCCGAGTTAACCCACTTTATGTTTCATTCTGTCACCCGTGCAGTTTCCGTGTTGTGGCCCACTGCTGTTGGTCGCTGAGTGTCCCCTGTCACATTTTAATGCCTGTGCATTTTCTTCAGAAAGCACGAGTTTACGGTTTGCAGTGCTCTCTCTCGGCTCCCTGGATTTAGCCATGTGTCCCACCCAGGTTAGCTAATGACAGAGGACCAGGTTCTCACCGGCCAAGCAGCACAGTGTCTCGATCCGGCTGCTTTTCTGGATCAGTTGTGCCTCCTTCATAGAGCAGGGAGAAGGAGATGCCCCCTTGGCAACACTGAGCGAGCGTCACCTGCCTCAGGGTTCCTCCAGTTAGGGACAGTGGACATCAGGGCCCATGGGCGTGAGTCCTCAGGGCAGCTGGGACTCTTCCCTCGGGGACAAGGAGAACCTTCTTTGTCTTGTCTCCAAACCTGATCAGAACATCCCGTCTGTCCTTGGGGCTGAGTCATGCAGGCTCGTGGTGGTGGTGGTGGTGGTGGTGGCAGTGGTGACGATGGAAACAGGAGTAGAGGTGGTGGGGGTGGGGGAGGGGTGGAGGTGGGGGAGGGGGAGGAGAGGGGGTGGTGAGGGGGGGAGGGGAGGAGGTGGTGGGGGTGGGGGAGGGGTAGTGATGACAATGACGAAAACGGAAATATTACAGTAACAACAGCTAACCTGTATTTAGTGTTCACCATGTGCCAGGACTATTGTAGGAGCCATATAGCTCGGGGAGCCTTCACCGTTAACTCTGTGAGGAGGGTCTTACTAGTTCCCTTGTACAGCCCAGGGAAACCGAGGCACAGGTGGATGAGGGAAGGCGTCCACACCCCACACCCACAGAGCGGTAGAGCGGAGGGGCAGCAGCTGCTTGTCCTCATTAACACGAATGAAATAATAAGGAGTGCTCTTTAGGGAGAACTCAGTGTGTGCCGGACACTGTGCTGAGAGCTGCACATGCACTTCTTTACGTGATCCTGGGAGGTGGGCACTAGCCATGCCCCACGCCATTGCTCAGGGAATGTCACTGACTTGGGCGGGGCCACGCTGCCATTGGAAGAAAGCACCGTTGTCCTTATTTACCAGTGAACTGAGGCCAAGGGATCCTGTCATTGGGCCATGACAGAGTTGAGAGGACCGGTCGGGTTTAATTCCAGCCTCCAGGATTCCCCTCACGCACTGGCCTGTATTGAAACTAGGACATCCGGGATACATGCCGCCCAGGTTCTCCAGCTGCTGGTGTCAAGTCCTCGACCGGGGAAACTCACAGTGGTGGGGGGAGGGGGCGAGTCCTCAGCCGTCTCCTGTCCCTGCCCGTGGACAGTGAGCAGCCACTCCTTGGATGGGGGAACGAGGAACGACCCACGGGAGCTCCCCGACTCAGCACCTGTGCTTCTTCTCTTCTCTTGCAGAAGGTGGAGGTGCCCATGATGTTGAGGCTCCTCAGGGAACAGAGGATGTTCATGATCCAGACCATCGCTCAGTACAAGTTTGTCTACCAAGTCCTCATTCAGTTCCTCCAAAACTCCAGGCTCATTTGAGCCCCAGACCCAGCTCCTGGAAGAGGGACCCGGCGCCACCTTGCAGCTGGGGAGGCACCTCCAGACAGCCTCTGCGCCCCCCGCAGGGCGCGGACGGCGGGGGGCCAACAGGACACGCGCTCCCTGAGGACGGGAGCCGAGATCATTCGTACACACCATGTATTATTTTATATGAGATAATTTATTTTTTTCCCCTTTGGAATAACTTTTGTGAATCATTGTAATGCCGTACTTTTCATTTGAACCACATTTTGACCGATCTGCATTGTAACTCGTTGGTGGGGAAGGTGGTCTGGTAGGCCGTCTGGGGGACAGGGGCACAGGGGAATGCATCTCTGGGGAAGTTGCAGCCAGACAGGTAACCAGCCCTGCAGTTCATCAGCTTAACTTCTCATGTCCGAATCAAAGATGGCAAGAAAACGAATTCCTCCTTAAAATATAAAGATCAGGGACAAGACCCTTTTCTGAAGGAAAAACACTACAGTTCCCTTGCATTTCGGGCTGATGAGCCTTGACGGCAGATTCCTCCCTTCTTCCTTTCTGTCCTCACCCTCAGTGGTCTTTTCCCAGCCCCCACCTCCAGCCTGGAGTGACAGGTGCTGCAGCCGGCGGAAATCCCGCCCTTCCGGTGCAGCAGTGCCGTTGCCCGGGCTGAACGCAGAGCTGTTTGTGTCCCCGTCGACCATCCCATAATCGGGCCCCAGAGCCCGTGTTTCCTTGCCGGGGGCTGCACCCTCCGTATTTGTGGCTTCTCCTCATTTGCTCGGTGGGTGCCAGGCTGGTGGCCTTTGAGGCGCTGGGCCAGGCCATCTGTGCAGCTGGGCCTCTTGCCTGACTGAGAGAAGGTGATGGACCAGAGTGAGAAAAGAGGGGAGACAGGAGGCCCTGGATGCTGTGTTGGTTTATGATGCATGTGCTGCACGGGGGCCTGAAGGTCAAGGTGCCGGGGCTCTTCTGTCTGTCCATCAGTCGCCAGGTCAGGGAATGGGGTATACAAAAAGCAGCTGGGGAAGATGATTCACAGGAGCTGCTTGGCACCCAGCAGGGGCCTGGCCAGCAGCCACCCCGGAGGGGACCCCACTGTGCTGGTACCATCTCCAGGCTTTGGTCTGTGAGAGCAGCACTAAACCCACTCGGGCCCTGGAGTCGAAACCTAACCCGCGTGATGAAAGATGGGGGTCTCCCACGAAGTCCCGCGGGGGTCTCCTCTCCATGCAGCCCACTCTGGGCATCTGTGCCATTAACACCGCCTCCAGTGACGCCCGGTTCTCACCTTGCTCCTTCCTGGGCCTTCATCGGTCGCCGACCTTCGGAACATCTCGGGTTAGGGTGCAGATACCCCTCGCATCTTCCATCTTGCTGAATTTTGGGGGATTGCCCCCTCCTCTCTAGTTCTTCTTGAACACAGCTTTTAAGTCGTGGTTTTGCTGTCCGAGTGGACCCCTGTGGTGTGGCACCGTGCCTTCTCCCACGGTTGCCTGGTTTCCTTTCTCTTTTTGTCTTCTCCTGAGCTGAAAGCACAAACATCCGGAGAAAGAGTGGCATCAAATCAACCAGCAAGAAGAGAAGAGTGTGCCTTTGTGACTTCCGGTCGCCACAGACCGACAGGTGGGGGTGGACACAGGTGCCCGTGAATGGCTTTGGCCTGTGAATCAACTCAGTGTCCCGTCTGGCCGGATGGTGGTACGGTGATCTTTCCCTTGTGTAGACTCAGAGTGTCTGGTGACGGAGGGCGGAGCGTAAGTGTCTGTCTTACACTCCAAGGCCTAAAGAGTCAGTCAAGGAGTGTCACAACTCCAGCTGAGCTCTGTACATTCTGGCATTCGGGTGCATATTCTGAAAAAGAAAACCGTTAGCATGCCATGTACTTCAGTGGAACGGAGCTCACAGCCCGCCCTCTGAGACGCTCAGAACTTGGGTCCACACGCAGAGAGGCACTTGTTTCCTCTCCTCGGAGACTTCCGTCCTCGGGGTAGTCGGCTGCGCGGGGTGGCTGGTCAGGGGGTCCGCGGCTCACTGCCTGAGTGTCTGATGAGGGGTACCGGCACTCCGCCTCCCTCTCGTGGGCCCCAGCGTGGGCCCCAGCGTGGGCCCTGTGGATGTGTCTTCCCAGGACGGCATGTAGGTCTGCTGTCTCTGAGCTCATCACTGATGGGCCGCCCTCCTCCCACCCAGGGTTGCCACCTGGTGCTGCAGGAGCACTCCTGAATGCACGGTACGCAGGAAAGAACCGGGTTTAACATCCGACTTCCCAGCCAAAGTCTATATGGAAACCCAAAAGGGAAAAAAAAAACACTCAAAAATTATTCCACACCTTTCCGTTTGAAAAACAAATGCTTTGGGTCCCTCAGCACGTTTTGCATTCCGTTTCCCACCCCCAGCGCACGCCAGCCTCTGTCCTGTTCAATGAGCAGTGCCATTTCAAGTTCGTCCAGTGGCATCTGCATAATAATTGCCCAGGGATGCTTCATATCTGGGAAGCCGGCCAAGGCATAAACCTTGGAGCAAACTGCATTAAATTAGTTATCTGGTCAGCGCTCTTGGAATGAGTTCCTGATGGTGGACCAGGTCCGAAGCTGGAGCTGTTGGGCTCGGTTGCTGTGGTTTGAGTTGGAAAGGAGAGGATTAAAAATGGAGGGGGGGGATCCCCACCCCACAACAAAGACTCCAAACATTTTCAGGCTTTTGGTTTCGAAGCCATCCGGTTGAAATATTTTCTTCCTCTCATCCGCTCTCATTGGGGTGCGTGGACCCCGTGTCCGGCCTTGTTGAGTCTGGTCACTGGACCGCGGAGTGGGGTGTGACGTCTTCATCCTGGAGCGGGGCGGAGCCTGTGAGCTTGGCGGTCTGCTTGGGCCCTAAGGAGGCACCGCCTCTGAGTAGGAGCGTCTGGTGACATTTCCGTTGGCACCCGCGATTGTCTTTCCCTGCATGGGAGGCACAGGACGGTCTGGCTGCATTCGAGAGGGACCTCAGCCGTCAGTTTCTTACCGGAGAGCAAAGAGGAATGAGCTCCAGTCCTCGGTTGGAGGGGAACAGAAGGATCAGGGCAGGGGAACGCTTCTCCGGGTGGAAGACTTGGAGTGATAGACTTTCAGGAGCCTGCACACAGAGGACTTCACTTCTAGAACCTTTGTGGTCCTAAGATTGAGAAGAGAAACAGATTTTTTAACTGTAATCAATGCCGTGGTTTGCTTGCGTGTCTGTCCCTTGGCCACCTCGGGCCCTTCCTCCATCAGCCTGGGCAGAGCGGCGGTGTGGGCTGTGCTGCGGGCCTCAACCACTGGCCTGCCCAGCACCCCCTGCACCTCTGTCCTGGCTGCTCTCAGCCTTTGCAGCTCCGTCATCAACTCCAGTGGGTACAGTGGGGCAGCGTTTCCATCCTGCTGCCTGTCTTTCTTATCTTTCCCAGCGTAATAGAGTTGACCCGTACGAAATTTGTGAGAGTTGGACCGTATTTCACTGACAATAACAGAAAAATCCACATGGAGCGACCTTATACACAGAGTGTGTTTCTTCCCCCGACGCAGTGTAGATCCCAGCACACCGGGGCACGTTGTTTCTCCAGGCAAGAGCTGAGGGACGGACTTGGAGGCCCGTGCTGGCGGGCAGCGTGGCTCTCTGTGTGCGCTGCCTGGCTGCAGTGAGGCCTGCCTCATGTTGGGGTGAGGGGGTGGGAGCACCGTTCAAGGGCCTGGAGGTCACTCTGCAGAGGCGTTAGCGCGCTGTTGAGTCTGCTAGGGGGGGTTGGCCACCAGGCACAGCACTGTGGGGCGTCCAGCTGCCGTCCTTGCTGGATGTGCCATCTGTATGAGCTGACCTCAGCCGGTGGTCAGGGGACAAGGTGTGTGGTCCCCGAAGGTGTCCTTCCAGAGAGCAGAAGGTGCTTTCTACTCTCTCTCCAACTCCCAGTGCGTGTTTGATGGGGAAGTGGGCACACCTACTTTCTTTTCTTTTGTGGGAGACGTGTCAGTCACTTGGGGTGGGGGGCAGGTGCAGGGGCCTTCCTGGGCGTATGCTGGGTGGGGGAGCTTGGACACAAGGATAGGACTGGGTCAGACCCAGGTTCGTGGTCCTCTGCCCTTCGCTCCACCTCCATGTCAGAAATAGTTGGGATCCTGGTGTCAGAAATCCCCGGAAACATGGAATAACCCCGGGTGGGCTCTTAAGTGGCCCTTTGTGGGAATTCGGCTTTCTCTGGTCTTAAAGGTTCATCTGCTGCTATGCTAAGTTGTTGCCTCTGGTTTTTATCAGACATTTCTCATGCTCTTACACAGTGATTTCTTCTTGTGAGCAAAATAAGAGCCCATCTAGCACTACTTCCAAATGCAGAAGTCTGGGTTTTCTGTGGACACTGCACACATTTTCCTGTGGCCCACAGCCTTGTAGGGGACACACCAGTTGGCCCATAGGGTGGAAATCTCTAAGGTGCTGAGTTGTGTTGGACACTCCCCTTGAGCTCTGGGCGATAAAGCAGGATGGTTCTGGTCTTTGCCTCAGTTTCTAAGACTTTCCAGGGCAAAAGACTTCAGTGATGCATTTGTTGCAAGTAGCAGCAGCATGCCTGGGAGAACTGAGAGGTGTATCCAGTGAAATTCAGCTAGCCCGTAAACTTGGGTGGGTGAGCATTTTTTTTTCAGATAAGACCGCTTTGCTTATCTTTTCTAGCTTAACACATCTGCATCTGTTCCTCAAGGCCAAACTCAAAGGCTCTCCGCTAAAATGTTCGTGACCTTGGCATTGAGTGTCTGGTGTCAATTGACTTCATAGGACTGGATGGTTTTCTGTGCTGTCGAGGGGAGGGTGTGCATCAGTTCCTGCTGTTCAGAGCTCCAGCCAGGCCTCCGATCTCAGCAGTAAGTCCAAGGACATTTCACTGTAGGACAGGAGGGTTGGAGCTGATGTGCAGCCTGAACGTGGCAAGGGTCGGCAGGGACATCTCTGTTTCTTCTGCCA
This sequence comes from Phyllostomus discolor, assembly GCF_004126475.2. Taxonomy (NCBI): domain Eukaryota; kingdom Metazoa; phylum Chordata; class Mammalia; order Chiroptera; family Phyllostomidae; genus Phyllostomus; species Phyllostomus discolor. Next base: position 12,493,637 of record NC_040916.2, on the reverse strand, counting down.
CACTCCGCACCATCAGGATCGTTCTTTCCAGAAAGTTCCACAGGCTTGTCCAGGGAGGACCTATGAGTGGGGAGAGGAGGAGGAGGGTTTTAGAATCAACCCTGCAGTTGCTATGAAGATTCATGGATTCACAAATAATTTCCTGGACCCTAGAATGTCTCTTGCGCTCCTCCGTCCTTTGCTGTGAGTCTGGAAGCTAGGCGGTGACACCCCGAGAGAGACCGCACTGCCGTGTGGGGGTCTGTTTCACCCTCGCTCCCGGTGTTAACCCGTGTCCTCGCTGTGGCAGAGAGCTCGATGACGCTGTGGCTTCTGGGGGCCGCCTGGGTTTGTTGCTCATAAGTGCTGTCTCCTGCCGCTTGCTGGTGGCCCTCCCTTTTTCAGCAGCAGGTTCCGCTCATCCATCCCCGTGGCTCCCGGTTGGAATCACAGCTCCCCTGCACCTTGGTTCTTCTTTCCTGCTGTCCCAGAGGCCTGCAAGGCATTTTCCCCTTATGGCAAGTCACGTTTATAATCAGGGCCCCAGAACTGGGAGGACGTCAGGACAGCAACTGCAGTTGTTGCTTGTCTCGCTAGGGGGCGCAGTGGGGCTGTTCTGCGAGGTCCCCCTCTTCACCCAGGACATCTCATCTGCCAAGGGCTGAGCCGACCTCTCATTGTTTTCTGCTTGCGTGAGGGGCCCGCCCTCACCAGCCCACCTTCTTTTCTCTCCCTACCTTGTCAGGGAAACCCCTACACAATAGTTTAATCTGCGACCAGATTAGTAACCTCTATTCAACTCTTGAACCTCTCCAAACTGTGTAATCAGGAAATATGGTTTTAATTTTTAAAAGCTATTTAGTTTTGAGGAATAAGATGTGGCAAATGGAAATAAGCAGAATAGAAAGAGCCAGGAAGCTGCCCCGGCCCACCCACTCCTCCCCTCGGGGACTGCCCCTCGCTCAGCACCAGCCGAGAGGGGGAGCACGGGTGGGTGATGGACCGCCCTCCTGACGATGATGACTGACAGCAGCAGCACCTGCTGTTTGTTCCAAGGTGAACACACACGGATCCCCAGCGGCCGCACTTGGCAGAGTGGGGTCTGCAGTCAGGTTAATTTGTTCCTGGCTTCCCTCTGAACCAGTTTCCGTCGTCACAGCCGATCTGGTGAAACAGAAAAAGCTCTGGACTCCCCAGGAACTTTTGACAATTCGCGTTATGGTTAGTTCTGTCATCTGGTGAAGGGGGCAGGGGCAGGGTGAACTGTTTATCCACTCTGTGACTTTCCCTGTTCCTCCTTCCCCATCTCCTGCTCCCGGGAAAGGCAGATGCCTCCTCACAGAAGGTTTCAGGGGGAAAGCCCAAAGGATTGGACCTGGGCTTTGTGTGCCCTGGGGTGGAACTGCTTTGCTAAAATCTCAGGAATCCTGCTTCCAGTTTGGCATCAGTGGGGCTCAGCAGGGGTGCCTCGTGTTCTAGGCGTTTCTCAGGGGCCTCCGACCCCTCTCTCTACTGCAGTGTTAGCTAGTAAATAACCTTCAGCCTGGGGCTGAAAGCCGTACTTCAGAGCCATTTTGTGTTCGACTTGAACATTGTAAAATGTTACTGCAGTTCCCTTTCACGGAGCCTTCTTGCCACTCTTTGGAATCTTAAACATGAACCTTATCCTTTCATTACCAAGGTTCCTCTTCATCAGAGATGCTTCCCTGGCTATGTCCTTTGTGCCTTTAACGGTCAACTAACTTGTTTGAGGAGTCAGAAATGGGAAAAAAAAAGTTTTACATATGCAGATGACTATTAACTATGTAACCTTATGTATAACCTGTGTTACATCAAATAACAGGTGTAACTAGTTTGTTTCACTGGACGACTGTTATGCTACTTTATTCAGTATTCTGATGCTTTCCTTAGTCTGTGTTTTATAAAATGTTGCAAATGGTGGTATCATTCAAAACAATTGACATTATTAGCTTTCATTTCTAAACGATACATAGACAAGCTCCCAATTTAGAAACCAGTTTGTTCTCGAAGTTCTTGGATTAGCCCACAGAAACCTCCTGACTCCCAGCAGAGCTGAAATTTCGGGTTATGTCAGCGAGAGCCAGTTGGCTGCTGCTGTGGGCTGACCTGGAAATGGAACCACCCGCTCGGTTGTTGCGGTGAGAAATGCATTCCAGGTTGGGGCTGGGGCTCCCGAGTTGCCTCCTTGCAAAGGGAAGTCTACCCTCTTTACTACCGACTTGTGAGGGGAGAGAGGGAGCGAGGAGTTTGTAAGACATCCCCTAGGTTGGGAAGTGTTTACCGAAATCCATGCCAACTCTACTGTGTCATAGGCTCCCTCTAAATTTAATAATATTAAAAGCCTTAAATAAAACTATGCATGCTATTCTATATGCTTTTTTATATCAGTTAATAAGCTTATGCTTGGCAGCTTTATACACAGTGATGAGGTGTATAAAACTGACTTCCGACAGTATTTTTTGCACTGTTTCCTTTCTGTTTTTATAACGTCTTATTTAGATCCTGTTACAGAGTTGCGTATTGTTTGTTCTCACTGCCGCGACTGGGCTGTGAGATGTTTCATATGTGCCTTTACAAAGGTGAGATCTCTATTCTAACCTTTTTTTTATAAAAGATATCTATTGATTTAACATATGCAATAAACCTTTTTGTTTTCCCAGAAAAAAAAAACGTTGAATTTTCTGTTTTCTGTACTATGTGTGTCTACATTGGTTGAAAGCATTGCATGGAACCTCTTTTAGGATTATTTTCACAGGCACAAGTGCCTGGTTTTTTAAAGCCCGTGTATCTCTACCCACTTTGTATTCCTGCCTGACTTGATCATACTAAATGCTCAGGGGGACATTGCAGAGTTGCCACTGTTAGAACAGTGTCTGAGTGGGGCGCACGCCAGGCAGATGGAGCGCAGACTCCGCAGGAGCGGGTCCTTCTCACAGGTGCGGCGAAGACCCTCGAGACAGACGCATCAAGTCCCTTCCCCCAGTGTCGTCCACTCAGATCCCACACTGTCCACCTGGAAAAAGCCAGGCACCGGGCTACTAGAGAAGACCCAAATTTTAGTTCTTGTCTTTCAACTTTTATCCACAGCCCAACTCGTCCACAGTGCTGGACCTGGCTGCCCGGCCCCGTATTCCTCGCAGCCCGTCCATGGCCAGCGACACACGCGCTGGGCCCCTGGTGAGGACGGCGGACGCTGTGTCGTGGCCGAGTGGCAGGGCAATAGCACTGCATCTTCAAGGGGCCTCTCTCTGCCCCTGTCACCAGACCAGGAGTCGTCCACCCCCTGCAGGGCCCAGCGTGGTTCCCGTCGTGAAAGTGAGAGCACCGTACGCCTGGTGCCAGGCAGTGGCGGGTGTCTCACTAGACATACAGACACGTCTGTGTGTGTGTTGACTGTGACAACAGAACAGGTACAGATCTTGGAAGAAAAGCCACATAGTGTTTTTTAAAAGATGAGATAAAATGCTAATGAAAATGGAGGGAAGTCCAGTCCTATGGCGAGAGAAGAGGTACGGATATACTAATTTGTTTTTATCTTCATGGACTGAGTAAATAGACTCATTTTGTTTTCTTTGGTAGATAAAGAGTAAACGTGGTTTTATTTAATCGGAAGATACAACACTAACAGCCACTAGTAGATGGAGCTGGGGTAGAAACTTCTAATGTAAGAGAACAAAAGATGAACATTTAAAATATATATAAGTAAATATGCAGTAACATGACAAAAATAGGGTCAAACATGTCTATTCTGTGATTTTACATTTTATTTTCTTTCATAAAAATAAACGGGGAGAACTCATCAGACTTAACCGGCCAAGGAACACTGGAAGGGAAACTCGTTCACAGTAGCTGTAGAGACATCCAAGCCGTGAGTTGGGGCGAGTGTGGAGGACCAGTGGAAACACAACCGAGCCCTTTCGAGGCAAAACGTAGACAAGCCGAAAAACCACTTTCTTGGACAGAAAAACTCGTTACTATGAAGAGTTCGGCTCTCTGTGTAGCCCTGACTCCAAGGCAATTCTCGCAGATATCACAACAGTATTTATGTGGTGGCGGGGGGTGGGGGTAAGGAGAGGTCAGGAGAGGACTCGGCCAACTGACTCTCAGGTACTTTGGAGGGTTAACCTTGGGAGAATGGTCAGACAAATTCAAAAGAACACAGCACATTAGCTCTCACGGATACTAAAAGTTTTGCAGTGCAACAATAATTAAAGGAGGATTTTCCTGGCAAATCAATGAAAGGAAATAGTGCAGAAATAGACCTAAGTCTTACGGGAATGGGAATGGGAACATTTCAGACCGGCAGAGGGAAATAAATCATTTAACAAATGATGCTGGCATGAGGGGCTAGCAATGGTGAAAATTAAAGTTTAAGATACAACCAGATCTATTTTTCTTAAATAAAACAACTCTAGACAGACCAAGGACTTCCATAAAAAAATGGTTTTATTTCTTTTCTTCATTTTAAGAGGAAAACAATCTGCTTGGGGACAGGAAGTGTCAGGAAAAATAAAGTTAATGGACAACCAGGGCAAATATATTTCCCGTACAGGACAAAGAGCTAATATCCCAATATACATGGAGCTCTTAGAAATTATTATGAAAGGCACAAATTGCAAAATGGCGAAAACTGCTCTGGATAACAACTCAGAGAAGAAACACAGTTCCTAGGTATATGAAAAAATTACCCAGTCTCGTTAATAAATGCATATAAAACAAAGTGCCCAGTCTCATTAATAAATGCATATTTCACACAGATAGGCAAAACAAAAATTTTTTAAATAGTACTGTTACGAGGGTAGAGGGAAACAGATACTGCAGTTATTATTATATCCTACTGGTTCCTGATACCATTTTTTAAAAAGGAAATGTGGCCATATTTATTCATATTAAAAATGTGTCCACTGTTTGATCCTGGAATTCTACTTCTAGGGATCCATCCCCCCAAATGCTACCACGTATCAGCAAAGGTGCTGGTCTAGGATTGCCCGTGAGGCTTTGCTGATAACAGGAGCAAACTGGAAAACCGCAGGTGCATCATGAGAACAGCCGAGTCGGTCACAGCACTCGGGGTGACTGATGTTCTGCCTCCAAAAAGAAGGAGGCAAATCTGTGAGGACTGACGTGGAAAGAGGCTCTTAAGCCAGAGACGGTCACAAAATGTGTCGGCACCATTCTGCCTCTGTGTCCCTAAGTCTCTTTATCTAGATCTGGAAAAACTGGGGTCCCACGTGCCAACAGTTCCAGTGGCTTCCTCTGGGGAGCGGGACTAGTGGAGAAGAGCTCCCTTTTTTTCTGATGTTTGTGTCGTTTTAAATTTATTGAAAAAAATTTACTTTTATAACTTCCGTAAAATGCAGACAGTTGGTGGGCTAAGCTTATCTGAGGCTTAGCTACTGCATAAATGAGCTTCACGACACACGGAACTCCCCAGAGCCAGGACCCTGCCTTGTTCCTCTCTCTGCCCTGGGAGAGCTATACAGACTGTTTCGCATAGTAGGTGTTCAGTGAAGGTTTTATCGCACGTGACCGGACGAGAGAAGGCATCCATCCTACCTGCCGGGGCCAGCTGTGCTCAGTGATGTGTGGGTGTGTGGGGATGAGGAAGGAGAGACAACATAGCAGATGCACGGCCCTCCAAGCTGTTTGCGTATCAGGCATAGAAGAGCTTGGCCATGAACTCCGTCAGGCTTTGAGTATTACCTAATGGGGAAGTTCCTGTCTTCGGATTACGAGAAACGTCCCTGCGCCAGGAGCGCACCCGGTCCTGGGCCTTCTGTCTCCGTGGCCGTTGCTAACAAACAGTCCCCGGGGCGCTCCCTGCCAGGCTGCGGGGAAGCTGGATTCCCGCTCCCTGCCTGCCTGCCTGCCGCGTGGGGAGAGACCGGTGTTTGCTCCACAACACAGAGTTGGTAAGGGCGGTTTTTTCCTCCTTCTCGAGCTTCGCCTGCAGGGTTTCCAGACAAGGAGCGGACTGCACAGGCCCGTCAGCAGAAGGAGGGATGGAAAGACTGCTTTCAGATGGAGGAGGAGATGGCCCAGAAAGCAAGGCCTGGGTGAAGCACGCACGCACACTGAAGGGAGACCGGACGACAGACGGGAGAATCGAAAGGGACACGTGCTCCTGCCGGGCGTGCGGGGCACCTGGGGCGCTCACTTGTTCTCCCCCACACGTAAATTCCCACTTTTTAATTTAATCTATTTTTAATCTTACCCTTTTTTTTTTCAATTACAGTTGATATCCAATATTATATACGAGCTTCAGGTGCACAGCGTAGTGGTTAGACATCGACCCGGCATCCCCACACACACAGTTATCTCAAAATCATCGACTATATTCCCTGGGCTGCACTGGGACTGTTATGGGCTGTTTTGCATGGTAGATGCTCAATAAATGTCTCGTCGCGCTTGACCGGACGAGAGAAGGCATCCTACCTGCCAGGTCCAACCGTGTGCTGCGAACTGTGTGTGCGAGGCGTGTGGGTGTGTGGCCGTGAGGAAGGAAGGGCAGCCCAGCAGCAAAGGGAGGAGTTTTACCTCCCAGGGACTCTTTAGTAACCGCCAATGTGTGTCTCTTCACCCCGTCACCTTTTTCACGGGTGTGTTTTTTTCCCGTCTTGCATCTTCTTTCTTCCTCCATACGCACTGTATTCCAAAAGCAGCTTCAGCCTAAAGCGGCCACCTGAGCCCCTTGCGGGGGAGGGCTGGGCTCACTGCCTGACACAGGGGACCCGTCCTCCACTTCGAGATGAGGCTCCCGCTGCCTCCTCCTCGAAGTCCTCCCCATAAACAAAAGGAAACACAAACTTCAACCACTGTTACCTTTTTTATTCTCTTTCATCATTCAGGTTTGTTCAGAACGTTATAATAATAAGCATGAAGGGAAAAATAGTAACATTTTTTTCAAACTCAACCGGTCCGAAGTATAGTACATGAAACCATGCCATTCTCTCTTAGGGAAAAAAAGCATTCAAAAATGAATGTGACCTTAAGGTTCAAGATTAAAACCAATGCCAAGTGAGCTGTGTTTAAGGCTTGAGTGCAGATGGTGTTCTCCCTGCAATGAGTTTGCAGAAACGGCGGAGTGATACGCAAAATTGGAAACACTCAAATACTGGAGGGCTTCTGCACATGCGCGTAACACCGCCACGTTGGCACAGGCTCAGCAGTGCTCGATTTCCTGTTTGATCTCGGAGATGTACGGGTGATCTTTGCCGTGGGCCACTTCCATGATCGCCATGGCCTAGGAGAGAGCGAGACGCACCAAGGGTGAGGAGCCGGAAGCCAGTGCCCGCGCACCTCCACCTGGGCTGCTGTGCGTGCCAGGCGGACTCCCTGCTCTAACGCGCAAGACGCAAACTGGCTTTCAGAGCCTGTGCTCTCCTCCTCCTCCTCCGGAGTCTGGCTTCATGAGAGGAAAAAAAAAGGGTAAGATTATCTAGGAACCGAAGAGTCACCCAGTTTCTCCCACTGAGTGGAATATTCTGCAAGAGCTGAAGACGTGATACAGAGAAATTGATTGCACGATATTTTTGCCCCACTATTCTCGAGGTTTCAGTAAAAACTGAACTCTGCTTTAGGGACGGAATTCCTCGGCTGTACTCAACCAAGTACACAGGCAAGGCTGGAACGGGGAAGTCCACATCAAACCTGTTTTGATTTGAAGGTTACGTTACTAACCTATGAGATACAACTGAACTGTTTTTCCCTTTTAAAAAGTGCATGCTTTCCTCTTCATACCCACTCTTAAAAGTAACAAGGCTAAAAAATCAAGGTGCAGGATTCACTTGAGGCTGCTCCAGAGAGAACATATTTAATAAGAGTTCTTTACAGTGAGGGGATATAATGTGAGCGCGTTTCCAGTAGCTCCGTCGCGTCCTAGCTGGGTGACCTTGGGCAATTTACTTCACCACTCCGTGCCTCGATGTCCTCATCTGTAAAATGGGAAGGATGCCAACCTCTCAGAATTGTTAATGCACATAAAGTGTTTAGAATAGTGCCCGGCACATAGCAAGTATATACCAAATGTCATCCATGAGAATTGATTTTGCTCCTTTGTATTCAACGATTATTACTGACAGAAATTACTCCTGTCTTCCCCAAGAGGGGATTTTTGATGTGACTGTGACAGCGTTCCTTTCCGTTATACCATTCTCTCCCCAGATCTCAGGCCAGGAGGAGGCCGGCCAAGGGGCGGTGCCGGCCTTCAAGAGCCACCTGTTCAGTCATTTCCCAGGAATCACCTGTTAAATGCCTCCCGCACCCTCTGCATTCATTTCATGACTCACGGTCCCTGCTCGGATCTACGCTACCCTCCTTTTTCTCTTTTCTTAACATGCTTATTGTTTTTAGAGAGAGAGGGAGGGAGGGCGGGAGAAAGAGAGAGGGAGAGAGAGAAAAACATCCATGTGAGAAAGAAACATCAATCGACTGCCTCCCATACACGCCCCAGTGGGGAATCAAACCTGCAGCCTAGATATGTGCCCTGACTGGGGATTGAACCTCCAACCTTTCAGCGTACTGGACAACGAATGCTCCAACAAGCTGAATTGAACCACACCGGCCAGGGCTCTCTACCCTTCCTTGATCCTGTATTTCATTACCTCCCAGCACTTTGCAGTTGTGACCTATCTGGTTAATTTCCCCCCAGATCCCTAAGGCAATGACTATGTTACCTTGGAAGACAAATTTGCCGGTTTAAAAATGAAAAATGTTACGCTTCACTCATACTCCTAGCCTGGCGAGGCCATGCGCCTTCCGTGTGGGATGCAGGACCTTGCTCCCATCTTCCTGAGTAGGGAAAATTTGTGGAATCTGGAGAATTAGGCATCCAGGCCAGCCAGTGGCCCCAATGTTTACAGACATTCTCTTGTAGGATTGAAGAGATTGTCCCAAAGATTAGCCCTTATCAACGTTAGTTTCTACCTAAAGGACAATGAGAGTCTGTTGGCACAATCCAGCTGCTGTAAGGTGAGGGTTGGGGCCTGGCCCCGGGTCCACGGGCAGCTGTCAAACACGGGGTGACGGGGGGCAGATGCTGCCCAGGGTCCTGGTTTCCCCTGCATGTCAGTCACAGCACGAGTGGGAGTGGGGAGCTGAAGCGTTCGACTCAGAACGATCCCAATTTCAATCAAGAGCCTCCTGTGTACCCGAGGCCAATTCCTTAACCTGTGTGCATCTCCATTTCCTCACCAGGAAGCTCTATCTCAGTTTTGTAGGAATTAAAAACCACGCGTCGGGGTGCTGGCCTGTGATTGGTACTCAGCGAACAGCCACGCCGATGATTAAGTGCACTTTAGAAACGCTCCGAGTCTCACTGCCCTGACCTCCCCACAACAGGGCATCGTGAACCTGTAGGCCTAAAGGGCAGACAGATGGCAGGTGGCCTCACCACGGGCTCCCGGCACCCCCAGTGGCCTCTGTCCACAAACACAGCTTCGCCTGGGCCGGGCAGTGTGGTCCCGCGGCTGTGGGCTGAGCCTGCAGTCAGCCGGCCTCTCGCAACCTGCACGCCCCTCTCCTTACGGGAGGGCCTGGACGCCAACTTGGTAAAGGCTTGATGACGCCACCCCCACCTGCCAACCCACCCCCCCGACTCGTATGGACGGAGCGGGTCAAGAGTGGGCCTTCGCCACCCCCTTGTTACTCAGGCTCCTGTGGGAAGAAGAAACGATGGCAAGGAGGCCACCCAAGCACTGAAAAGCCCGCGTCCCCCGCGCCACATACATACCTTCCGCAGGGCTTTCTCCCCGGCCGCTCTGTTCTCCAGGCCCATGTACAGTCTTCCCAGCTTCAGCCACATGGAGGCCACGTTGAGGGAGTACAGTGGGTAATGCTTGCTGGGAGAAGAGAGAAGACAGTGGCCACCCGGTCAATGCCTGCGGCGCAGCCCACAGGCCGGGGCGGGAAGCCACAGTCTCCATGGCAACCAGGCTTCTCCCAACCCTGGCAGGTTGGGGCAGAGAGTGGGGATGGGTCGATCCTGGTTAAGCGCCATGGATGCACCCTGTTTTGTGCAAGGCGTGCATTGCTGAAAAGCTCCAGAAACACTGCAGGGTTCTCCCTACTCAAAAGCATTTACCAACACGGCATTCGACCCAGTCCCAGATTTTTGTTTCAGGTGCCCCCACGGCAGAGCACTGGGAAACCGTCTTTTCGGGTAAACTCCCTATTACGAGGACATGGGGCCTCTCCCCTCATTTTAAAAAGACAGTTACTTGAAAATATACGCAGACTAATAAGTCTCAAGACCCCCGCTTCCTATCACACTCTGTGATACCAGTTGGTTCAGCAACACCGTCAGCTCCCCGGAGCCGGGAGAATGCCTCCTGTTTCTTCCAGACATTCCTCCCGTGCTGATCAGTAGTGAGCTCCACACACAGTACGGCAGGTACCGGCTGCCTGGTGTTAGCTGGCGGCTGACAGACGGGTGGGGGTCGCCTGGGAAGGGGACCTTTCCCCGGGGACAGAGACCAGGAGGTGGCTCCTGGGCTAGGATGTGTGCATTGGCGGGGGTGTGGGGGGCGGGGAGGTGTGTAGCAGGTGTTTATTTACAGCCTGGTTTGTGCTGCTCGATCCTCAAAATCCATCCAGAAGAGACACATTCTGGTTGTACCTCTGGGCGGGGGCCCGGCCCTGGGGGCAGTGCCAACCCCCACCCCGGACGGCCAGAGCTGGGGCTCACTTAGCACAGGAAGGTCCGGCAGAGCGAGTTCCCACTGGGAGAGGAACCACAAGACAGAGAGGATCTCATTCGTTCTCATCTTCCCTCCCTCCTTCCCTCCCTCCAGATCTCACAGAGGAAGGTGTGCAGGAGACCCCAGGGCTTTCTTACCGCCCCCCCCCCCGGGGAAGAGGGATAGGCTTTAAGATGATCCTCAAATTCTAAGAGCAAATTTTAGGAGCCGCTTCCCCTTGAGCTCCCCCTGCTGGCCGATCAGGGCACTGTGGGGTAGGCAGAGGGCCAACTTGGCAGCGGACATTCAAACCAGACATAAATTCAACAGTCCCCGATCTTAGAAGGTAAACAGAGGGCTTCTGAAATTCCTGAGAAACACCTGGGGTGCCTCTGGAACACAGGGGTTTCAGGTTCCCAGGCTTTCGGAAGGGCTTTCGGAAGCCCAGATTCTGACCCCCTCGGTCTGGGGGAGATCCTGTCCGCGCATAATGTGGATGTGCTCACCCAGCACCCCAGCAATCAGATAGGCCGTCCCAACCCTGAGGTGCCTATGCAGAGCCCAAGGGCCATGCCATGACCTCCACCTGCAACCCACTTGCAGGGTGAACAACCCTCTCAACGGGAAACTCCCCCATGGCCTCCAGTCACCGCGACTATACTGTAACCCAGCTTGTTTCGGTCAGACCTAGGCAGGACATGGAATAACCATGGCCAGCCGGCCCAGTGGTCCCTGAGTTTCCTCATTTGCAGACTGGGCTGCAGTCTAGAGAACCACAAGGGGGCAGTGTGAACAATGATGGAAAACAAACCAAAGGGCAGCTTTTTAGCGCGGGTCTGAATTAACGACAGTGGCTACAGTACCTGGGCAGGTCCCCAGACAGATCTGGCCCTGGCAACCCCTGCACAACCTCAACCTGCCAACCCAGGTGTCTCTTCCAGGTGGTGGAGGGAGGAGGCAGGGCCCACTGGAGCAGCGCCCTGCACCTGTACCTCCGGATGCGGGTGCAGAGCAGAGAGAGCTGGTCTAGGCACGTTGCAACACGGGACAGTGAGAGGACAAGGCTGCCTAGGTGCACATTCCCAATCACCAGGTGCCATTCCGGGCTAAGACGAGCAGGAGGGCCATGGCAATCACCTGTAAGGCTTAATGATTTTCTGTCCGTAGCGCAGGGCTCCTTCCCAGTCCTGCATGTACAAGCAGACGCCCATGGCCTGGTACATCATGTGCAACATGTACACGTTACTGTCCTCAAAGACGGAGCTCATCTTCTCCTGGCTGAGCTCGCAGATCTCCAGCAGCTCGCTAGGGGGTGCCCTGGAGTCAAGGAAATGACCGGCCAGCCCACTGGGCTTGGAGACTTCCCAAGGCAGGCTGGGTTCAGGAGTCATTTTGTCCACTCCCCCCATATACCCTCGCCCTCTGAAAAAGTAAATTACAGAAGGCCAGCCAAAATAAAAAGGAATCGCATTTTTCTTGAAGAAACAAATAGGGAAATCTGAAGACCTCAACTGGTAAGTAAACACAATGAAAGAATTTTAGCCACAGGCCACAGACCCTCAGTTCAGCTGTAAACAATGCCGATTAGAAACAAGGTACGTTTAAACCCTCACCTAAGGTGAGCTGCAGCGTTGTTAAGGATGAAGTCCCCACCGTGGGTAAGTTCTTTCCTATACTGAGAAGTCAACGTGCCTTTCTCCAGTTTCCTCCACCGGTTTTAGTTCTTCCCTTAGTGTAAACCTATTGCCTTTCCAACACCCAAGAAGGTGCTTCAGTGCAGTTGTTAGGAGTGTGGACAGTGGTGGCCAGAGCTGTGGGCCTCTGGGTCTGCCACAGGGGTGGGCACTGTGTCCTTTGGGCGGATTATCTGACATCTAAGACCCTGTTTCCATCTCCTGTGGGGCGATGGCCTGAGGCGTGTCCTTGTAAGAACCAGGGGAGACAATATAAGCAAAGCCCTCGGACACTGTGCCCAAAGTAAAAGACCCCCCAAAATGAGCGCTTTCCGGGAACTGTTCTCCATAGTTTTAGACGGTAGAACTCTTCCACCACATTACACTCTTGACCAAACTCACCAAACAAGGAGAAAGGGATCAACGTTATAAATGGATGCAGTTGACTCCAAGTCAGGGGTGGTCGGTACGGCAGAAGGCCCCATTTACCAGGAGGCCTTCTTCCTCCGCCGCCCAGCAGCTGAAGCCCACCCTTCCGCTCCCTCTGCCCGGCTCCCCACCAGCCCCTCGCGGAGGGAGACGGCCCGCCGGCGGCAAAGGATATACTTGTAGTGCTTGGCCCTCCGGAACTCCTCGATGACGTTGCGGGCGTACCTGACCATGTCACGGACGGCGTCTGCCTTTGGGGGCTCGTTGAGCTTCCGGATTTTCACCTTGGCCTTATCCTGCGGGAAATGTGCACAAGTGCACGGCGTTACCTCCCGTGGAAACCCCACGGATGCGGAAGCCTCTCACACAGTTCCTTCTGCCGGGCAGAGGGGCCGCCCACCCACTCTAAAGTTACCAAAGGACGAAAGGAAGTCAGGGGAAGGATCGAAGAGAAATTCAATACACCCTTACCTCTCTACAAACAAAACAAAACAAAACAAAACAAAACTTCCTAGACAATCTGCATCTAGGCTGGGCACCCAGAATGTGTCTGCTGTGGACAGACACGTGTGTTCAGAGACCTTGAATCAAAGGAATAGAATAAGGAGGGACGGCATTGACGGAGAACTCTGGGAGAGGCCCCAGGGAATTCTGCTCGTTCTGAACGGGGTGGGAAGCCTGAGGGTTGTGCTCCCGTGCTTCTCCCCTTCCCTCTCTCCGGGGCAGTCGTTTCTCTTCAAGAAATAGCAACTGGGCAAACGCTTCTGTGTGTGGCACGGCGACATGGAAACGTTTTCATCAGGTGTGAACAGAGGCCTGGCCTCCCCGGGCCCGTCTCAGCAAGGTGGACCGAGTGGGTCAGAAACACGGGGGGTGGAGACGCCCCGAGTCACACGGGGATGCTGGTCTGGTGGAGAGGGCCGGAGACACAGCGGATGGCCGGCGCCTTTGCCATAAAGGCCCTCTCCGGGAGCTTACCTTGTCCTTGGTGGTACACTCCTGGCACTCGCAGGTGAAGAAATAAGAATCTCTCAGCCGGTCATTCCTATCTTCTGTGGGATACAGGAGATCGATGTAGCTGGTAAAAACCTGGGGGGCCCAAAGAGTGGACGTTGCAGCCTGCTGCAGGTCAGCTCGCTGCTTACCCTCCCTGTGGCTCTGCGCACACCTGCGGTGGGTGGTGTCCTTGCAGGGCAGACGCAGAGGACGCCGCAGGGCGGGATTAGCACGCTGACACGCAGCGACCCCCTGGTGGTGTCCTCCTCCTTGTGGCAGGGACAGGGCTTCTCATCCTACCCCCTGCAGAACCAGGGAGTCCCTGGCACAGGAAACTGGAGCACCGGAAGCAGCTCCACCCCTCCCTCCCCACAGAGACCAAGCTGGGATTCATCTCCTGGACGGAAGCAGAGACCCTGGGGCAAAGGCCCTGCTCATCCGTGCACCGGCCCCCAGCTGGCTCTGCCTGGCCGCTCCTGCTGCACATGCGAGCGGGGACGGCTCAGATGCATCACTGATGGGCTTCCCCTTCTCCCTCCGCCTGCTGGCAGTGTAGTGAGAAGCTCGGCTGGGCAGGCTGGGGCGTATCGCAGAGGGAGGGTGCAGCTCTGAGGACACCGAGGACGCGGGCGTGCTGCTGCCTAACCCAGCTGGGCCGGAAGACTGGGAAAAGTCTTCCCTGTGGGGCTCATCAGGGTCTCCCATCCTTGCTCCTCTGCTTTTTCTAACCAGGTCTGTAACTGAGACTTGGAGCATGTGGACCAGCCCGACATTGAACTGTCCATTATCCACTCACTGGGACGGCTTCGCTGCTCGTCCCACACCGTCGGGCAACTGTCTGACTGCACAGACGGATGTCACAAAGCCGACAGCGTATCAGGGCACGGCAGGCAGGCAGGCAGGGGCACCTGCAGGGGCCACCGAGCTCTCTGCACCCCAGAGGGCAGTAGCGGAGGCCTCGCGGCTCCTCGATGCCCTGGGCCGTGGGCTTCTTCCTCTTTGAAGGCCAAGTCTCTCCCAAAGCAGCGCCTCCCCCCAAATGAGGCTGCTGCGTTTCGGGCACATGAGGGCACGCCCACAGGAGCAAGCCCTGCCAGGGACAGGGCAGTGGCAGGAGCCTCCTGCCTCCCTTCTTTGAAACCACGGACGGTCACATCGTGCAACAAGCAGAAGAGCCCAGAAGGTGGCGACAAAGGCCGCTCAGTGTCCCTGCTGCAGGCCAAGACAGCTCAAGGTTGGAGCCTCCCGTCAGCCGAGGGAGCACGGGGCCTGGTCACTCACGTTCTCTGCACGCATGTGCTTTCACCAGAAAGGCGCCTGGGCGGTCCCCACCAGATATTCTGAAACCAAGACGCTCCGGCCCTGAGCACCATCCCATCACTGAGGTTAAGTGTAGCAAAGAGGAGGATGTCTCGGTCCAGCGGAGGGTCAGCGGACAGCCTCGGAGAGGCCGGGGCCTCCCTCGCTTACAGCGCCGACCACTGCATTTCACGTTGAAAACCAGACACGCGCCTTAGTGTGGTAGTAAAGATTCCTGAACTGCAGTGTAATCGAAAGTGTGTAATTACAATCTCCGAGAATGCATTCCTTTTATTTTGTGTTACTTACGTAAGAACAGAGCCTACATCCAGCGATCTGCTAGGCTGGCCCTTTTAAGGTGAGCCGTCTATGAGGCGGTCACGGAATCACAGCTCGGGCACTGAGCAGTGACGGAGCACACGGTTCTCTCCGCATCCCTGTGTCGGGAGGGGAGCTATGGGGGCCTCCTGGCCACAGGGGGCCGCTCCTGGCCCTGGCAGTGTGTGTGTGCGACCGGCCGCCTGAACTGCGTCCCTGGAAAGCAAACTCTCCCGAGTTCAGACGCGGACTTCGGAAGCCTGGAGGCGCTGACTCGGCATTTGCAGCCATAACTCCACAGCTGCCGCTGGGCTGCTTTTCTGCTTTTCAGTAACGGGCTTTTGACCTTTTGGGGAGGGGGGAGCAAAACAGGCCAAAATTCACCAATTAAAAAAAAAGCCCAAAGCCCTGGCTGGCGTAGCTCAGTGGATTGAGTGTGGGCTGACAACCAAAGTGTCGCAGGTTCGGTTCCCAGTCAGGGTACATGCCTGGGTTGCAGGACATGACCCCCAGCAACTGCACATTGATGTTTCTCTCTCTCTCTGTCTCTCTCTCTCTCTCTCTCCTTCCCTTCCCTCTCTAAAAGTAAATAAATAAAATCTTTTTTTTAAAAAAAAAGCCCAAACTCCATCGCTTGGCAATAGGAATACACAGACTGTAACAGCAATCCAAAATTTCGCCCTGGCCGCATTGGCCGACCCCTTCCTCTGTAAATCTCCGAGAGGAGTTTTGCTCCCATTCATTCTGTCCTGTTTTTCCTGGGATGGAAGTGGTGAGCCTGAAACGGAAGCCAAACGCATGGGACCCACAGTTGTACGTCACGAATGTGGACAACAGCCTGGGGAGGCCCGAGGATGGACACGGCGTGATTGCCCGGCCTCCCCCAGCCCGTGCTGCCATGTCCGGCGACTTTTCGCCCTGCCTTTGAAACAGCCGTCTGAAGCCCACGGCCCCAGCCACCCCAGCCACACACTCACCTCTTCTCCCGGGCTGATTGCCTGCACGGCTCTGACCTCTGCCAGGGTCCCCTTGTAGGTCACGATGACATTGGGGCAACAGCTGTGATTCATCAAGGCGACGCTGTCAAGCAGAAGAGAAGAGCCCATTTACTCGGTGACACAGTCTGGGCAAATGCTTGGCTGCTCCCTTGCTAGCTCACAGCCACGTTGCAGGACGTGAGCGAAACCACCTAACAGTCCGCCATCGCATTCTACGAGGTTTCTCCGCATGCACCGGTCATCTTAAACGCTCCCAATACTGAACAGTGAAATGCGCCATGCAAAACAGTGACACCTCAGCCGGAAAACAAACAACACCCCACAACAGGCATGGCAGCAACAAATCCCACAGGAACCCCTGCCTGTTCGGTGGAGGGCTTACACCCCGACACCCCCGGGAAACCGCCGCCCACGGGACGCTGCGCAAGGCGCAGGGCTGGTCCCTTCCAAGCCGCTTTTTTATGTTAGTAGATTATTTCTAACACGTTTTCCTCAGAAGTGGAGAAGCCGCCCCCGGGGGGAGGTGCCAGCTGCCTACGTGAGTGAGGGCCTGTGATCCCCCGAGAGCCCTGGAGGAGCCCGTTGGGGTCTCGGCACCTCAATTTGCTCATCTGGGAAATTGGGACGCGGCTGCACCTGCTGCTCGCTGTCTGCTTTTCAGGGGCGGCGGGGACAGAGAGACGCGCCTGTGCGAGGGGCTTTGAGCTTTCTGATTCTATCAAGGTCAGAGTTCTGAGAACAGAAATTTCTAAACTACAGGGGAAAAATGCTTGATCTCTGAAAATGCTGCCTTTGAAATCACAATGCCGAACTGATTTCAGTCCAAAGGGATTTTTTTTCCCCCAATTAAATCTGCCTGGAAACTGGGGCTCAGGTGGGCACCCACGCCCAGATGCACCATTGCTCTGGTGGCCACTGGCACTTGCCTGAACCCTCGGCCACCAAAACCCCTCTCCTGTTTGCCCCCAAACTTAAAAAAGGCACAGGGGTTGCGAAGCCCGCCCAGGATGAGCTGCCTGAGGTTTTGTCTCGGACCAGGTGGGGGTGGGGGCAACCCTCCCCCACTGCCCAGTTGCTCAGAAGGCTGAGTGAAGTCTGGGGCTGGCCTTGAACCTGGGACAGCATGCAGCATCTTCCCTGTCTCGGCCTTGGGGCGGGCCCCCTGCACCACGAATTACAGCCCATCCGGCTCGTGGCCAAGTGCTGCTCAGGGGACGGGGGCCCAGGAAATCCGATCGGCAGGTGCACTGGAAGTCATTAGTGAAGGCAGAGCAGACTTCTAGAACCATCCTGCAGAGGAGGTATGAAGTGTTCCTACTCGAGCCAGACTCCTCGACATCTTTTTAAGGAAGGTGGGGGGATGCCCTGAAGGCCAAGAACCTAAAGCCACTCCTGCTCTTGCTGTCGTCCTTTTCTGGGCAGTCGCTGAAAACGCTGAAACCTCAGACAATAACGCTCTGCACCTGCTTCTAGTCTTATCCAAGGAGCTGAGAGAACAGCCATTCAAGTTCATTGCAGGTCTGACGGAGTCAGTGCCAGCCCCTCCATGAGGGCCTTTCTCTCCTCCTCCTTCCTCTCCCCCAGGGCAGAAGTCCAAAAGAGCTTCTTCCCAAAACACTTCTTTCCTCCCTGTCGGATGGACTTCAGAAACCCGCAGGCGACACTGTTTATTCATTCCCCTGGGAATAAACACTGTGTTTCTGGGGTTCAGGGAAGCCCGTGGCAACTGCTTAGGAGACTCGGACTAGTGCAGATTCTTTGTCCTTCAGACCTGCGTGCAGCACAGAGCTGGGTGACACCGGCCAGACACCCCAGGAGCCCATGTGTCACCCAGGCACACGTGGGGGTGTTAGGTGTCCCACAATTGCTCCAACCCAAAGTAAATAAATACTAAGCAATGTCGCTCTGGACAGAATAATCCACCGCGTGGATGAACTCAGACAGGGGGTGCAGGAAGGCTCCCTCGCCCCCCTCTGTGAAGCCAGGGCTCGACTTCGGGGGACTGAAGCACTCTGAGAAGACTCATCGCGTCGAAAAGACAATGGCAAAGCCGTTCTTGGCGACCCATTCAAGTCGGAGCTGTCAAGATCTCCATTTGTCAGCTGGCCAGCCTTTCTGGAGTTACTGCAGTATTCCTGAAGTAGGGAGACCCACCGGGCTTGGAAACTGCCTCCTGGCTCACTGCTTCAGTGCACCGTCTCCCCGGACCGTGCTGTGTCTACCCTGGCATTTCCACCCAGGACGGGTGGAGAGGCAGCTCCTGTGTTCTTCACCTAAGCCTATGGGCAATTGTTGGTTGGCAATTAATGTTTCATTCTGAGTGCAAGAAACCCAGAGATTTCCATAACCACAGGTATGCAAAAAAGCACATTTCCCAGCAGGGCACATTATAAAATATTCTTTAATAACAGCTCTCAACCTAGCAGGACTTAACAAGTAACTGTTCTCTTAACAACTACCTTTGAATCCTTAAACGTAGGGGAAGCATTTTGAAATCTGGCGGAATTAAAAAGGGGGTCTTAATTCACTTAGAGTTTCATGTCTGACACACGCAGTTAGGTAGGTTATTTTTTTTAAATCAAATGAGTGTGAAGTAAGTAAAAAGAAAAGAAACGAAGTCAAACCCAGCCTACTCAGGAAATATTGCTGATCCCAAATGAGAAAGTTCTTCATCTTCAATGGTGAAGCCATTGCAGTTAACCTATGGTGAGAAGGGGGGAGAAAAAAATGAGTGTAATCTTGTCTGGATAGAAATCATTTTGTTAATTTCTGACTTTTAACAAGTTAACAAGGAAGAACTTCTGGTTTAGCGACTTTAAATCCTTTCTTTTGGCCAAGTATCCTTTGTTCAAACAAAACTTACCCATCAGCCTCTTGTATAAGCAAATAAAAGCAGGACTGTCAGGGGCAACCCCCTTAGCCTGGCACCCTACCCACCTACACACGGCCGCCACCCAACCGCAGACCACCAAGGGCCAAGGACTAAAGCCTGCACGTGTGAATGGGAGTTACAATCCCGTTATCTGCAGTGGGATCCGGAGTCCATCTCTCAGTCCCGTGTCCTCGACTTTCTCCCGTTAAAAACGAAGTCACTTAGCGCGGCACCCATCTCCTCAGGGGAAGTGGTAAATAGCAAAGCCCTTAATACGGTCGATGTAACTGTGCACCCCTGGAGAGGCAGAGGGGCCTGGCGCTAAGGAGCTGAGACCTCCCTTCACGGCCAGCCCAACCAACCACTGGCCGCTTGCCCATCCTTGAAACAAGACGTTACACTGGAAAAGACCAAGGGCAGCCCTCGCCATTCCGGAAGTCTTCCCCAGTGCTAGCAGGAAAATACACCCCCGATTTCATGTTGCTCCATAAATGCATTTTTTTTTTTTGCAAACACTCATGGAGAACTTTTATGGGGTGGGCGCTGCGCACAAAGGCTGAACCCGCCCCAGTCTGTGCCCTCAGGAAACACCCAGTCTGTCGGGAGACAGTTCGGGGGTGCTTTCATTTGTATCTAAAGTTTCAGAGCAGGAAGGGGGCTCAGACTCTGCTTTTCAGACAGCGAGACTGCGGTCAGGGAGGAGCAGCGACTGGCCCAAAGCCAGCACCTAAAGTGCTGAGCTGTGCTCCTTCCAAGCCACTAGCAAGGCTGTCTAGGAGGGGCGCCTGCGGAAGGATTTCACCCGGGGGGCGGGGACCGGGCTCCCCGACACCGGAGACACCGGAAAACAAGGAGTCGAAATTCCAACTAGACATTCTGACTGCGAAGTTGTCGGAAACACATGCGTTTCTTTACACTACACCAAGTTTCTCTGAAAATCGTTGTGATCCATGAAGGCTAACATGGTGATGTTACTAAAAAATTATAAAGGGCCGATGTCAAAGGCTTGAGAATCTTGGTACACAGAGAAGTAAAGGCTCTGATGGCTTTGACTTACAGTTTTTACAATTCAACATATTTACAATCAGGACTTATGATTTTCAACACAAAAAGAGATTACCGAGGGTCAGTAGAACAACACGGTCTTCCACACCCTGAGGTGCCGGGCATTTCCACACGGATGACTTTGCATACCATTGTTTTCTGTGCCAACTTCAATACCCTAACCTATTCTGTCATTGGGGATTAACCAACCACCGTTCAGCAGTGACCATCAATCAACATTAGGTAAGAGTTTAGTTAGGATTTTCATTCATTCAACAAGTGTCCTGGAGCATGGACTGCATACAGGACACAGAGCACCACAGTAAGTACTGAATGATCTATTGATACATACAGCCTCCGACCGGACACTCACATGCCTCGGCAGCGTCTGGACCCACAAGACGACAGTAAATGTTTGCAGAATGAATGAGACAATTTAGCAATGGTTTTCAAAACTGATCTAGCGACCGATAACTTTGAGGGCTGGGAAATTTGTTCCTTTGCTTCTTAGTCTGTTCCTCTGCGTGGAGCTCAACTGGACCAGCCCACGCCTCCAAACGCCTGCAGGCTGGAAGGCTCTCTGACCAAGGGGTGCTTCACTCCCCCGGCCCTCCCCCGCTCACTGTGACAGAGTGTTTCTTCCTGTGCGAAGGCTCCTGGAAGCACAGTCCTCACCGCTCCTTCCTTGGAGGCGGTGATGGTGTTTAAGCCAAGTTGCTCAGCGATTTTCCTGTCAGTTTTCCCTGCCTTCTGAAAGATCCCAGGAGGAGAATCACGAATTTGGGTGTTAAGAGAGATGCATGGGCCACAGTCTCTTTTTTCAAGTCAAATCAGGCGTAAATGCCCTGCTGAAGCTGTTCTCGTAATCAGCACTCAGACTGGATGGAGGCTGCGCACCAGAAATACACTTCCTGGCTGTGCAGGGGTTCCCAGTGAGCAGAACGCACCTCCGGCCGTGGTGGGAGGGCAGCACCTCCCACTGCCAGCTGCGGCTGGGCCGCAGGGTAACCCGCGCCACCCTCCCGTGACCCGTGACCTGGAGAGGAACGAGGGCTCAGGGGCTGAGGGGCGTGGCCGGAGCGTGGTGGGAGGCTGGGACAGCGCCTGTCATTTTTGCTTCAGAGTTTTCTTTGGGGCTACTGAATGTCCCTTTCCAAATTTACATATGAAAAAGATATGTGTGGGTATTTGTGTGTGCACACAGTCTCAGGGTGGATATTATGATTTGATGAATATGAAGTCTGCGAAGGAAGGAATTACGTATGGTTATGTGTGTCAGAGTGAATATATGTGTGTGTGATCTGTCTCCTCGATTTTTCTGAGTCAGTTCAAAATTCAAAGACTCTGAGTCATTTTCACCACGAATATACTTTTGCTTATGGAATCAAGTGCCTTGGTTTTTTGGTTATGAAAATATGGCCCCATACCCATTATGCCACCACTGAGAAGTGCCATCAGCAGGCACTGCTGTCTTGGGGGGAAAATTATCTTTTTATTTTCACAGCTAGAAGTGAGGAGAAGATGCTTATATTTATTTCACCTCTTCTGCTTTCTCGCATAACCATGCTTCATCTAACCCAGAGAAAAAGTCACTTCCCTCGTGTTTGAAAAAAAAGTAAGAGAAGTCAATACCTCAACTTCCCATTGGTACCCAAATCCACTGTTTTAGGATGCTTAGAAAAGTATCTTGTAAACCATGATAACATAAAAAACAGGAAGGTTTTCATTATTACTGCTTTAATAGTCACAACTTGGACCCATTTTGCTCTGAATGAGCAACAGCGCTGTTTTCTAACGGACAGTCACACAATAGCGACACATCTGTTCGCCAGGGAAGCCCTCCCAGGGTTAATGATCGTACTCCTGGGGCTTAAAGACTCCCTTCTGCCTTCCTGTATGTAATTTTACAGTGGGAGAATTGTGGGTGCTTTTTCATCTTTTTCTTCTTTTCAGTATTTTCTTAAGTGGCACATGCACATTGTAGGAAATCTAGAAAATCATCCAGCAAAAAAAGCACAGATTTTCCACAGCTCAGCAGACGACCAACTGTGAACTTCCACTTACTTGTTATTCACATACGCATGCATATTCTCATACCGGACACATTTTTATCTTGCTTTTGCACTTAATGTTTCATCATCAATGGTTGTCCATGTCTTCAGACATTTTTTAAACTATAACTTACAGTATATGCCATAATTTATTTACCAGACTCTTACCGGTGGCCATTTATAATATTTCCTTTTTCTTTCCTTCTTTTTTTTTGGCTTTAAAGAGAACCCCACAAGAAAAAATGGCAGGCCCGCCTGTGCCCATCATCTCTGACTGCTTCCTGGGGGTGCATGCCTGGAAATGTAACCAATGGGCCAAGGGGTACATAGGCGATGCTTATTCCGGTCTAAGAACAATGTGTGACTTTTCTCTCGAGCTCTCTCACGTGTCTAGACAGGAAGGTTCGGGCAGGGGAATGTAGCTCCTTGCACCCGGGAGCAGTATCCCGGTGTTTCTCTCTCTGGGAAGGTCCCCTTCAGTGACATGTGCAGCTCGCAGGGGAAACACAACTGTATTGGGGAGAGAAGTCCCACGTGGCAGGTGTGCCGGGAAGGGCCACGCTCACAGTCTTGGGAAGCCTCAAGTGCCGGCTGCACTTTCTGCTCTGCTCTAAATGAACCCAGCCTTAGCCTTCTACATGGCTGCCTGGCAGCTCTCCGATTGCTTGGAAGTTGCTCTTGTGTAGAAACTTCTCTAATTCTGTATTAAATTAGCTTTCGGTAAACCTAGGCTTCTCCAGAGACTTCTGACAAGGCTCCCGGTGCCCAGGCCCCCCAGGGCTCCTCCCTGTGGACGGTCCCTCCCAGGGCCGTCAGAGAGAGCCTCTGCCGTGAGGGCATCTGTGTTGGCCTCTGCTTTACCAGGACAGTGTCGGCCGGAATAGAAAACGCTGCTCTCAGAGTGGAAGGTTTAAGAGGAGAAAAGTAAAGATTCATGTAGGACCCGCAAGTGGTCTTTTCAAGGGGCCTACTGTGTGCTGTGGTGCTGGGGCACGGCCACACGTCTGTTCTTACCATGACTAGAGGCAGAGGGAGGGTGAACCTCCTGAGCTCCCCCCATCAACTTGAGGGCCCATCCAGAGCCGACCCTGACATGCTCAAGGTCACCTAGCAAGGTCGTGAGAAACAGGGTCCAGCAGGTCCAGAACCTTGTCTTCACAGAGGCACTGAGCGTGTGTGGGGACCAGGCGCGTGGGCGGGGAAAAGCTACACCCGGCGTCACCTGAGGCTGCGTCCTCACCTGTGCGAAGAGTGTCACCAGGCTCTGGTTGTCGGGGAACTCGAGGTGCTTGGAGTAAAAGCGATGGAGAGCAGAAATGTCACTCTGAATCAAATCCTTCTTCTCGTTGTCTAGTTTATCCAGATCTGTGGAGAGACACGCCGTTGTTCACCAGGGAGAAAACTCTGGATTTTGGCTATACCCTTCTCTGACTACAAATGGCAGGGAGGAGAGGGGAAAAATATGTGGAGCCCCCCCGCAATATTCTTGCCCATCACCTGGTCTAACTGATGACCCCGAGGGGAAGAGAAGCATGCCACTTCTTCCTTCTCTTCCTCTGACAACCGGAAGTCACGCAGGACGTGAAATTAGCCACGAGGTTGGAGATGCGTGGCGATGTCTGAGAAGCAGCCTCAGAGCACTCAGCTGCCCCCACCCCCACCCACGCTGGCCCTGCAATCTGTGTCACGGTCAAGAAGCTGGAGAGCTCCTGATTTAAAGTCTTTCATCAAGGACGTCAGCTGTTTGCAGGGCTGCAATTCAGCCGAGATCCAGAAATACTCTGCGTGCCAGGAGGGCACACAGGAGAGAGCTCGGGGTGCGATCGTTCATTCCTCGAGCTCCTCCTTCCCCTTAATTACTTCTGAATAATCCTGTCCGCTCAGACAAAAAAAGTTAATCATTTTCCAAACGAGCACAGAAGCCCAAATGAAAGTGACTGATTATAAAGCCACCAGCAGCACTAAGACAGACCGTCCCTTCCTGTCTCCCGTCCTGCCTCGTCCGCGTTAGAGGTGGAGGTAAAATGCTCCTCAGCCGGTCCCAGACACTTACGGGATTCGAACTCCGTCACGGCCAGCAGTTTCTCGGAAGGCGTCCTCTCCGGGTGGCTTTTCTAGTAATTGGGGAAGAAATCACACAGGTACAGGTTTTAGCGACCAGGGCAAAAGGCGCTGTCGCTTTTACACCGACATGAAGAAAAAGCAACAGTTCTCCGTGAAGCAGAGCGAGCCCTCCAAGAATCCGCCGCTGGGGCTCTGAGAGCGTGTGCCCGAGGTCCGAATCCCAAAGACTCCTTTGAAAAGCTTGTTAAAGCGTCTGCTGTGTTCCCAACACCCCGATAATGCTATGCACACAGTAGGCTCAGAAATGCTTGTTATGGGAAAGAGCCGCGGCTAGAAAACAACTTTTTAGGGCCCCGACTTGAAAAGGACTGAGTCTACAGATGAACCGGCCGATTGATTATTTCTCCTTCTGAAAAGGAACAAAATCAAACCCCCCATCCATTTTACACTTTCTTTAAGCATAAGCTAAAATGATCTCCAATTCCGTGTTTCAAAGGGAACACTTTGGGTTGCGTCTGTGAGCCCAGATCCGCTTTAAATGTGTTGCTGCCTTTGTTCTAGACATCCCGAGAGGAGCTAACAATAGTAAACCCGCCAGGCTTTGAGGACATGAATAAACTTGGTGTTGACAAGAGTTCAAACGCAGAGCTCAAGAGCTGGCCCGAGGCACGTCTTTGTCATCTGGCTATTCAATTTGGGGATACAGGTGGTCTACCAGGGCGCTCTCACCTCTCTAGTTAACATGTTAAGCTTCCCCCTGGAAGTTGGGTGGCCTGTCTCCCCTAATCCTTTGCAAGCTACTGGAATACAAATGGTCTGTTTTTTTAATCACCGCGTCCTAGGGAGATGAAAATGTGGCCAGGTAACTTTTCATTTAATAGACTATTAGGAGTCGCAGTAATTATAATAACAGTTGAATGAAACGGGTATAAACTCATCATAGCGCGTGGAGGAGCCTCCTGGTGCGGAAACGTTTCAACAGTTCCTTTGGGGAGCAGAAATCTTCCATTCACGGGGCACGTTTCTGTAAGATTAGTAGTTCACTTTGCCTGGGAAAGCTTTTCATTCAGGAAAGTGCACCAGCTTCTTCGGCATTCTTAACCACAACGCTATAAATAACATCGCTGAGTGGGGGGTGGGGGAGCGAGCAGCTTGGTCAGCCAGCCCTCCCTGGGTGCTCACGGATCTAGTTCGATGGCTCATTTACCCGGATGCCTCCCCAAGTCACACCAGCTCCCCCTGCCCTTCCCTTCTGACCAAGTGCTCTGCCTGTGCTTAAAGATGACTGCTAGAATCCAAGAATTCACCTCCTCCAGGGAAAACTGGTCTGATGACTCCACCTCCTTCTGCAGGCACCCTGAATGCCTCTGGCTCCCCTGGGCAGGCGCAGTGGCATTTCGGCAAGCACCTGACCCCGGCTGAGCATAACGGAACGGTGAGCTCAGAGTTCGGAAATGACCTACTTCTGTTTACACGGCCCGGGATCCCAACTTAGTCTGGGGTCAGGTATGTGGTAATCGTTAAGATCGCATTTGGCTTAGATTAAAAAAAAACGTTTTAAAAGGGGGGATGCATAAAGAAGAGGTGGATGAAATTTCAGCTTTAAAAGATTTAGCTCTGGCTTGTGTGGTTCAGTGGATTGAGCACTGGTCTGTGAACTGAAAGGTCACCGGTTCGATTCCCAGTCAGGACACATGCCTGGGTTGCAGGCCAGATCCCCGGTTGGGGGTGTGTGATAGGCATCGATCGATGTATCTCTCACACATTGATGTTTCTCTCCCTTTCTCCCTCCCTTTCCCTCTTTCTAAAGATAAATTAAAAATAAAAAAGATTTACAGTACACAGGCTCTGCCACCAACTGCTTACTAGCAGGCAGCTCCATGGACAAAAATACCTTGTAAGTCTCCCGTGGCCTATTTCACTGTGTCTCAAGGACAGGTCCCAGGTGGCTCCCTGCCCCCTTTTTAGCTCAGTCCTCTGGAGATCAGGCGTCTCACTAACCGGTGATCAGTAAGGACCGAGCGAACAAGGAGGAACAGCCGGGCTGTTCCGCCATCATCTTTGGAGGAACCGGTTGTCAACCGCCATGTTCCCTCAGCTTCTCCTTGCCCACTGCTTTCTCTTCTCCTTTGCCCGCCTGCTCCCCCCCACCCCCGTTGCTCCATCCCGCCCCTCCCCCGCCTAGACAGACAGGGCTCGTAGGGAGACAAGAAGGGCAGGACACTGTACAGGCCAGGGGGCACAGGGTGCCCTCTCGGAGTCGGGGAGGAGAGAGGGGAACCTCAGTGCTCCGCAGGCTGGTCTGGTTCCCTACGATGCACTCACTGTTTTCAATCCGTTGTTCATGCCTTGAAAAGCCGTGTTTTTCTATGTGATCCTATCTCATTAAAAAGGCGTACAGTATAATAGCTGGGGCCCTGCTCCTGGCCTGGGGTGAGTGACACCCTGTTGCAGAGGGCGAGTGGCAAACCGGCTTGCAGCTGGAGCTCTGTTCCCAGCCCCGTCCACATGGATGCGACGGGGAATGGAGTCCAGGAAGGATTAACAAGAAATGCTCACCATCGGCCAGTTACTCGTCCCTCTGACCTTTAAGGAAAAAAACAAAAACAAAATAAAATGCACTTGAACGGCATCCCGCGCCCTCACCTGTTTGGCCAGGATCCTTGCCGTGAGCCTCACGGTCTCGGAGGGACTCCAGCTCTCCCCGAAAACAACCATGGGAGAGCATTCCAGCTTGTGCATGGGCCAGTCTTCTTTCTGGGAAGGTTAAAAAAAGTTTCTGAACACACACATACTGGAACGAAGTTTGAGAAGAGAGGATGCAACAAGTCCCCCTGGCTGAGGTCAAGTGAAATGTGTTTCCTTTTGGAAAACAGGATGATGCTCACAACGGCTGGAGATAAAAAACATCCTTTAAGGTAGATATGGTTGCATAACATGCACTCAGGCCTGGCCAAGGTCGCCAGGATGCGAAAATTCGCTTTGTGTTTATTCACGAGCGTCTTGCATCCTTCTGCAGCCTCTGGTCATCCCAGACAACACGCCCGCCCGCCTCTCTGTATCCCGGGAAGCTGTGGAGGCACCTTGGCGAGGGCTTTGGGTACGAGCTGTGGATGTGGCCCTCTGTTCTGGCTCTGGTCTCACTTCAGGGCACACAACCGGGCTGGTGCCCAGCAACTCGTCCCCTCTGATAGGGACAGAAACAAGACACGGGGCGGGGGGGGGGGGGGGGTGGCCTCGTGAAGGGCCCGCAGGGAGTCTGCTGGGGGCCCCTACGGACTGCCTGAAGACTCACTCAATAAAACGGGAAAGGTTTTCCTTTCTCTGCCATGTCTTGAAGCTTCTATGTCCTGGGTGAGGGTGTAGGACACACACACTCAGGATGGGAAGGGTGGAGAGGCCATGGGGTCCGGGAAGACTGGGGGAGGTCAAGGGCACGAGATGCTGTGGACGCCATGGGAGAAAGCGAGGAGCGGGGAGGGAGTGCCCAGGGCAGCGCTGGTGACAGGGTCGGTGTGGGGTGACTGAGAGGTGACACCGTGGAGGTCATCACCGACTCTGACAAACACCAGGTGTGGCAGCGTGAGGGGTGACAGGCTGCTGGCAGTGGACTCAGAGAGAGGGAGGGAGGGAGACACGGGAACGGGGAGGCATGGGGGCTTTGCGGGGTGCAGGGGGGAGGGGCCCATATTTTATCTGGGGAACATCAGAGCACGTTTGTACACGGATGGCAGTCTCCAGGCACTCTTCCTCCCGGTGGAGGTGGGTGCTGTCCGTTCTTCCCTCGGGCTTTCCTCAGACACGGCAAGTGCTTTCTTTCAGATGCTCAGACCAGGCACCTGGAGTCCTCCCTGCCGCCTCAGTCTCCCTCGCACCCCGCATTCACCGCTCTGTTGAACCACCGCCTCTCCCTGCAGCACTAACCTCGCCTTCGACCCCAGACCCCCACCGACAGTGGCCAGCAGCGCAGCCGGCCCCACCCACCTGCTCAACGAAACTCAGCTCGTGCCACCTCTGGGTGCAGAGCCTTCTGATGGCGTCTCAGCTCAGAGCAAAAGGCAAAGTCTGAGAGGACCTGGGAGGCCACAGGTGAAGGCAGCCACCCCCCCACAACCCCCACCGGCTCCTGAGCACATGGGCCCCACACTCTCCTTGTGGTCCCTCGAGCAAACAAACGTGGTCCTGCCTCAAGACCTCTCTCACGTGCTGCATTTCCCGGCTGGAGCCTTCTTCTCCTAGATACCTGTATCCCGCCCCCCACTCCATGTCTCTGCTCCAAGGGCACCTGTTCAAGACACCTGCCATGAACACCCGGCCCAAAACAGCACTTCCTGTTTCCTCTTAGAACTTCCCACCACCTGATAAATTACATATGTGTTAGTTTCTGGCTTAGTATTCCTCCCCCACGGAAGTAAAGGAACTTTGTCTCTTTTGTTCCCACCTATAACCCCGGGACCTAGAACAGCGCCTGACTTTTCCTAGGCACGCAATAAAGCTGCTGAATGAATGGAGACATCTCCCTACCTCCTCCCCTCCACCTGCCTCCCACGAAGGAAGGACACAGTGTCACTCAATGATTTAATGCAGTACGTGACACAGACCCTTGGCTCAAGGTCTGTGCCTACATGATCTGCAGAGTTAAATAACACCATGCCAAATATACCTAACAGCAGGCAGACAAAGAAATGGCAAGATTATACACAAGGGAGAAGGGGATCTGTTTATAGCGAAAGCCTAAAATAAAGAGCACAGTGATGAGGTCAAGAGGTAGGAACAGGTAGGCCCGGCTCCCTGCAGGCAAACCAGCTCCCTCCTCAGATGCAAAGCAGAGAGAGAGGGAGAGAGAGGGGAGGAGAGAGAGAGAGAGAAAAGAGGGCATCCAGCCCGAGGATACTGAGGAATAGGGAGAACACACCTGCTGGGGACAGATGTGTAATCAACACCTGCGAAGCAGTGTCTATATGACCCCGGGATCTCTAAGCAAAGGCCGTCTTAACAGGGCCTTTAAGATGCTGGTTTTCTGCCCTGGCTGGTGTGGCTCAGTGGATTGAGCACGTACCTGAGAACCAAAAGGCCGCTGGTTTGATTCCCAGTCAGGGCACATGCCTGTGTTGTGGGCCAGGTCCCCAATAGGGGCCATATGAGAGGCAACTGCCCCCTTCTCTCCTCTTTCTTCCTCCCTTCCCCTCTCTCTAAAAATAAATAAGAGGAAAAAAAAAGATGTTGGTTTTCTGAACTGTAGGTGAGGTCTCTAGTGTTTAACAGCAACGACCCCCTGGGAGAAAAAAGTTTAATATTAACATTTCTTAATGTGATTTATTCATTATATATCAACACGCTTAGCACAAAGTAAGTGTTGCTATACAGAACACACCATGTTGACCTTTACTGATGTAAACGTCCTCAAACGAGGGCACCCTAACTGCAAGGAGCGCTCTAGGAGCAGAGGGTTGTCGGGCAGGCGGGACGCTGGTCTGGGGTCCGGTAGCCTGCGTTCCCATGCCCGCCCTGCAGGGCAGCAGCTCTGGGGCACAGGTCAGGCCTCTCAGTCCCCTCGCTGCCACGGCCGCGGCTGCAAATAACATGATCCCTAAGTTACTTAGCAGGTCCAGAGTTCTGAGCCTGTGATCTTACACCTTCCAGCGGCGATAATCAGATGCAAAGCTTGAAGACTACCGAGAAACACGGGACCCTCAAAGGATAATCAGGCCTTCCTGTCACTGCACAGGGACGTGTGAGGATCGAATCCGCTCACCCACAAGGAGCACTCAGGACAGTGCCTGGCACACACGGCGCCCCCTCAGGGGGACGGTGGTAACTGCTGGGTGACGGGTCCGTTCACTCATTCATTCATTCATGCATTCCTTCGATAAGCTCTGCCACTGACCCTTGAGGCAAGGACGGGAGATGAAATCTTTGACTTTCTGCAGTTTGTGCTTTCCTGAGACTACGAGGTAGAAGCAGGAGAGCCCAGGATGTGACGCAATCCCACCGAGCAGTCAAAGCAGGGCGCTGGGCAACTTCCGGGGAGGGCAGCACCCCGAGAATAAGTTTCTTCAAGGGAACTGATCAGAATAATGGTAAGTTTTCACTCTCCGTTGGAAGGTGATGGCCCACATTATCTTGGAGAACCTGACAGAGGGAATGTGCCCCAGTTTTACACATAAGATACTATAAACAATCAGCTTGGACAAAATAAGAAAAATTAGACTAGCCTTCATATATATATAATACAATATATATATACCATATTATATGGTATACA